>NC_064807.1:84907505-85185625 GCF_023721935.1 Panthera uncia
AAAAAAAAAGAGAGAGACTTAATTTTTTAGAGCAAATTTAGGTTTACCAAAAATTGAGCACATAGTACAGAGTTCCCATATAACCCTTCTCCACCACTCATTCCCCCCTATTTTAAAACAATTTTTTTAAATATTTGCTTTTGAGAGAGAGAGCGAGCGAGCGAGAGAGCGTGTGCGCGTGCACGCGCACGGGGGAGGGGCACAGAGAGAGAGATACAGAATCCAAAGCAAGCTCCCAGCTCTGAGCTATCAACACAGAGCCTGACGCAGAACTCGAACTCACAGAGCACAAGACCATGACCTGAGCCAAAGTCGGATGCTTAACTGACTGAGCCACCTAGGTACCCCTCCCTCTATTTTTAACATCTTGCATTAGTGTGTACCTTTATTACAATTAATCAACCAATACTGATGCAATATTATTAACTGAAGTCCATAGTTTAGATTAGGTTTGTGTTGTACATTCTATAGGTTTTGACAAAGGCATAATGTCACATATCTACCATCACAGTATCAAACAAAATGAGTTCACTACCCTAAAAACCCTGTGTTCCACTTACCCTCCTCTAAGCCCCTGGCAACCACTAGTCTTTTTTTTTTTTTTTTTTTAATGTTTATTTCTTTTGAGAGAGAGGAGAGAGCTGGGGAGGGGCAGAGAGAGAGGGTGAGAGAGAATCTCAAGCAGGCTCCACACTGTCAATGCAGAACCTGACACTGGGCAGAACCTGACACTGGGCTCGAACCCATGAACCGTGAGATCATGATCTGAGCCCAAATCAAGAGTGGGACCCTTAACTGACTGAGCCACCCAGGTGTCCCAACTGCTAATCTTTTTTACTGTGTCTGTAGTTTTGTCTTTTCTTTTTTTTTTTTTAATTTTTTTTACACTTGATCTTAGCCAAAAGGCCGAGAAGCGATATTTTTAATTTTTTTTAATGTTTATTTATTTTTGAAAGAGAGACAGAGTGAGAGGCGGAGGGGCAGAGAGAGAAGGAGTCACAGAATCCGAAGCAGGCTCCAGGCTCCGAGCTGTCAGCACAGAGCCCGACGCGGGGCTTGAACTCACGGAGTATAAGATCATGACCTGAGCTGAAGTCAGACACTTAACCGACTGAGCCACCCAGGTGGCCCATGGTTTTGTCTTTTCTAGAATGTCATAACAGTTGGAATCAGAAAGTATGTATCCTTCTCAGACATCCTTACACGAAGCAAAATGCATTTCAGTTTCTGTCATGTTTTCTCGTGGCTTGATAACTCATTTCTTTCCGTTGCTGGAGACCATTTCGTAGCATGGGTATGCCACAGTTTGTTTATCCATTCCTCTTTTGAAGGACATTTGATTGCTTCCACCGTTTCATTTTTTTTTTAATGTTTATTTATTTTTGAGACAGAGACAGAGCATGAACAGAGGAGGGTCGGAGAGAGGGAGACACAGAATCCAAAGCAGGCTTCAGGCTCTGAGCTGTCAGAAGGGCTCGAACTCATGAATTGTGAGATCATGACCTGAGCCAAAGTCGGACACTTAACCAACTGAGCCACCCAGGCGCCCCTTACCGTTTCATTTTTCAAGTAAGCTCTAGGCCCAACATGGGGCTTGAACTCACAACCCCAATGTGGAGAGGCGTATGTTTTGGGGCGCCTAGGTGGCTCAGTCGGTTGAGTGGCCCACTTGAGCTTGGGTCATGATCTCGCGGTTCACGAAGTCGAGCCCTGCGTTGGGCTCTGTGCTGACAGCTCGGAGCCTGGAGCCTGCTTCAGATTCTGTGTCTCCCTCTCTCTCTGCCCCTCCCCTGCTCATGCTCTGTCTCTCTCTCTCTCCCAAAACTAAATAGACCATTAAAAAAAAGAAAAAAAAGAGTCGTATGTTTTGCCTGGTGTCCCAAGGAGAGACTAATTTCTAATTCAATGTATGTGTTGACATTACAAGGGTTGTGTTTATTGTACCATTTCCTCCCTCCACCATCTGGTTCTGCATCTAAGTCCGATCTGCCTCCTCAGGCTGGCTGAGGTTACTCAGTCTAAGATCTCAAACTTCTGTAGAATCACAGATTTCAGCTTTGGGCAGATTTTGGATTGGCTCGTGAGACATGGAACCTTTGGTTGGGATGGTTCTCCCCGTGAGATCCATGGGTTTGCCCCACTGGGGACTTTCTTACCGTCAGGCTACGTATGTGCAAAGGGGCTCCAAGCCTGAGCCTCTGAGCTGGTATTCTGTGTCACGATCTTGACCTTGGAACTGTGGTAGTACTACGAAGCCACAGCTTGGATGGAGAAGGAGGGAAGTGTTTATGTCCTAGCTCAAAATGTGTTCCAACAGCAATTCTCTGACACCACGTGGGTGTCCTACTCTTCAATTCAATTCTGATAATAGGTACTTAGAGGTGGCGCAGATCCTATAGGTTAAGGGCTCAGTCCCACAAGAATGCCCCCCACTTCAAATGCCATCAGCAAGTGGGGGCTCTAGGCTACTCATACTTCTGCTTGGATGACTACAAATTTGGGCATTTCCACCATTTGCCTGGAGTTCAGTAATTCCCTGAAATGATTCATAGCACCCAGGAAGGTGCTGTACTTAACAGTCATGGTTTCATTATAAAGGATACAATGTTGGGACACCTGGGTGGCTCAGTCCGTTAAGCGCCAGACTTCTGCTCAGGTCATGATCTTGTGGTTTGTGAGTTCGAGCCCCACATCAAGCTGTCTGCTGTCAGCACAGAGCCCACTTCTGATCCTCAGTACCCCTCCTGCTCTCTCTCTGCCCCTTCCCTCTCTCTCTCTCTCTCTCAAAAAAAAAAAAAAAAAAATTAAAAAAGAAATCATCTGACTCTTGATCTCAGCTCAGGTCTTGATCTCAGGGTTGTGAGTTCAAGCCCCGCATTGGGCTCTGCACTGGGCATGAAGCCTGCTTTAAAAAACAAAACAAAACAAAACAACAGATACAACACAGGAACAGCCAAATGGAAGAGGTACACAGAGTAAGGTCTTGGGGGAGGAAGAACTTCCATGCTCTCTCCTGATGTACCACCCTCCCAGCTCATCAGATGTGTTCACCAACCCAGAAGTTCCTTGAGCCTCACTGATTCAGGGTTTTTATGTGGGGTTTCATTCTGTACGCACAATTCATTACATCATTGGCCAAGTGACTGAACCCAATGTTTGGTCCCTTTCTCCTCCCTCAGGAGTTAGTATTGAAAGTTCTGACCCTCTAAAGACATAGTCAGAGGGGCTTCTTATGAATAATAATTACGAACAAAGGACGAGTCCTATCTCTCAGGGAATTCCAAGGGTTTTAGGAGCTCTGTGCCAGGAACCAAGGACAAACACCAAGTACATTTTATTGTATCATATATTCCCATTACGAATACATGTATCACATGAGCAGACACCTGGGCCTGCCGTGTAATGCAGATTCAAGAGTTCCAAATGAACTCCAGAGCTACCGTGACCGTGACTTCCCAGCGAGAGGCCCACGCCTGGGAGCAAATTCGCTTCTACTTTTGCCAGCTCGATGGCTTTGGGCAACTCACGTCACCTCCAACGTGGCTTCCTTATTTGTAAAATACAGAGAGTAACTCCTGTCCTGAAGGATTGTTTGAGGAGATGGTGGGCATCTAGGCTCCTAGCACACAGGAGTACAAACCAAGAAGCTACTTCCTTCCCCTTCTGTCTAAACTCCCTGGCCCTCCTGCCCTGGACTCTGACCCCTGTGGGATAGGACTGTATCTTCCCTGTGAGACACTCAGCTGGGGCCCCTGTCTCCCATACACATGCACGCATACCCCAGGGACACACAACCATCTGAGCCCTGGGTTCCAGGCCTGGTTTTAACTAGGTTTTGACTAACCGGTTTTGACTCGTTTTGACTAACTAACTGTGATGTCAGACAAGTCCCCAGTCTCTGCCCTTCTCTGGGCCTCAGTTTTACTCCACAAAACACATTTGTACAAAGAGGGGCTGGGAGCTAAGGTTCACTGGGGGCCTTCCTATTTTTTTTTTAATTTTTAAATAGGCTCCATGCCCAATGTGGGGCTTGAATTCACAACTTGGAGATCAAGAATCACATGCTCTGCTGACTGAGCCAGCCAGGTGCCCAAGGTGCCTTCCGTGCTGACCAAGTCGATCAGCACCAGGGTGTGAAGCAGAGAGAAGCAGGAAATAAGGGTCTAAATAACTTAAAACTTTATTACGGGCGAAAGGTACTGGCTTGAGGACTCAAGCCTAGAGACCGCTTCCCAAAGTGAAGGTTAAATAAGGAAAGGGAGGGATGCTAAAGCCTTGGCTGGGGCCAGTGCAGGGCTGGGGCCAGTACAGGGCTGGGGCCAGGGCAGGGCTGGGACTCAAGGCCAGTACCCTGTTGGACTCTGTCCACTGAGCCTCAGACAAGACTGGGAAAAATACAGAGGGGGCCCAGGACTGTATCACCCCACCCAGGGAGGAGCAGGGAGAGGCCTGGCTCAGGTACACCTCACCACCAGGACAGGAATATAGGCACTGTAGTAAAGTGCTCCCGAATCCACCAAGATCAAGAAAGAGGGCTCTGCCCGGGGGACATCCTGTGTCCCAGAGAAGGGCCCCCCCCACTCCATACGCCCAACCTGGGAATGGCTGAAACCCGGACAAAGGCAGAGCCTGGCAGAGCCTGCGGGAACCAGGTGGGGCAGGGCCGAGCAGGCGGTGTCAGGGCCTGAGCTCCTTCTTCCATTTCTGCAGTTTCTCATCCATGGCCTGGAGTGTGGACTCATCCTGCACCAACACAGATCGGTCCAGCCCCTCTCCCCACACCACCAGTGGGCCGCGGGGAGCTTGAGGGGGCCCTCTTTCCCCTCAAAAACCCCGTCCTTTACCTTCACGAAACAGAAGCGGATATAGTGGTCAAAGATCTTCCGATGAGGCACGCTGTAGAAGGTGGAGACCGGGATGGCCACCAAGCCCTGGGGAGGAGGAAGCCCACGTCTCAACACAGCCCCATAGCAGGGTAATCCTTGGCTCTGGGGACAGAGAGCTTCTCTCGATGGGGTGGGGGAAAGAAGGAACATTCAGTGGAGCACCTTCCGGTGCTGGGTCAAGGTCAGAGGCAAAGAATCCAAGAGCATGGTTCTCGGTCCCTCCTGGTAGTACACAAGGAGGGGAAATGGAGAGGGGAGCACCACGTGGCAGGTTAGGGCAGAGCAAGAGAGGAAATAAAACTTAGGGTCAGAGCTCAGAGCTGGCTGAGCTCGTAGTTAATGAGCCAACTCTGCACCCACTGCACAGATGGGAAGGCTGAGGCCGAGAGAGGGCAGGGATTCCTGCCAGCCGGCACGGTGTCTTTTTGCAAATTCCAGACTCCCCATTCCTTGACATAGACACACTCCTGTACCAGGGCTGAGGGCAGAGGCTGGGCTGGATTTGGGCCCAGCCTGTAAAACCACACACAGGTGCCCTGGCAGAGCCTGGCCCACCTTGTTCTTTTTTTTCTTTTAAGATGTTATTTTATTTTATTTATGTTTACTTATTTTTGAGAATGAGAGAGATAGAGCACAAGCAGGGGAGGGGCAGAGAGAGAGGGAGACACAGAATCCGAAGCGGGCTCCAGGCTCCGAGCCGTCAGCACAGAGCCCGACGCGGGGATTGAACCCACAGACCATGAGATCTCGATCTGAGCCGAAGTCAGAAGCTTAACCGACTGAGCCACCCAGGCGTCCCAGACCCACCTTGGTTTTGATCATCCACTTGACGAAGCGTCTGTCGTAGGGCTCATCCACGTCACCAGGCAAGTCGGGCATCTTGCTCTCTGGGGGACAGAAGCCACGCTGAGCCCTGGGCGGCCTCCAGCGCCGCCTCCCCGCCCCCCACCCCCATCCCCGCACCGCCCAGCCTGGCCAGTCCGGCTCACTGAAGTCTGAGATGTCTGCCATGAAGAAGTAGCTGCCCTGGGAGACCACGGGCTTCAAGCCCACAGACTGCAGGCTGCGTATCATGTGGTCACGGGTGCGCTGCATGGCCTGCGGGAACCGCGCAAAGTAGCTGCTGGCTTGGCCAAAGTGAAGCTGCTCGTGCTCGAAGCTCTGGGCCACTGCCGCCTGGGGAGGGTGGACGGACAAACAGGTTGGGGCCGATCCCACCCTGGGGCCGCCTGGGGCCTGTCGTTGCTCCTCCCCCCCGCGGCGGGGGTCCCCTGCCTCTCCTCACCTGACCCTGCGTGGGACAGTGGTAGATAGAGTTCTGGTGCACCGTGCGCAGGTGTTTCATGAGGCTGTCCGGGCCCAGGACCCAGCCCACCTGGCCCAGGAACACGAGGAGGCGGTGAGGCCCTTTGGGGCCTCGCCACACCCCTTCTCGGTCCCCAGGGAGGGCAGCCTCACCCGGCCTCCCAGGATCATGGCGGGGCGGCGGTACCCCTACCCTCGTCGACTCACCTTCCAGCCAGTGGCGCTGAAGGTCTTGCCAGCGCTGCCAATGGTCAGGGTGCGTTCCCACATACCAGGAAGACTGGCTGCTCAAGGTCAAAGAGAGCGGCTGCTGAGCCCGGAGGGAGGGGCAAGGGAGGGGCGGCGGCTGGGCCCTGGTGGGCACGCAGGCTCGCAACACTCTGGACTCCACGTGCTAATAAGCTATTTACCGAACTTAGTGCATGTCTCATGACAGCCCTGGAGGCGGCACCACTGTGCCACCCTGTTTTCAGAGAGGTGAGGCTGCTGCCCCAGATTACCCGACCGGTGTGGCTCCAGACCCACGGGTCCTAACTGGCCGGCCTGGCACTGACTTCCAGGTTGGGCTCCGGGGCCCGGCCACAAAAGTCCAGGGGGAAACGCGGGCACCCAGGTCGGCTTGGCTCACCGATGCTGACATGCTGGTACCCGTCGTAGACCAGCCACTGGTAGACCTCGTCAGAGATGCATATCACGTCATGCTGCTGGCACAGGCTGGCCACTAGCTCCAGTTCCGCCTTGGAGAACACCTGTGGGGACCAACCCCGAACCGAGAGGCCTGCTCAGATGGATGAGGAGGTACTGCCAACCCACGGCCAAGGGCCCTTCCACCCCATCTCATTGAATCCCGGCACTCTCACCCAGGGAGGTCTGTTGCCAGATGACAGAAAATATACATACTGCTCTCTGCACCGGGTTCCTGGCTCAGCGCTCCTAAAACCCTCGTAAATCTCTCAGTAACAAGAGCACCAGGAGCCTATCTTGTCCTCATATTTGATCTCGGACCCCCATCCGTCCCCGACACAGGGCTCCTGAAACCCTTCCAAATTCCCAAGTGATAAGAGCACTGGAGGTGTTTTTTGTTCTAACGAGGCGACACCCTGGGTAGGCACCCGGGTGGCTCTGGGATGGGGCCGGTCACCGGAAAGATCCGTGGTTAGAAGCTTGGAATTTTCAGCCCCACCCACATCCTGAAGGGTGGGCAGCCTTGTGGGACGGAGCCCTAACCTGCGGGACCTGACGCTACTCCAGCTGGTGTTGCAGAATTGCTGGGTGTGGGACCGCCCTCTCCCCCAGGCCGGGGTCAGACTGTGGTGAGCACAGTGGTTGTGTGAGAGGAGAGACACCCAGTTGGAAGACTGGATTTTCCTCTACGTCGGTTCTGTCACGTTCCCATTTTACACGTGAGAAGACACTCCAAAAGGCGAGTTCACGGTCCCAGGGTCTCAGGGAGGTCATGGAGACACCCAGCCTGCTCCACTGGCCGGTCCTCATACCTTCCTGGGGATTCCTGCCCCTGTCCCTGGGACCTCGGTCCTCAGCTTACATTACAGGTTGACCTCCCATCTCACAGATGAAGAAACTGAGGCGCCCGACACAGCAAAGACGGGAACCCAGTCTGGAGGGGCCCCCGGAAGGAGTTCTCTCAGGTACCTTTCCCACAGGGTTGTTGGGTGTGTTGAGAATTAGGGCTTTGGTATGAGAGGTAAACTTGCTGGCCAGCTCTGTGGGGTCCAGCTGCCAGTTGCTGCTGGAATCCAGTTCCCCATCCCGAGTAGGGCCCTGTAAGAGGAGGTGGGGTGTGGTGGCAATAATTACCAACATGACATTGAGCTCCAGGGATCTGACCCTCCTTCCCACAGCCCTTTTTTCCTCGGGGACTCTGGATACGCCTCCCCCATCCTGGAGAAACTGGCCTCCTTTTCTTCCTTCTCTGCCACCTCCTAGGGGCCAACACAGCACACCCCTGGGGCCCCTCCGCCTACCACACCCCAACCAGCGTCCTCACCGGCTTCAAGGTCACAAACACAGGATGACCCCCCGCCATCAACGTCATGGGTTCATAACAGTCAAAAAAGGGCTCAATGATGATGACCTAGCGAAAGGATCTGATTAGCTGGGGTCAGTACGGCCCCCGACCCTCATCCCCACCGGGCCCGAGCCTCAATCACTCACCTCGTCTCCTTCTTCCACCAGGGCCTGGAAGGCTGTGAACAGGGCCCCATAGGCACCCACAGTCACCAGCACGTTCTTGAACGGGTCTATCTCCTGTCCCAGCAGCTTCCCAAAGAAACTTGCCAGGATCTTTGTCAGGGGTGGGTAACCCTGCCAGGACAGCAGTGGTCAGCCCCCTGGCTCAGCCTGGGCCCACCCTCCCGCTCAGCTGCATCCAGGCGGTTCTAGCACTTTCTAGCAATAGGCCTGAGGCAATGTTGGCTCAAGTTGGGTGAGTTCTTTTATCTCCCCTACCAGTGCTTGTCATCAAGCCTGTTCTGTGCGGTCCCAATGCCCAGGGCTGGCGTTTGGTGGAGACCCAGACAGAGCGCGTGCCTTCGCGGAGCACAGTCCAACAGAGCCCCACAGTAGCGGCAACTCCACAATTTCAGTTTAAGAAGGACATTCGTGCCATCTGTTCATCCCAGCAGCCTTGCAAGACATGTACTACGTGATTCCCACCATTCGATTGGTAGAAAAACAGAGACTCAGAGACAGGAAATGACTTGCTCAAGGTCATGCACAGTTGAGGTGCAGGAATAGGCCTTTGCATCACGGCTTTGGAAGCACCCTGCTTTGAGAGGAAGGTTGGATCCGTACGCTTGTTTGCTGAGGACACTTATAAAACACTCGAGGCTAAGCCAAGTGACTGAAACCCGAGGTCTAGAACTTATCTAAATAATTCACTAAACCAGATTTGACCACAGAAAATTTTCTGTACAGGAAAATATACCATGAGCAAAATTAAAAGACAAACATTGCAAGTTAAGAGAAGGAGGTAAGATGTTTAATAT
Organism: Panthera uncia; assembly: GCF_023721935.1. Classification (NCBI taxonomy): domain Eukaryota; kingdom Metazoa; phylum Chordata; class Mammalia; order Carnivora; family Felidae; genus Panthera; species Panthera uncia. The sequence goes on from NC_064807.1 coordinate 84,916,705, forward strand.
ATAAAGAGCTCTTACAAAACAACAAGACAAAGATATACACCTAAATGAAAAAAATGAAGTAGGTCACGAAAGAAAAAGTATTGATGCCCAATACACATATAATTGAGGAAAAGCAAACAAAAGCAACATTGAAAGATTGCTCTAATATTATAAGAATATAATATCAATATTAAAAAGATTGGCAAGAGTCTAGGACAAACGGGTGGTCTCTCTACAGAACCAACTGTCCTGCCAGGTCTGCGACCAGTCTGATGGTGGGGCTGTGAGTAAGCCTTTTTGGAAGGCAATTTGACAATGTCTACCACATGTTTACATGCTTACATCCTTTGATTCTCTAGTTTTACTTCCAGGGATCTAAGAGAAACACACACACAGGTGTACAAAGATATACATGCAGAAATATTCACTGTGCCATTGCTTATAATAGTGAGATATCCAAGCCAGCCCATCAGTGCAGGGCTTGTTAAACAAATTATAGCACAGCTAAGCAATGGAATACCATGTGGCCGTTAAAAAGAATGAGGCTATGCTGGCTATTCTGACATGGCAAGTTGCCCATGACACGATGTTTAGTGAAATAAACAGGTTACAGAATATTACAGTACATGAGTCCATTTGGATTAAAAAAATGCAAATCTCACATGTTAGGGGTGTGCGTGTGTGTGTGTGTGTGTGTGTTTATATAAGCACTTTAAAAAGTTAAAAAGTTTAAAAGTCTAAACACTCTTCAGCAAAGTGGCAACCTGTTGGCCGTGGTTATCTCTGAATGGTGGAGCCAGAGGGACCTTTACTCCAAGAACTGGTGGATATTTTACTCTGTGACCTTGACCAGAAGAGTTTGGATTTAGAGTCAAATCGACCAGCTGCTTGCCTTTCGGGATTCAGCTTAGGTGTTACCTCCTCCAGGAAGGCTTCCCTGATCTCCCCAGATTTCCTTGCCTTCTTTCTGCTCCCACAGTATCCTATCCTCCTCTATCACAGCGTATCAACTGCCTGTTTTCTGCTTTTGTTTGTTTGTTTTAATCTGCTTTTCCCACTAGGCCATGAGGTCCCGGCTCATAGTTTTTTGTCTGCCTTTCCCCAGATCGTGAGCTGTCCCAGGGCCTGGAACAGAGGAGACACTCCGTGAACACTGAACTGTGGCCACATTCAATTCCCTGGGCTCTGCCCCTTCCTCCCCGGGGGCTTCCTTGAGACCTGTGTCCCGGGGCTCTGGACGGGGCTGGGAGACTCACAAATGCCCTGGTGTACTGGTTCAGCATGAAGTCGCTGCTGAGGGCGTGCTGAAAGGCTTCCACAGCAAAATCTGGGGGTGGGAAGTCGGGGAAGCCTTGGCCCAAGTTCACAGCATCGCATTCACTGGCCATTTTCACAAACTCCACCCTGAGCAACAAATGGAGAGTCAGCACCTGCCCGCCTGGACCTGCTTCCAGGACAGGATGATGCACTGGGCTCATTCCAGAACAACCGGAGAGCCGGCACGTGCCCCAGCCCGAGACCTGCGTGAAGGTCCAAACCCACAGGTCCCTGATCTGAGGTCGGGTGGGCCAAGCACTGTACCAATCCCACATCTTAGCCCCCCGGGATTTCCAACTGTCCGACCAGGATCCATGGTAAGAAATGCTCACGTCACAAACCCCATGGAGCACAAACATGGAATCTGTGTTCTCCTTCCGGTGTGGTCAATCACAGGGCTTCCCAGCCTATCCTGCCCTGCCTCATCCCACTTTATTCTTTGGAAATATTTGTGGAGTCTCCGCAGGTGGATTTCACACACCATTAGTGCATCTGTCGGCACCACAGCTGGGCCACCAGGCCTCCCATCAGCCACTTCTGGCCTCCGACAACCTTTCTTCTGGCCCTACCTGGTGGCCACCTCTTCAGGGACATGGAGGGAGAGGCTGAGAGGCTGGATGAGGAGGCTGGTGTGTGGTCTGCAGGTTGGTTGGGAGCAGAGGAGTCAGCCTTGGCCGAGTTGAATTTGCATAACAATAAATAACTGTTCCATCGAAAATCTGTCCTTTTCTTCCCAGAGCCCCACAATGCCTCTGAAGATACACAGAGCTGCTGAGGCTCAGAAAGCCTAGTGACCTGCCCAGAGTCACACAGCAGCTAATAGCAGAGCTGAGAGGCAAAATCAGCTGGTGGACATTCCATGGTGATTGGGTGATGGGGACAGGGGACAGCCAGGCTCAAATGCCCTACAGAGTCCAGCTGCCCTCTGGGTTGGGTCTCTCAGGTCCTGATCCCCAGGCCACCACCCTCGGGTCAACAGGAACCTGGGACCCTTTTTTGTCCTGACTCTCTTGGTCTCATCCTCCTGGCACCCGCCCCCCCCCCCCCCCCCCCCCCGCCTGCCCCATACGTACCCCCCAGGCCCGCTCCTGCTCTGCCCTGCCTTTGCATGAGACTTGACCTCTCCTGGCCTCAGTGGGGGTGTTGGGTCCAAGAGTCTGCCGGTCTGTGAGCCAGGAAAGAGTACTGCCCCCTTTTCCATCCTGCCTCCTTGTCATTTCCTCCCTCCAAGTTGGACTCTACCCTACCTGCCAAAGCCGGCGAGGCTGCCCAGCCTCCCTCAGACAGAGGACTGAAGGCGGCAGCCTTCACGAGGGGAATTTGAAAGAAAAAACGGTCCCATGCTTTATAAAAACAACTACCAACATTTTTTTTTTTTTTTTTTTTTTTTTAAGTACAGGCCAATGCCGCTGGCCAAAGGCAGGGAGGGATTAAGAAGATTCCCTACATTTTTCTTACACACCTTCCCACTGCAATCCGTTATGTCCTTTCATATTTAGAACAAGTCAAGAAAAAAGAAATTAACCTCGGCAAATGCCCAGTAGAGAGCTGCCTGTATCTCACCTTCTCTTACTCCGTACTAAGTGTGAAATAAAATCCGTGGAAAGCCCTGAGCCGGGTGCCTGGGTGATGGCGGTAGCTTTCATAAGGCTACATAAGGCACATGAGTCATAAGGCACACGAGTCACTGCGCCTGCACCCGCACCCCCACCCCCGCCACAGCCAAGTCGGGGTGAAGCTGAGATTCGAACCCAGGTCTGCTGCTTCAAGTCTCACCTTTCACGGGCCGGGCGGTGGCTGCAAATCTCACAGTCCTGGCAAGGCAGGGGGCCCTCCTGGGTTCCGCTGAGTCCCTGCAAACCCAGGGACGTCCCGCCCCGCCCCCAAGCCCCCACGCCCGACGGGACACCCGCACACCTCCCCAGCCCCGCGGAGCTCACCATGGGTTGTGGTCAATCCCGTCCAGCCTGCGAGCTTGCACCCTCTTGGCCATGGTGAGCTGAAGACAGAGCGAGCAGAAGAAAGTCAGAGTGGTGGACGTGCGGATCTTTTCTGGCCACAGTCCCCGCCCCTCTGGGGGGCAGATGCAGATCCGCACTCCCCAATAGCAGGATGGGCTCCAGCCACACCTCGCACCTGGCTCCGCCCCATCCCAACAGCCTCACTGGCCCAACCTGCCCGTCTGGACTCCGTGTGCTCTGAAATGGACCAGATTCAGACCAGATTCAGGCCGGCTGAGGAAGAGGGGCAAGAGGAAGGGGGAAGAGGGCAGGAGAAGCACAAAGGTAAAGGTGACAGCAGCAGGTTCCCTTACAGAGGTCTAGCTAAACTCAGAACAATCTTGCTGGGCTCATTGTATAGATGAGAAAATCACATTAAAAAAAAAAATATATATATATATATATAGGATTCAGCTTAGGTGTTACCTCCTCCAGGAAGGCTTCCCTGATTTCCCCCAGATTTCCTTGCCTTCTTTCTGCTCCCACAGTATCCCATCCTCCTCTATCACAGCATATCAACTGCCTGTTTTCTGCTTTTGTTTGTTCGTTTTGGTCTGCTTTTCCCACTAGACCATGAGGTCCCGGCTCATAGTTTTTTGTCTGCCTTTCCCCAGATCGTGAGCTGTCCCAGGGCCTGGAACAGAGGAGACACTCTGTGAACACTGAACTGTGGCTATATATATATATATATATTTATATATATATTTTTTGTAATGTGATTTTCTCATGTATAAAATATACCTAATATATACATATATATTTTTAAAATCTCTACACCCAGTGTGGGGCTCAACCTCACAACCCCGAGATCAAGAGTCACATGCTCTGCTGTCTGAACCAGCCAGGTGCCAGAGAAAATCACTTTTTATAATATTTATTAATGTATTATACTGACATCAATAAAACAGACCACAAAACAGCATGTGCGGTATGTAATTGTGTTTTGTAAAAGATGTCCCCTAATATATATTTGCATATACATACACTTTTCTGTGACCATGTACGAATAGATAAAGAGTTTGGGGGGCGCCTGGATGGCTCCGTCGGTTGAGTGTCCCACTTCGGCTCGGGGCATGATCTCACAGTTCGTGAGTTCGAGCCCCGCGTTGGGCTCTGTGCTGACAGCCTGGAGCCTGCTTTGGATTCTGTGTTTCCCTCTCTCTCTGCCCCTCCCCCACTCGTGTCTGTCTCTCTCTGTCTCTCAAAAATAAACATCAAAATTTTTTTTTAAATTTCTTAAAAAAAAACAGAACAAAGATGAGTTGGGGTGGCGGTGGGGGACAGAAGTGGACTTGAGGGAAGTTTGAGGTGGGGTATGGAGTAGGGGGTGGAGGGGCATAGAGAGAGAGAGAGAGTACAGAAGAGGTGAATGGAGTTGAATGGGTTCAAGGAGATAAAAATAATGGGGGAACTGCGGAAACTAGGGAGGGCAAAGGCATGACCTGCAAGGATGTCACACGGTAACTGCATAAGTGAGGAAACAGTGCCTGTTCTTGCTTGGACTTCTGCATAACGTACTCCTCGGCCAATGTCGATTGAGCACCTACCTCGTCCCGAACCCGAACCCGGGGCTGGGCTCCGGGGATGATGGGGAGGCAGCCGCACAATGCAGACTGTTCAGATGCAAAGCTCTGAGTTCTACATTAGAGGCAAGAGCAAGAGAGGGGTCCCCAGCCAGGCTGCAGTCCAGGAAGGCTTACTGAAAGAGGAAGCTCATGCACAGCTCTGAAGCCAGGACCAGGCCAGATCCCAGGGGCCCCGGGTTAAGTGGCAAATCACATGGGGCTGGAGCACTTACAGTCTGGTGCAAGCACCGAGTGACAGAAGTTCCAGCCTTCTTTCTCTGGAGGGGCCCCATCAGCTGTAAAGAGATGGCTGCCACATTCCTGAACATGCCTCCCAGAGCCTCGGGACACTGGCAACTTCCCCTCCAGGGGCAGAAGAGAGGGAGGAGAATGCTCTGGCCAGAAAATGGCTCCGAGCCCAGGGCGTGGGTCCCACACACACAGCTCTAACAACAACAACAACAACAACAACAACAACAACAACAGTAAGGGCAATTTTACTGAGTGGTCACTGTGTGCGAGGTGTGGCAACACGTGCTTTTTTTTTTTTAAAGTTTACTTATTTATTTCTTAAAACATTTTTTTTTTAATGTTTACCTTTATTTTTGAGACAGAGAGAGACAGAGCATGAGCAGGGGAGAGGCAGAGAGAGAGGGAGACACAGAATCAGAAGCAGGCTCCAGGCTCTGAGCTGTCAGCACAGAACCCGATGCGGGGCTTGAACTCATCAACCGCGAGATCATGACCCGAGCCGAAGTCGGACGCTCAACCGACTGAGCCACCCAAACGCCCCTAAGTTTATTTATTTATTTTGAGAGAGAGACAGCACAAGTGGGGAAGCGACTGAGAGAGAGGAAGAGAGAGAGAATCCCAAGCAGGCTCTGCGCTGTCAGCACAGAGCCTGATGCAGGGCTCAAACTCATAAACCGTGAGATCATGACCTGAGCCAAAGTCGGATGCTTAACCGACTGAGCCACCCAGGAGCCCCACAAGTGCTTTTTTGCATGATTATCTCTCACACCTACAACTCCTCCATCCCCAGCAGTCAGAGTGACTCTTTCAAAATACAAATTACCTCTAATGAAAAAAAAAAGATCCAGGGGAAGATCATGGATGGCCCCTAACATCACAGGGAGAGTCTACCCCACATTTTGTTCTGACTCTGAAAACACACACACCTCCTGAAAATTATTCCTGGGCTAAAACCAAATCTAAATCAGATCATGCCTTTGGATTACTAGAACACAAGGGACAGAAGAACATGTTAAATGATACCATGGAGAGGCGATACACAAATGACCCTGTTTCTTCAACAAATACAGTGCAAAGGAAAAACCTATCTCGGGCACGATAGGTTAAAGGAGACTTAAAGGTATACATTTAAAAAGTGAATGTCTTGAAAAGCAAGAAAAATATTGACAGACTCACTGCACAAGTTCAAAGCTTACTGAAAGGCTACTGGAACCAACAAAGGGTAGTACTAGCATAAGGACAGACATATAAATCAATGGAATCGAATTGAGCATCCAGAAATAAAGCTCACACATTTATGGCCGATTGCCATCTGACAAGAATGGTAAGAAAATTCAGTGAGGCCAGAACAGTCTTTCAACAAATGGTACTGGACAACTGGTTATCCACAGGCAGAAGAATGAATTTGGACCCCTACCTCACACCATACACAAAACTAACTCAAAGTGGATTATAGACCTAAATATAAGAGCCAAAACTATAAAACCCCCAGAAGAAAAGAGGAGTATATCTTTGTGATATTTTTTTTAAAGGAATTTTTTAAAGTTTACTTTGAGGGAGACAGAGACAGTGCGAGTGGGGGAGGGGAGAGAGAAAGGGAGAGACAGAATCCCAAGCAGGCTCAGCCCTGTCAGCACAGAGCCTGACTCGGGGCTCAAACCCACGAACCGTGAGATCATGACCTGAGCAGAGACAAAGAGTCAGATGCTTAACCGACTGACTCCACCCTGGTGCCCCATCTTTGTGATCTTCAGTGAGAAGACAATTTCTTAGATATAACACCAAAGACACAGGCAACAAAAGAAAAAACAGAACCAATGGATTTCATCAAAATTAAAACCTTTTGTGCTTCAAAGGATACCATCAAGAAAAGTGAAAAGACAAAAGTATGGGGGGAAAATATCTGCAAATCATAAAACTGAATTTCTCCAAAGAAGATAGATAAACGGCTAACAGGCACATGAAAAGGTGCTCAGCATCCTTAGTCACTGGGCAAAGGCCACTTTCTACCGCTAGAAGGCTGCTACAAATAACAAGGATAATTACAAGTGTTGTAAGGATACAGAAAGTTTATCAACTAGAAACTCAATGGCAAAACAAATGCCCTTTATTTAAAAAAAAAAAAACACGTTTTTTAATGTTTATTTTTGAAAGAGGGACAGAGGGCGAGTGGGGGAGGGGCAGAGAGCGAGAGGGAGACACAGAATCCAAAGCAGGCTCCAGGCTCCGAGCTGTCAGCGCAGAGCCCGACGCGGGGCTCGAACTCACGAACTGAATTGTAAGATCGTGACCCGAGCCTCAGGATGCTCAACCGACCAAGCCGTCCAGGCACACCAGCAAAACAAGTTCCCTTTAAAGTAGGAACGAAATTCAAAGAGGTCTCTATCATCACTTCCTTCAACACCATATTGGAAGTCCTAGCTGGTGGGACAAGAAAAGGAAGTTACGTGTATAAGACCCAGAAGAAATAATACCACCACTATCTGCAAGGGCTATGGCTGACTACACACAGCGATTCAAACAAATACACAAACACTAAAACTAACCAAAGCTCAGCAAGGTGGCTACAGTTAAGATCAAAATGCAAAAAGAAACTGCATTGCCACCCGTCCCCCAAAACGCCGTCCCCGTCTCTCTTTGGCCCAACTGCCAGAGGGTGCATTAAATAGTCTTGGGCACCAGGAAAAAAACCAACCAACCAGCCAACCAATCAACCACAAGAGTCAGATAATTACAAATTTTTTTTTAACGGCTATTTATTTTTGAGAGAGCGCACGCAGGAGAAGGGCAGAGAGAGGGGGACAGAAGATTTGAAGCGGGCTCTGAGCTGACAGGCTGACAGCAGCGAGAGCCCGAGGTGCGCCTTGAACTCACGAACTGTGAGGTCATGACCTGAGCCAAACTCAGTCGCTCAGCTGACTGAGCCACCCAGGTGCCCCAGACAATTACAAATGTTTAAAGATGTTTCAAGAATTGGGGCGCCTGGGTGACCCAGTCGGTTAAGCACCTGACTCTTGATTTCGGTTCAGGTCACGATCTCATAGTTGATGAGTTTGAGCCCCACGTCGGGTTCCGTGCTGGCAGCACGAAGCGTGTTTGGGATTCTTTCTCCGCCTCTCTCTCCCGCTGTCCCGCTCAAGCTCCTGTTCTCTCTCAAAACAAAGAAATACACTTAAAAAAAGAAAGACGCTTCGAGGATGCTGAGAAACTGGAACCCTGGCACATTGCGTCTGGGAGCGTAACGTGGCAGCTGTGTCGTTTTACATTTGGCTGTTTTCCTGTGGAAACAGTTTGGCAGGGTCCTCCAAGTTTACACACAGACTCCCCGCATGACCCAGCAATTCTACTCCTAGGTGTAGACTCCGGAGAAATGAAAACTATGCCCACGCAAAGATTTGTACGTGCATTTTTATAGCAGCATTATTCATAATAGCCTAAAGCGGAAACCATCGGTCAAGCTATAGAGATAGAGTAGATCAGTGATTGCCTTGGACTGGGGGGTGGGAGTCTGAGGGTGGGAATGGGGAATGACCGCTATGGCTACTGGGTATCTCTTTGGTGCGACGGACAAATTCTAAAATTAGACTGTGGTGTGAATATACCATAAACCAGTAAACAGTACACTTTAAACGGTTGAATGATTTGGTATGCGTCTCGTTGTATCTCAATAAAACTTTTTAAAAAATCACCAAGGTTTAGGGACACCTGGGTGGCTCAGTTGGTTGAGTGCCCGGCCCTTGGTTTTGGCGCAGGTCATAGTCTCGGGGTTCGTGGGCTCGAGCCCTGCGTCGGGCTCTGCCTTGTCGATACAGAGAAGACTGCTTGGGATTCTCTCTCTCTGCCCCTCCCGTGCTCACTTGAGTGCGTGCTCGTGCTCTCTCTAAATAAATAAACTAATTAATTAATTAACTTTAAAAAAATCACCAAGGTTTAGGGGCATCTGGCTGGCGCTGTGGGTGGAGTGTGTGACTCTTGATCTTGGGGTCGTGAGTTCGAGCCCCATGTTGGGTGTAGAGATTACTTAAAAATAGGGGCGCCTGGGTGGCTCAGTCGGTTAAGCATCAGCTCAGGTCATGATCTCACAGTCTGTGAGTTCGAGCCCCGTGTGGGGCTCTGTGCTGACAGCTCAGAGCCTGGAACCTGCTTCAGGTTCTGTGTCTCCCTCCCTCTCTGCCCCTCCCCAACTTGTGCTCTGTCTCTCTCTTCTCAAAAACAAATAAACATTTGGGGCGCCTGGGTGGCTCAGTCGGTTAAGTGGCCGACTTCAGCTCAGGTCATGATCTCGCGGTCTGTGGGTTCGAGCCCCGCATCGGGCTCTGGGCTGATGGCTCAGAGCCTGGAGCCTGCTTCCAATTCTGTGTCTCCCTCTCTCTCTGCCCTTCCCCCGTTCATGCTCTGCCTCTCTCTGTCTCAAAAATAAATAAGAAACGTTAAAAAAATAAAATAAAATAAAATAAACATTAAAAAAATTTTTAAAAATAGATAAAAATCTTAAAAAAAACAAAATAGGGGCGCCTGGGTGGCTCAGTTGGTTAAGCATCTGACTCTTGGTTTCAGCTCAGGTCATGATCTCGTGCTTCGTGAGTTCAAGCCGGCGTTGGGCTCTGAGATGACAGTGCAGAGCCTGCTTGGGATTCTCTCTCCCTCTCTGCCCCTCCCCCTATTTCTCTGTCTCTCTGTCTCTCAAAAATAAATAAACTTAAAAAAAACATTTGCCGTTCATGAGTTTGAGCCCCGCGTTGGGCTCTGTGCTGACAGCTGGGAGCCTAGAGCCTGCTTTGCATTGTGTCTCCCTCTCTCTCTGCCCCTCCCCTGCTCGCACTCTCTCTCTCTCTCTCAAAAATAAATAAGCATTAAAAAAATTAAAAATGAATAAATAAAACAAAACAAAAAAAAAAGGCAGTGCCCTTGTGGTGGCCACAGGAATGTCTCTCTGGCTGGCAGGAGCCTGATTGAGGGGATGGCTGTACTCAGAAATCCATCTATCATCCTTAGCACTAAGGCAGTGAAAGTTCCCAAAACATATCCGTGGGAGAAATCTGAATATGGCCTGTACGTCAGGTGACGTCACTGAATCAATGGTCAGTTTCTTTGGGGGTGATAACGAGGGCTGCTTGTGTTGGGGGGACGGATGGCATTCTTAGGAGGCACGTGAAGTATTGAGGAGTGAGGGGTCAGGACGCCTGCAACTTGCTTTCAAAAGATTCAGCAAAGACAGCCATCCACAAGGGCAGGGCAACGAGGGAGGTGTTAGCAAATGCGGTGGGCTGCGAGCGAGGGCTGACGCTAGGTGGGAGGCACGGTGTGGGTGTGGCCACTGCACGGTTCTTTTGCCTTTTCTGTAGATCCGACTTCTTCGGAACAGAAAGCTGAGAGGCAAAGGGGGCAGGTGTACCAACCAGACGCGGTGCGCGGGCACCTGGGAGCGCGAGCGAGGAAATGACTGTCAAGGTGCCACCCTCGCCCCCCAAGACAAGCGCTCAACGAAAACCCACTAAGGTGCTTATTCCCTTATGAATCTCTTAGGAGAGTTTGGTGACTGATTGAGAAAGCAGGGTTACAGGAGAAGGAAGAATGAGCTGAACTGGACCTCTCTGACCCAAAGATGTGGGGCTGAGAGCCAGAGAGAGAGAGAGAGAGAGAGAGAGAGAGAGAGCGAGCACACACTGGAAGAGTGTGGGCAGAGAATACCCCACCTCCGCTCTGGGGAAACAGAAAGAAAGAGGCTGCTTGGTTTTGAGCTAGCCACCCCAGGTTTGCCAGGTAATGGTGCCCTAGCCTCCCTTGGGATCCGGCCCCTGTCCTCTGGGAGCTGGACTAGGCTAGTTAGGACTAGTTAGTCTTCATTTCAGGCTCCAATCTGTGCCAGGCAGCAAAGGTTGGGCAGAGCACAGCGTCCTTAGCCAATGGTCCTCAGGGAGTGGGCTGTGGGACGCTGGGTGGGAATGCCACAGCGAGGCTTCATAAGACTTGTAAATATCTAGGTGTGCCTTGCTGGCTAAGTTGGTGAGGCAGCTGGCTCTAGATTTCGGCTCAAGTCATGATCTCATGGTTTGTGAGACTGAGCCCTGCATCAGGCTCTGTGCTGACAGTGTAGAGCCCGCTTGGGATTCCCTCCCTCCCTTTCTGCCTGTCCCCTAATCGCACTGTCTCTCTCTCTCTCTCTCTCTCTCTCTCTCTCTCAAAATAAATAAGTAAACTTAAAATTAAAAAGACTTGCAAATATCTAGACACCCGCTGTGTCTCCCTCCACTGAGGGTTCCCAAATGTTAGGGGTGGGTCTGAGGGACAAACGTGAATGCTGACCAGGTATTGTAGGGTATGAAGAAATCCTTCATTTGTTAGCTGTGCTAATGGTATTGGGGATTTCTTTCTTCTCTCTTAACAGTCCTCATGCTTCAGAGATGTATCCTGAAGTATTTACGACAAAATATTTGGGATTTGCTTCAAACTAATCCCAAATGATCCAGATGGTGGAAACAGGAAACGGATGGGGGGACAGATAAAGTAAGCTGGGCCATGGATTGAGACTGGGAGGGTCAGTATACTCTACTCTCTACTTCTGTATGTATTTAAAATGTTCCTGGGGCACCTGGGTGGCTCAGTTGGTTGAGCGCCTGACTTCGGCTCAGGTCATGATCTCACAGTTAGTGAGTTCAAGCCCCACATCGGGCTCTGTGCTGACAGCTCAGAGCCTGGAGCCTGCCTCAGATTCTGTGTCTCCCTCTCTCTCTGCCCCTTCCCCGCTCATGCTCTGTCTCTCTCTGTCTCTCAAAAATGAATAAACATTAAAAAAAATTAAAAAAAAAATGTTCCTGGGGCGCCTGGGTGGCTCAGTGGGTTGAGCATACGACTTCCGCTCAGGTCATGATCTCACGGCTTGTGAGTTTGAGCCCCGCGTCAGGCTGGCTGCCGTCAGCAGAGAACCTGCTTTGGATCCTCTGTCTCCCTCTCTCTCTCTGCTTCTCCCCCACTCGCATTCTCTCTTTCAAAAATAAATAAACATTAAAAATATTAGTAATAAAAAATAAAATGTTCCACACCCACGAGGAGGAAGTCAGAGCCACAACATGGAAGGAGGCTGGGCCCCTGATGCTCGAGGAACCATCGCTTATCTCTGGATTTAGTTGGGGCTTGAGGGGAGGGTAGATCTTGCTTAAGCTGCTGTTATTTGGGGTTCTCTTTCATTCACAGCAAGTTAGGCCTCACCTAATTTGATTGCTAAACCCTGTCAATCAATACCGTCAGCTCCAAACCACCGAGAGCACAGCCGTGATTGAAACGGTAGAGCGAGGGAATGTGCACACCACGGGGCTGTGAGGTCTCAGTGAGACGGTGTTAGAACTTATTACAGGATTTGGACTGTGGTGGAGTGATTTGGGGGAGGGTCCAGGGAAGCAGGACTTTGGTCTGGATTGGCGCCCTCAGAAGCAGGGATCACTTTACGGTTGGATATCACAAATCTTATTTGTAGGGAGGCGGGCTGGAGCGAGGCTAGCTGTCACAGGTGTAGAAGCAGCCCCCCACATGTGCCAGGAGAGGGGGCACTAGGTTTTGTGTGGCTTCGAAGACGTTCACGTTGGTCTGTGTTCAGACGTGATTACAGAATGTTCTTCCTGGATATCGATGTTCTGTGCGGTTGTCCACGTTCAAGAGAACACAAGTCCTATCTTTGGGTGCCAGGCCAGCTCCTGGATTCCAGAAGCTGCTTTTCTCTTCCTAAATCCTCGACCCAAGAATAAAATCCAAAGTCTTGACCGTCTACTAGAAGGCCCTGTTAAATCAGATGTGAGGCCACCTGTCTCGGGTCACGTCTTGCCCCTGTCCCTGTCACTTGTTTTCCTCCAGCCACACTTGCCATTCCCGTCTACTTGGGTCCCTGTATCCACTCTCCTTCTAGAGCGGTGTCAGAGAACTTTTCCGGTATGGGGCCAGGGTCAATACTGTGGGCTTTGCAGGACATCCCGTCTCTGTCACAGCTCCTTAGCTCTACCGTTGCAGGGAGACAGAAACCTTGGACAACACACACACCAATGAATGAGCTTGCGTCTCAGTAACACTGTATTGAAAAACCCTGGTGGCAGACCAGGTCCGGACTGTGGGCCCTCCTGGAATCTTGAACTCTCAGACTCGTCCACACTTAGCCTCTGGCAATTTCTCAGTCACGTTTAGGTCTTCCCACCCCTGAACGGGGCCCATGCGGAGGTTTCTGTTCTGGTTAAGTTGTGCTTCTCTGGATCTGCTGGTTTTTCTAATTTGGGGGGCAGTGGTTTGCCCTGTGACCTCACTTCTCTAATGGGTCTAAGGAGAGGTGTTGGTTTTTCGGTTGGTTCAGCTTTCTGCTTGTTAGGATGGAGTGATGACGTCCCAAGCTCTTTCCGTGTGGGACTGGAAGTCGGAAGTCCAATATACCTGCCTGTTCACATAACCTCGTAACTGTCAGTATAATGCTCTAACTTCACTATAAAGGAGAAATGAAGGAAAATAATTTAGAACCCAATAGTCAGGCTTGCCCACCCTAGAAGATTCCATGAAGTAGACAGCTGCTTCACCTGCTTTTAAGAAGTTCAGTCTGACCAGTGCAGCTACTTAGCCTGTCCCTTCTAAACCCTGACCCAGCCCAGGCTCTTCCCTCACAGTCACCCAAAGCGTTTCTGAGCGCTGACCATCAGCCATCTGTCCAAAGGTGAGACACTTCCCCCTTATGTTCTTTAATCGTCAGCTGCGTCCAGAAGCTTTAATCTTCTCCGGCCGTGCCCTGGCTTAGGGGCTGAGACTGCTGTAGGGACCAGACGCTGGCAGGGCCCCACCATATGAGCTGCTGGGCCCTGGGCGAGGGTGGCGGGTTGAAGTGGGATGGGGAGGCAAGAGGCTGACAAGCACTCTCTCCTTCATACATCCAGCAAGTATTTCCTGACAAGCACAAAGGCACGTGTTATGGTTTGAAATGTGTCCCCTGAGAGAATGTGTTGAAGAGTCCCGAGCCCCAGTGCCTGTGAATGGAACCTTATTTGGAAATAGGATTTTCGTAGAGGTGGTGACCAATGTAGGATGAGGTCATACTGGACCTTAATCCAGTATGACTGGTGTCCTCAGAAGAAGGGAGAAGATGGGGCACCTGGGTGGCTCAGTCAGTTGAGTATCGGACTTCGGCTCGGGTCATGATCTCACGGGTTTGGGGGTTCGAGCCCTGCATCGGGCTCTCTGGTGTCAGCACAGAGCCCACTTTAGATCCTCGGTCCTCTCTCTGCCCCTCTCCCCTGCTCATTCTCTCTCTCTCTCTCTCATTCTCTCTCAAAAATAAACAAACATTAAAAAAAATTTAAGGGGTACCTGGGTGGTTCAGTCAGTTGAGCGTCTGACTTCGGCTCAGGTCATGATCTTGTGGTTCATGAGTTCAAGCTCTGGATGGAGCTTGCTGCTGTGGGCGCGGAGCCCGCTTCGGATCTTCTGTCCCCGCCCCCCACCCCCACCCCGCCTCTTCCCTGCTTGCACTCTCTCTCTCAAAAATAAGTCTTGAAAAAAATTAAAAAGAAGGAGGAGAAGGAAGAGGAGGAGGAGGAGGAGGAGGAGGAGGAGGAGGAGGAGGAGACAGAAGAGACACAGACACACAAGGAAAAAGCCATGTGAGGACAGAGGCAGAGATTAGGGTGAGGCATCTTCAAGCCAAGGAACAGTATGGATTGTTGGCAACACCACAAGCTAAGAGAAAAGCACAGGACAGATTCTCCTCTAGAGCCTTCAGAGAAAGTATGGCCCTGCTGACACCTTGCTTCTGGATCTCTAGTCTCCAGAACTGTGAAAGAAAAACTTTCTGTTGTGTAAAACCACTCAGCTTGGGGTACTTTGTTTCGGTAGCTTCCGGAAACTAATGCACTGGGGCACTAGGGGGCGCCCTGGGCACCTGCCCCATAGCTGGGAGTTTGGGAGGGCTCCCCAGACAAGGGGGCATTCAAGCTGAATCCCAAAGCTGGGAAAGTGTGCCAGGCGGAGAGGATGGTGCAAAGGCCCGGGAGTGGGAGAGCGCTAGGAGATCCCAGGAGCCGAGAAGTCAGTTTGGCCAGAGTTTACTCTCTAACTTCTCAGAACTGAGTCGCTTCCCAGGGGAACCCTGCAGGAAGTATTCCCTGATCCCCGCAGCTAAGACCCAGAGCTTGCAGCAACAAAGGGTAGTGTGATTCTTACCCGAGGAGGGATATTCCACAGTGTGTCATACCAGGGGGAAGGTGCCAGCATGCTTCAGCCTCACTCGGCCCCGGGACATGAAGCCCATGGCCAGGTCTGAGTTCAGCGCTGTTCAGACAACTTGTGCCTGCCGCATGTTCTAGGGGGCCCAACTGTCCTGCTTGCCCAGACTGAGGGGTTTCTCGGGGCATGGGATCTTCAGTGCTAAAACTGGGAGCATCCTGGGCAAATGGAGAAGGCTGGTCTACTTGGATTGGCCAAATGCAGGATGGCTGCTCCTGTTCTGGGCCCAAGGTTCTGCTGACTCCTCTAGAAGGACCCTTGTCTGCTGCCTCCTGACCAAAATCTGCGGGTGTCCAGCGGGCTGATCCTCTCTCTGACACCCTTGCCCACGTCATTACACATCTATGAATTCTGCCCTTTCTCCTAAAGTGATTACATCCAGGGGTTGCCTGGGTGGCTCAGTCAGTTAAGCATCCACCTCTTGGTTTGGGCTCAGATAGTGATCTCACAGTTCGTGAGTTCGTGCCTTTGGTTGGGCTCCACATGGTCAAAGCCTGCTTGGGATTCTCTCTGCCTCTCTCTCTCCGCCCCTCCCTGGCTCACACTCTCTTGCTCAAAATAAATAAAGAAACTTAAAAAATAAATAAATAAATAAAGTGACTACAGCTCCTTTGCCTTAAACTATGCTTTTACCATCTCACTGGATTACAGCACTGGGAATGATATTAACACAACCAGCTCTAATCTCCTGAGTGCTTACTTTGTACCAGACTCTGTGTTAAGGACTGTAGGTCATCAGACCCTTTTCTAAAAATGTTTATTTATTTATATTTGAGAGAGAGAGAGAGAGAAAACAAGCAGGGGCGGGGTGGAGAGAGGGAGACAAAAAAGCCAAAGCAGCCTCTGTTCTGTCAGCACAGAACCCAACGTGGGGCTCGAACTCACAAACTATGAGATGGTGACCTGAGCTGAAGTCAGAGGCTTAACCAGCTAAGCCACCCAGGCGCTCCGATCATCAGACCCTTTTAAAGGCCCCGGAAAGAACGTGCTTTCCTCACCTCCATTAACAGGCAAAGACACTGGTAATAAACATAATATAACAACTAACGCTCATATTGAGCTTCTGGAGGTCGAAGGAGGGTCCGCACCACCCACTGCCCGGTACAGGGCAGAAGGTTACACTCACAAGGGAAAAGATCCCACCCAGCTCATGGCCCTTCCCCCTCCTCTGCCACAACCTCAGCCCCTCTCACCCTCTCTGGGCACTGCCTGCTCTGGGGAAAGGTGGTGTCTTGGGGTTCGAGGTGGCCAAGGCCCCCTGGCTTCACAGAGGGCAAGGAGAGCCCGTGCTGGATGAGGATGTACTTAACCAGTCTGGCCGCCTAGGGGCTCCAGCTGGAAACCAGGCTCCGGCTTTCACTGCAGGGGACAGTCCTGTAGGCGGTGGTGCGTGTGCCCTGGGCGAGTCTTGGGGAATGGGAGTTAGCATCACGCTGCACCCTCTGTGGGGCAGATCTGTCCTACTGCTGCCAGACCCTTTGTGCCTGCCCGGGACTGAGCCTGGAATAGTCCCCTGCGGGGAGGAGTAGAACACAGACTTTGGTATCCCGCAGATCTTGGCCGTGTGAGCTGAGGCAAGTCACTTCACCTCTGAATGTCAGTCTCCTTGTGGATAAAATCAATAAAAATAAGATAATTCATGGAAAGCATTTTCCTTAGTGCCCGGCACATAAAAGATGCCCAGCAAATGATAGATATTCCTAACAGAGTGGGCAGTTAATGAATGCTCACTGGGTCACTAGCGAAACTATGACATGTGGGGCTAGATGTGTGTGAATTCAC
Source organism: Panthera uncia (assembly GCF_023721935.1). Classification (NCBI taxonomy): domain Eukaryota; kingdom Metazoa; phylum Chordata; class Mammalia; order Carnivora; family Felidae; genus Panthera; species Panthera uncia. Next base: position 84,933,848 of record NC_064807.1, read on the forward strand.
TTACGTTCATTGGCAGGGCTGACTTCTCTATCAGACCTCTGCAGAAGGCATAGTGTTCAGGATGTACCATACGTTGAGGAGCCCATGAAAGTGTTTTAATTTATTTTAAATTTTAATTTATTTTATTTTATTATTTTTTAATTTTTTTAATGTTTACTTATTATTATTATTATTATTTTTGAGAGAGAGAGCTAGCATGAGCAGGGGAGGGGCTGAGAGAGAGGGAGAGAGAATCCCAAGCAGGCTCGCGCCATCAGCACAGAGCTGGACACGGGACTTGATCTCACAAACCGTGAGATCATGACCTGAACCAATGTCAAGAGCCAGCCACTTAACCGAATGAGCCACCCAGGCATCCCGAGTTTTATCTTAAAATAAGGGGGGGAAAAAAGGGAATATAATAATGATGAACGTATAATAACAAATCCAGTCTAGATGATGTTCATTCTTTATACCTCATGGTTGTAAAATACAATTTATACTTCTTTTAATGGAGAAAGGGCCCCATGAAAGTCACAATGTGACCTTGAACGTAGGTAAATTGTTTGTGGTTACGACTTCACGCGCAAATATGAGTGGCTGTATTTGAGCATGTGCACACATCTCTGTGTCTGTCTGTGAGCATGCAGGTGTAGTGGGGGCAGTTTCCAGAAACTTGAAGGGGAGGGAGAAGGCACTGAGGGTCTGATCTGAGGCCAGGAAGGGACAGGTGGCCCTGTGGGTGGCCCTCACCCAGGAACACCACCAGGTGTTCAAAGTGGTGCCCTGGACAAAGAGAGGGTTTGAAGGACTTGTTGTTCTGGAAGCTGCCAGCAGGGGGCGCAAGGAACCGGCACTGCCTAGACTTCCGCCTAGTTGGCCCTGGGACTCCACACATTTGGGCAGAGGGTGACCTTTGTGCCACAGGAGGGTACTGTGGCCTCACTGCACTGAGGGGGCCCACAGCGGGTCGCATGCTTGTCCGGGCCTACCGTGAGGTGGGCCTGCTGACCTTCCAGTCCAGAGTCCTTCCACTGACTGGGACAACCCAGGGACAGCCAGGGGCCTCATTCACAGGCACCTGGTGGCTCTGCAGGTGGCCTTTCTCAGGCCCCACTCGCCTCCAACTCCCCATGCCTCACCCCTCAACCTCTAGGAAGCCGACTGCTCTATAGCCCTGAGGTCTGTCCTAAGACCTAAGACCTTTTATTTACCGCACACTTTCTTTGTGCGAGGCAGCCTGCCAGAACCATCCGTGTTCCATCACTTTAAAATCCATGAGAAAGGTTCCATCAAGATGTTCAGGTTACATGAAGAAGGCAGGTTGATATCAAAGCTGACTACAAAGCTTCAGTAACCGGGGCGCCTGGGTGGCTCAGTCGGTTGAGCGGCCGACTTCAGCTCAGGTCACGATCTCACGGTCCGTGGGTTTGAGCCCCGCGTCGGGCTCGGGGCTGATGGCTCAGAGCCTGGAGCCTGCTTCCGATTCTGTGTCTCCCTCTCTCTCTGCCCCTCCCCTGTTCATGCTCTGTCTCTCTCTCTGTCTCAAAAATAAATAAAACGTCAAAAAAAAAATTTAAATAAAAAAAAAACAAAAAACAAAAAACAAAGCTTCAGTAACCAAAATAGTGTGGTACTGATTCAGACATACAGACCAAATGACTAGAACAGAGAGCCCAGAAACAAACCTAAATATCTACAGCCAGTTGATTTTTTTTTAAACACACGTCTTTTTTTTTTTTTTTTTTTTTTAAGTAATCTCTACACTCAACGTGTGGCTTGAACTGACGACCCTGAGATCGACCCTGCTCTAATGGCTGAGCCAGCCAGGCACCCCTGGTCAGCTCATTTTTGACAAGGGTGACAAAACGATTCAATGGATTCAAGAAGAAACAGTCTTTGCAACAAATGTGCTACGACAGCTTGATAGCCATACACAAAAGAATGGAGTTGGACTTGAAGGGAATCAACGACCTTGACCACATTCTTGCTAGTGTCCTTTGATGCACAAGTTTCAATTTTTATGATGTCCAAACATAGAACTACCTTACAACCTAGCAATTTCACTCCTAGGTAATATACTGAAAAGAAATGAAAATCCACCCTCACACAGAAACGTGTACACGAACGTCCGCAGGAGCACTGTTGATAATTATCAAAAGGTGGAAATAATCTATGTGTCCATCAGTGGATGAACGAGTACACAGTGGTATGTCCGCACAACAGAATATTATTCAGCCATAGAAAGGAACAATAGACATACCGACTCATGCAGCAGCTTGGCTGCACTTTGAAAACATACTGAGTGAAAGAAGCCAGACATAGGAGGTGACAACAGGATATGATTCCTTTCATAGGTGACATCTAGAATAGGCAAATCCATACAGTCTGAAGGAGGTCAGTAGTAAACAGGAGACAGGAGGGAGAGATGAGGAGTGATCATGTAATGGGTAAAAAGTGCTTTTCTGGAGTAATGAGAAAGTTTTGAAACTAGAGAGGAGTGGAGGTTGCACACAACATCGTGAATACACTGAATGCCACTGACTTGTACACTTTAAAATGGTTGATTGTAGGTTATGTGAATTTCACTTTAATTTTTATAAGGTAGGGTGATAAAAAATAGCTGAAGAACAATATAAGCCCATTTGCCTTTTTTATTTAAAAATTTTTTTAATGCTAATTTATTTATTTTGAGAAAGAGAGAGCCCAGTACAAGCAGGGGAGGGGCAGAGAGGGGGAGGGGGAGAGAGAGAGAGAGAGAATCCCAAGCAAGCTCCGTGTTGCCAGCCACCCTGGGATCATGACCTGAGGTGAAATTAAGAGTCAGACACAAAAAACTCAGCCACCCAGGCGCCCCTAAAGTGTTTTCTTTCTTTACAAAAATGTATCAGTGGGGTGCCTGGCTGGCTCAGTGGATCTAACATGAGACTTTTGACGTCAGGGTCCTGAGCCTAAGCCCCACGTTGGGTGTAGAGCCTACTTTAGAAAATGCGGGCACCCTGGTGGCTCAGTCAGTTAAGTGTCTGACTCCCGAGTTTGATCCTAGGGTCATTAGATCGAGCCCCGTGTCAGGCTCTGTGCTGAGTGTGGAGCCTGCTTGGGATTCTCTGTCTCCCTCTGCCCCTCTTCCCCATTTGCAGGCTCTTTCTCTCTCAAAAAAAAATTTTTTTTGTAAAAAAAAAAAAAAATATATATATATATATCAAGTGGGTGCCTGGGTGGCTCAGTCAGTTAAGCGTCCGACTTCGGCTCAGGTCATGATCTCATGGTTCATGGGTTTGAGCCCCACGTTGGGCTCTATGCTGACAGCTCAGAACCTGGAGCCTGCTTCGGATTCTATGTCTCCCTCTCTCTCTGTCCTTCCCCTGCTCACACTCTGTCTCTGTCTCTCTCTTTCAAAAGTAAACATTAAAAAATTTTTTAAAAAAATGTATCAAGGATAATCTTCAGGGTGGCTCTCCAAAGGAAACAGAATCACTCTCTCGAAGAGATACCCATACTCCCATGTTCATTACATTATTCACAATAGCCAAGATATGGAAACATCCTATGTGTTCACTGATGGATGGATGGATAAAGAAAATGTGGTTTATGTGGGAATGAAAGCTGGTGCAGCCACTCTGGAAAACAGTATGGCGGTTCCTCAAAAAAACTAAAAATAGAACTACCTTACTACCCAGCAATGGCACTACTAGGCATTTATCTAAGGGATACAGGTGTGCTGTTTTGAAGGGACACATGCACCCCCATGTTTATAGCAGCACTCTCGACAATAGCCAAAGGATGGAAAGAGCCCAAATGTCCATCGATGGATGAATGGATAAAGAAGATGTGGTCTATATAGACAATGGAGCATTACTCAGCAATCAAAAAGAATGAAATCTTGCCTTTTGCAACTACGTGGATGGCACTGGAGGTATTATGCTAAGTGAAATTAGTAAGAGAAAGACAAATATCATATGACTTCACTCATATGAGGACTTTAAGAGATAAAACAGATGAACATAAGGGAAGGGAAACAAAAATAATATAAAAACAGGGAGGCGGACAAAGCATAAGAGACTCATAAGTATGGAGAACAAACAGAGGGTTATTGGAGGGGTTGTGGGAGGGGGGATGGGCTAAATGGGTAAGGGGCATTAAGGAATCTACTGCTGAAATCATTGTTGCACTATATGCTAATTTGGATGTAAAGTAAAAAAATAAAATTAAAAAAAATTTTTTAAAAGATAGGAAAACATAAAAAAATAAGGTATACCATTATTATAAACACTATTCGTATTCAAACATAATCTCAACATGACAAGTCATTTGCTCAGAGAGTCCACAGTATCACAGGCAGAAAGCATGAGGTACCTGAGAAAAAAGAATACAAAGGGAGTCCTGGAGGACAGCATAATTACCCCAACTACAATGAAGAAAGAATTCATTTGTTTTATATGTGGGTGTTTAACATGAGTAAGATTTGACGATGGTTAAGGGGGAGATTCCAAGGAAAAGAAACGGCCAAAGCAAAGACATGTGGCCAGGAAATTATTAAGTTTGTACAAGGAACAGCAAGAACTTTGGGCAGAGAAACGGTAGAGAGCAGTGAGAAACAGAATTACTAAGGTTGGTCATGTTTTTGCTTGTTAGAAAACACACACACATAAAGGAAGGACACAGATTACTTTCGTTGTTTTCAAATGTGATTCCTAAATGTCTTGTAATAAAACTAAAGCACCACACTACATCGTTGTCAAATACCCAAAACATACACACATGCAAACCCACAAGTGAGATGTAGGGTACTGGTTCAAATGAGTGTGATTCACTGTCCTAGTCTAACTGCAAGGAAAGAATTGAAAGCAAATGCATTCAAAATCCTTCACAGAACGCTAACAAAGGAATATCTAAAAATGGAGTTCCAGAAGCTTGTCATTTGATGTCCTGTAATGTTTTAGTGATGTGATTATCCTCAAGCATGCTATTATTATGAAACGGTAAATCTGATGTGAACTGGAAAAAAAGAGAAAGAAAATGTGGTTTCTGTATATAACGGAATGTTATCCAGCCTTAAAAAAGAAGGAAGGTCTGCCATTTGCTACAACACGAATGAATCTGGCAGGTGCGATGCCGGGTAAAATAAGCCAAAGGCAGACACTGTGTGGGGTCATTTATGTGCAGAATCTGGGTGGGAAAAAGTTGAACTGCTGGAAACAGAGTAGAATGGTGGCTGCTGGGCTAAGGGGAGCAACCCCTTAAGGGTAAGGGGCGTGGGGAGAGGCTGATGAAAGGGTATAATCTTTGCTAAAAGATGAATGAGTTCTGCGGACCTAATATATAAATGGTGACTAGAGTTGATAATCCTATATTGTCTAATTTTTTAAAGTTTATTTATTTATTTTTAAGAGCGAGCGAGAGAGAGCAAGAGGGGCAGAGAGAGAGGGATAGAGAGAATCCCAAGCAGGATCAATGCTGTCAGCGCAGAGCCCGATGCAGGGCTTGAACCCACAGACCGTGAGATCATGACCTGAGCCAAAGTCGGTCGCTCAACCGACTGAGCCACTCAGGTGCCCCCGGCACCCCTGTATTGTACAATTTAAATTTGCTAGGAGAGTAGATCTTAAGACTTCTCACCAAGGCGGGGGCGGGGGGGAGAAAAAAAGAAAGATAGCTATGTAAAGTAATGGATGTATTAATTAACTTGATTGTGGGAATAACTTCACAATATATACATGTATCAAATCATCATGTATAATTTAAATGTATCACAAACTTAATAATTTTTTAATTTTAATTTTTGAGAGAGAGAGAGGGAGAGAGAGAGAGAGAGAGAGAATCCCAGGCAGGCTCCACACTCCACACGGAGCCTGACTTGGGGCTCGATCCCATGACCCTGGGACCTGAGCTGAAATCAAGAGTCGGACACTGTACCGACTGAGCCACCCAGGTCCCTCAAATGTATTACAGTTTTATTTGTCAATTATAACTCAATAAGTCTGGGGGGGCAGGGAATTACTGAGAGTAGTTTGAACAATGCTTGCTTTCTAGTTGTGTAACTTGGGATACGGAACAAGAATCTTTTCTCAGCATTGATGAGTGAACACACTCCTTTCTGAGTTTAGATCAACTTCAATTTTATCCCTTGTACTTCAATGTCATGAAGTATATCTGGGAGTTCCTTTAATGTGCCGGCATCACTTCCTCTGGGACACCTTCATCCTTCATCAGAGCCACATGCGTCACCTATGTCGATCAATTTGCCTTCACTAAGTGTCTCTGGTTGCACATCTGGAGTTTCTGGAACAGCAACGAGCTGCTGTGTCAACATCCCCACAACGGGCTATTTCTTTTATCACCCCATTTACACTCTGCATTTCTTTGCCGCACTGTTCGTCTTTGTTGGCCAGTTCCTTCATCTGATTATCCGGTTTTGTAGCCTGTCGTCTGGGTTTATCACTGGGAGACAGAGGTCAACACGACCCCGAGCTTTGGGGTCGGTGTGTGAACTGAATACCGTGCACCGTGACCAATCAGGGTCAGGCTTTGGAAGAAGCAATGTGACTAGTCACCGACCACCAAGCACACCCGATGTTGCCGCAGTCACGTGTGGACCGAAGGGTAGGAAGGTCTGTACTTCATGCAACTGCTCATAGTTAATAGAACATGGCAGCCGAAATCTGAATCGTGTTGTTGAGACACTGGCGTTACTTCACTGAACTGCGGCGTCTGAAACTCGTTCTGCCGTGTAAAGCAAGGACAGCTTGATCATGTATGTATTTGTGCAGAAGGCTGTTTCCAGGGACACCACTAAATTATTAATAGTGGCTTTCTCTGGGACTGGGTTTGGGGTCTTATAAACTTGTATACTTTTTTTTTTTTTTTTTTTTTTTTTTTTTTTAACAAGGCTGTAAAGCTCTGGAATCAGACAGACCTTGGACTGAAGCCATTTACTAGCCGTGTGACTTTTTGCAAAGTATTAAACCTTTCTGAGAAGCGTGTCTTTTTTGCTTTTAAAATTTATTTATTTATTTTGAGAGACAGCAAGGGAGGGGCGGAGAGAGGGGGAGAGAGAGAATCCCAAGCAGGCTCTGCACTGTCCGCGCGCAGAGCCCCCACGCAGGGTTCAAACTCACGAGCCGTGGGATCATGACCTGAGCCGAGATCAAGAGTCGGAGGCTTAACTGACTGAGCCGCTCAGGCGTACCTCCCCACACACTTCTTTTTTTCTAAGAATCATTTCTGTGTAGGAACGACGGTAGCACCTGCCTCACGGAGTTGTAGCGAGAAGCCAGTGAGAGGACACAAGAAAATCGCTTAGCGCGGTACCCGCAGAGAATCTGTGCTCCACAAATGTCGTCATTGTTATCATCAGTCCTCAACTATTAGTCCCGTAAGCATTGTAGGCAAGGCAGGCGCTATGGCAGCACTGGGGAGGCCAGCCCCGCCTGGAGGGGAGCAGAAATGCACCAGATGACCTTTAGGACACCTTCCAGGGCCGCTCCCCCCCGGCCTCTAAGGTCTCAGGCTTCCTTGCTGCCAGGCCAGGGGCTGGGTGCCAGTGGTTAGTGCCCTCCCCCAACACAGAACTCTACCAGCTTGGGCAGATCCTGGGCCACCTCTTGGCCAGCAGGTGAATGACCCCTCGGGAAATGCCTCAGTGACGAAGTCTCTGGTGGCTGATGTCAGCCACGTGTCCCATTGGATCAGTCTTGCCAAGAAGCCCGCGTTAATACCGGATCCAAAGCCCCGGTAGCTGGCCTTTGGAGTTGGCCTGAATGCAGACAGACTCTGCAGGTTCTATGTTCTCTCCTCTTCCAAGCATACAGATTGTTTGCTTTTGTTTTTTTGTTCGTAACTTTTTATTTTGGGTAGGCTCCATGCCCAATGTGAGGCTTGAACTCATGACCCTGAGATCAAGAGTCGCATGCTCTACCAACCGAGCCAGCCAGGTGCCCCTAATTTGTTTTCGAATAGACGTCTGTGGCCCTGCCCTGCATGCCCCCCAGTCTGATCTCCCTGGCAGGGTCCAGTCTCAGCCGTGCCTCGTCTCTCCCTCCATGTCCACTTGGGCCTTCCTCTGAACTCAGAGATCACCTACTCTACATCTGACCCCTGCACTTCTGTAATCTTTTTTTAAAATTATTATTATTTTTTTTAATGTTTATTTATTTTTGAGAGAAGGAGAGAGACAGAGCATGAGCGGGAGAGGGGCAGACAGAGAGGGAGACACAGAATCCAAAGCAGGCTCCAGGCTCTGAGCTATCAGCACAGAGCCTGATGCGGGGCTTGACTCACAGATCGTGAGATCATGACCTGAGCCGAAGTCGGACACTTAACTGACTGAGCCACCCAGGTGCCCCAGCACTTCTGTAATCTTGAGAAAAACCTAGTAGGAAGGCACTGTCATCCCTATTTTTCTCAAAGGAGAACAACAAAGGTCATTCAGCTGAGAGCCTACTTTGGGATTCAAAACTTGGGGTTCGCAGGCTTCCAAAGTCCAAAGTCTTGCCCCAAACATCCCTCTTTTCAGGAGGTGGGTATTGCCACCTCTGTCGGCTCCCCTGGGGACTGGAGTCATGTCCTTTGGGCTTCCATACCACATGGCAGCTTGCGAGGGCAAGCAAGGGGATTTTGGCTTGGGCCCACATCACCTAAGCCCATTCTATGCAATACAGAGAGTTGGTTTTAGTGTTTCTCAAAAGGGGCACACTTAGTATTTGGGGTGAGTCAGTTCTCTACTGGGAAGATCTATCCGGTGTCTGGAAGGAAGTTTAGCATCCTCTGGGCTCAAAACGTCGGATACTCCCAGTTACTGAGAAAACAGAAATGATAGTGCCTCTGGAGAAGGGGCCTGGGGAAGGGGTACCGTGCCCAGGCAAGACCAGCCCGTTCCACGAACAATCCCAGAAAATGAAAGCTTGGACATGGATGGAGTGGTCCCAAGCTCCACTCTGGACCGTGCTCATTCCATGCCACAAGCCAGATCTCTAGGCTCAGTTTCCTTGTCTGTACAAGGGGATAGCCATAATGCAGTCATTCACAGAAAGCATTCAAGACAGGTCCTGGCCCACAGGAACCCGTCAATAAGAAGCTGTTGACACTGAAACAAATACGGTTTCCATGAAAATTTGTTAATCAAGCAGGGCAACAAAGTCTCATGCCAGAAAATGAATCTTGACTTTTCTTCCTCTTTTTTTTCTCTCTCTCTCTCTCTCAAATCTAAAAGCAGATAATCCCTACAAGACACATGTTTCCTGAAAACTTGTTGAGTCAACGGTTCTGACCCAAGGGAAGTGACAACTTGTCTGGAGAGATCTAACAAGCACACTGAGGGGCGCCTGGATGGCGCAGTCGGTTAAGCGTCCGACTTCAGCCAGGTCACGATCTCGCGGTCCGTGAGTTCGAGCCCCGCGTCGGGCTCTGGGCTGATGGCTCGGAGCCTGGAGCCTGTTTCCGATTCTGTGTCTCCCTCTCTCTCTGCCCCTCGTCCGTTCATGCTCTGTCTCTCTCTGTCCCAAAAATAAATAAAAAACGTTGGAAAAAAAAAAAAAAAAAAAAAAAAAAAAGCACACTGACTTACACATAGTTTTCCCTAGACTTTGGAACCTGCAAAGGAGAGAGAAATGACTTCTGAAGCCCAGAGGCAGGTTTCTGGGCCAGGGGGGCTGGTGGGTGGAGACCCTGAGTAAGACACACAGGAGGTAGCCCACTCCTTCCTCCTGGCACAGGACCCAGATCCAAAATCGAAACCTCACTCTTTGAGGTAGTTTTACACATGGGAGAAAATATATATGTTTATACATTTATTTTTTTCAATTTAAAAAATTATTTTTTTTTAATAAAGGAAGCGTCTTTTTTTTTTTTTTTTTGAGTACTCCAACATGGGACTCAGACTCACAATCCTGAGATTAAGACTCCCATGCTCTACTGACTCAGCCAGCAAGGTGCCCCTCTATGTTTATATATATATATATTTTTTTTTAAATTTTTTTTAACGTTTTTATTTATTTTTGAGACAGAGAGAGACAGAGCATGAACGGGGGAGGGTCAGAGAGAGGGAGACACAGAATCTGAAACAGGCTCCGGGCTCTGAGCGGTCAGCACAGGGGCCCGACGAGGGGCTCGAACTCACGGACCGCGAGATCGTGAGCTGAGCTGAAGTCGGCGCTCAACCGACTGAGTCACCCAGGCGCCCCATATGTTTATATATTTAATGCCTGGCAAGAACATTAGAAACAGTCCTACCACTTTTACCGATGGAGAAACTAAGGCTCAGAGCAGGGAAATGACTTACCCAAAGTCAAGAGTCCTAGAAAATCACAGAAGGACCCCAGCTGTAAATCCAGAGCTTACACTGCTGTCCAGGAATGAGGAAGCAGAATGACCATCTGGTAGTTCTTTCAAGGATCTGGCAGTGCCGTCTGGCAGTGGGATGTGGCCCCACGTCGGCTGGGGCAGGAGTACCTCTCCCACCGTAGCTGGTGTGACTTTGCCCAGCTGGCTACAGAACTGTACAGAACCGGGGGGAAGAGGAGGGGTCATGGCCAGCACTCAACCTGAGAAACCAAGCGGGCTTAAGCAGCCTGGAAGACGGGAGCTCCCAGTGCTGACGCCTTTACTCACCAGGGCAGTTTCTGCTACAGCAAATTGGCCGCCAATCTGGAGGCCGGCGGAATTTGGGGGATGGGGTGGGGGTGGGGTCTGTGTGGGAGGTGGGTGTGTCAGTAAAGAACTTCCTCCTTTCTACGAACTCTCCCGTGTTCCTTTGTCGCCCCCACCTGGATTATAAAATCAGGGCGTCCTCCTGTTTGGAGCTGCACCAAAGGTGAAGTGTGGAGTGGAGGGTGGAAAAGCCACAGATGTGGTCCTGAGAAGGCATCTCCAGGAGCAAGGAGTGATTCGTGCAGAAGCCAGACTGAACTTTTCCAACCTGTGCGGTCTCGGATCACGTGGGTCACCGCTCTGCTTGGGTCTCTAGTCTCATCGTTCCTCCTTCCGGACACCCTGCCCATCTTTCAGACACAGATTAAAAGTTACCTACTTTGAGACGCCCTCTCTGACTCCACCCGGACGGACGGAGCCAGATGCCCCTGCCACTGTACAACTACGACCTGAGCTTCCATCCACCACAGAGCTCATCAGGGACGTTAACTGCTGGGTTGTCCGTCACCCTCACTAGACTCCAGGGACAGGAACCGTGTATCCTGTTCCCCACCAGATCCTCAGTCTCTGGCAGCTCAACCAGAAGCGTGGGTCTCCCAAAGCATTAGTGCCTGGAGGCTGAGGGAGAGACCCAGGAGCCCCGCAACCGCTCTCAGTGAAGTGGGGGAGTCAGGCCTTGTGGGGACCCTCTTTGGGCAACTTCCTTAATTTCTCTATGCTTCACTTACTGATCTGCAAAATGGGACAGATCTGCGTGTAATGCACAGGGTAGGACAGGTGGGAGCACCGGTGGCAGGGGTGGTGGTCATGACTGTTAGCTCTATAGATGGGGACATGGAGGCTCAGGGAGGGATATGCCAGGTTCACAGCCCCCAAGATGGATGGGGGCAAGCCTTGGACTCCAGTCTGGGCTCTGGCCCCCAGTGTTTCTTCTCTTCCTTCGTTCTATTCTTGTTCTACCTGCTCAGCCAGTAAACAGCCAATCAACAGTTACTGGATACTTACGGTGTGCCAGACTCCACACTGGCTGTTGTGTGGTTAATAACAAAAAAGCTTCCCGCTAAGAAGTGGGGCCTGGAGACCATGGGCATTAAGGGTAAAACCCTCCAGGGCTCAAATTCCAGCTTCTCCTCTTGCTGGCCGTGAGATATTACTAAAGTCCCTAATCTCTGAGCCTATTTCCTCCTCTCACGACAAGGGAAAAATCGGACCTTCCAGCAGGAGGGCTGAAACCAGGCACTGGCTCCACACTTGACGGATGCCAGCAGTTATTATCTTACACATCACCTTACTCAAAAAATAACTAACCTGTGCACATGCTGGTAAATTCTCCCCCCTTGCCCAGGACTCCAGCTCTGTCCGAGGCCACCACAGTTAAAACTTCTTGTGCATCTTACCAGACGCCTGCTGCACACACCCGCAGACACGCACACTCCTTACACACGTTCTTTTACACAAACTGTAGCGCCGATCTACGCTGTTCTTTTGCCCTTTCCTGTTTTTTAAAAATCTAAGGTATCTTGGAACTCGTTCGATGTTAGTGCATATTGAACATTTTTCGTTTTAGTGGCTGCACAGCATTCCACTGTATGGATTATTTCTTAATGTGGTTGCTGTTACTATCATCAGTGTGGGAACTGCGAGGACCCGGGCTCCATAGAGCTGTGTCCCGGCTCTGCCTATAAATGACCGAGTTACCTGGGGCTCCATGCTCCCCACAGGTACTATCGCGGGGGATGGGGGGTGAAGGATATGGGTGCAGAGGACCCGCCTGGCGGGTTCCCAGCGTCCAAGTGCGGGTCAGCGTCTAGCGCGTGCAATTTATCCCCCTGGGCAGCTCCAGGTTGGGTTAAGATTTCGGCGCAGCCACTCCGCCGTACCAGCAGCACCAAACGCAGCGAGTTTTCTGGCACAAACGATCTCGGAACCGGTTAACAGGTCGTCCGGCCTCGGCACCCGGCATCGGAGCAGCAGCAACGCGCAGGCACCGGATACTCACCCCGGCCTCGGCGGCTTCACCGCTCGTCCCCCGGCGAGCCCCGAAGGTTACAGCAGTCCCTGTCCCTTTAAGGGGGCCGAGCCCGGGTTCCGCTACTTCCGCCCCAAATCAACATGGCGCCAGTAGGGAGCCTAGGGTGTGAAGGCACGGAGAGAACTCCCGTCAAAAAAATGGCGGCGCCCTAGCTGCCGCGCTCGAGCCGGCGGTGACGTCACTTCCGGGGCGGAGGAGGTTGAGTGGTGCAGTGAGGGACAAACAAAAGGAGGCGCCGGAGGGGCGCAGCGGCCGGCGGCGGGACGGAGCGGCCGGGGCGCGGGGCTGCCTGCTGGGCAGCCGGACCCGACGGGACAAGGTGAGTAGGTGGGGCGGGGAAAGGGGCGCGAACTGTCACCTTTAGAAACCCACTCCTACCCGCCCCCAACCAGCTGCCTGGCCCCGGCGCCCCGGGCAGCTTGGGCTCTGCCCGCCCGGGCTGGCTCCCTGGGGGCCCCCGCCGCGGCTCAATTTGGCCCACCTCCAGGCTCCTGGGTATTCCAGGTCTCCGGGACCCCACCCTCTCCCCGGTGCCGGGGCGCGCGAGCCCCCTCCCAGGCACCCCAGTGCCTCCCTGTGCTCTACAGACCGGGAGTTTCCGCCTGGGCTCCCCCAGGTCCCCTTGTCATCCCCTGGGTTTCCCTCAGATCCTAACCCCTACACGCACACACTCCCCCCTTGCTAGAGGTTCCACCTCTGAGCTTTCTCCTTGGCAGCTTTCATTTCGTTTTCAGAGGTTTCCCCTGTTCTCTTCTCCTGGGCTCCTGGCCCCGGGACCCCTCCCTCCTTTTGATCAGGCGGGAATAGTGCCCTGACTTGGGGGGCAGGATCCCTGGCCAAGATCTTGGGCCCCCCGTGTGAACAGGGGTTCCTAGGAAGAATGGTTCAGGGTCCGAGACCCCAGGCCCTGCCCACGTCCTGTGCATCCATATGGGCCTGAGAACCAGATCTGATGCGGTCCAGGCTGGAGATCCAGCAAAGTTGGTTACCAGGCTGAAGGAGCATGGCCGAGGTGGTTGGGATTCATGATGATTCTGCTTCTTTTATTGACTGCTTCTTCTCCTTGGTCTGGACTGTAGTGAACCAAGATTCGGCCCGTTCTCAGCTGATGCAACTACTGCCTTTTTTGGGAAGGAGGAGAGATGGTTGGGGGGGGGTGGTGTCCAACAGCCTTCTGATCAGGACTTGGCTGGAAGGGTGGGGCTGATCACACTCCTCTGATGCTTCTTCTCCAGTTCTACTCCAGGAAGACTTTTGAGAATGAGGTGTGAGGATGAGGAGGGAGAGAGCTTGGGGAGGGAAAGGGAATTTGGGCCTAGATTGTGGAGGAGGGATTCGGTGCAGCCGAAAGGCTTCCATGGGTCTCTCCCACCTTTTCCATTAGGAGTTTCTTTAACCCCTCTGAACAGAGAGACCAGCAGTCAGACCGACTGGAGGCAGGAGGAGGAGGAGGTCTGCTATTGGCGATACTTCCTGTGGAGGGGGTGGGGGGGGGGGTGGGAGTTTGTTCAGAGGGACTGGGCAGTGCCCATAGCTCAGTCACACTGAGCATTGCCTTCGTGAAGGTCAAGTCTTTCTCTGGCTCTCGAGGGAAGGCAATGACTTGTTCTGGAGGACTGGAGAGATGCTGGGGCATGAATTAAGGGCCTCTGCCTCCCTGTCTTCCCGGTCTTAGTGGTGCTTTGGGGTAGAGTCTAATATCTCTCTGCCGTCCAGGGCACAGAGCAGGGGCCCAAGAAATGTTTGTGACTCTTGCCCCCAATCTCCCTCCTCCCCCAAACTCAACCATATGCTTTTGTGCTCCATCCCTTGGGCCCACCCACTAGGAAGCAGTTTCCTCTGCAAACTTTGAGTGGCCTTTCTGGACAGGAGAGGGTCCTGAGGACTGCCCCAGTAGGTCAGAACGTGGGGAAGTGGCTGGGCCTTGGGTTGCTATCTGGCTTGGCCTGGACCTCACCTGTAGGAGCTGCAGGGAAGGGATTGGCCTGGTTCCTGACTGCCTCTCCTGAGAGTGGTGGTGATTCCACATTTTCACACGGGGACACTGAAGCACAGGTTAATGGTCTAAGACCTCATGAGAAGTCGGGTGGCCCTAGAGCCCAGTACACCATCTCTCTATCCCTTGATTCATCCAGCCAGCCAGCCAGCCAGCTATTCCTTAGTAAGTGCCTGGCCTGGACCAGAAATGATGCGAGAGAACATGGTCCCTGGCCTCCTCTGAGCTGCAGTCTGGGAGGAGAGGCAGGCAGGAAAACGTTGATACAATGGCCAGCGTAATAATAGAAATATTACAGAGGAAGGAGGCATTAGCTCAGGGTGAACATGTTGGGAGTGTGCAGTGTATGTTTCCTGGAAGAGGTGAGACTAGAAGAATCAGTGACAGGGAGTCCTGAGGCCTGACTTCTGGTCCGGGCTGTGCCCTGGGCAAGTGACTGGGCTGCCCAGCCTCAGTGGGTATCCTGTCCTTGAGAAGGGTGAGGGGGATTAGAGTCTGGCTTAGTGGCCTCCGTGCCTTTACAGCTCTAGGTGCTTTACTTACTGCTAGTGGCCATCTCCCTTGTGTGGATTTGCTGGGTTATTGACTTCTGTACCTCTCCTCTGGGTTGGAGACTGTCTTCTGCTTCTTTCCTCCCAGCATGGTGCCTAGCCCTGAGTAGGTGTCTTTAAATGCTTACTGGCATAAGTGGTTAAAAGGCTCCACAGTCCCTCTTAGAGCCATTTGAGTCCCTTTGTCTGCCCGTGCACTCCCCACCTGCACTCCCTCCTTCCTGCTAACTCCTGCATATCCTTTGGCCTTTCCCGATGGCTGGGGGGCCACAGTCTCAACTCCTAGTGGTCTGGATACTCCCCCTTACCCCTACTGTAGTCTGATCACACTTCTGTTCCCACCCTGCTAACTTGTCTTTTCCAGTCTTGTGAATGGTTTTGAGCGGAGTGCCTCGCGTGTTTAGATACTCACTAAATGCTTCCTGACAGGTGCTGGCTGGGTTTTGTGTATGCGTCGAACTCGTGTGTCTGGGCTGAAGCTGTGCCTTTGCCTGGACTCAGCTCGCCCCACGGGAACTCACGTCCCGTCACTTCCCACCTCCGGTCCTAGATCTGGCCAGGCTGAACCACTCAGCGTTGTCTAGATGTCGCGTTCTCTCCCTTCCAGGCGAACTTGTACTCTTTCTCCAAACTCTGCTCTTCCTTAGAAGTCAACTCAGGCGACACCTTTCCCAGGGAGCCTTCTCTGACCCCACCACTCTGGGTCTCATGCTTCCTCTGTGTCCCCGTAGCTTCCGGGTACCCCCAGCAGAGCCCTGGGCTCCCAAGAGCTGACTGTAATCGTTGCCTTGGCGTCTCCCAGTAGGCTGTCTGGTTCTCTCTTGTCACCCCAGAGCCCAGTCCGGGGCCTGGCACTGAGCAAGCACTCAGAAAATGTTGGCAGCACAGCAGGTAACTCTTGATAGCCACACACATCCCTGCTGACAGTAGCTCTTGCTTCCTTGTAGGGAGGCAGCTTCCATGGAGCGAGAGGAATGCCAGGACCCTGCCCAGACAGACGTGGGCCAGCCTCAGCACCGACAGCCAGCACGCAGATAGCAGAACCGTCCAAGGGGTAAGGACTGGGCCCCCCCCGCCCACCTCCGCCGCCAGGCCAGCCTCCAGTCAGGTGTCTGCCCCAGCCGAGGGGGCAAAGGGCAGTATCTCCATCTCTGCGGTCCTTTGCTATTCTTACTACGGGTCCAGGGCATCTAGGGCAAAGGTGGCAGGAGAGAATTCTTCTTCCTCCTCCCGACTCCGTGGCCAGCTGAGGAGTATGTGCTAGCTGTACTTCAAACGCCAACATTAGGTTTCCTTGCGAACCTCTGTTTTTTGTCTCCCCCAGCCCAGATCTGGTCGGTCTGACTTGTTAACCGGACCGTCCTGTGACCACATTTCCCAAGGTGTTGTTCCGTGGAACGCCTGTACCTGTGGTCGCAGTGGTTGGACGACTCTGGGAAACAACTTGACCTTGCTGTGGGACTTCTTAGCCTTGACTGCATCGAAGGGAGCACGATGAGTCTCTGAGAGGGGGCCGGCAACTTGCGCGTCGCCACAGTTAATTGAGCGCGTGGACGTCTTTGGGGACTGGGGTTCCTTGGCCCACGCTTTGGAAAACAGTTCCCAAAGGTGGGAAAGTGCGCTGGTTGGGACCCAGACTTCATAGTCTGGGATGTGGGTTTGGTGAGTGACTGTGGGCCAGCCGCTGTACCTCTCTGAGCCTCTGTTCCCTTAGCCATAAAAAGGTGATGATTTTAGTACCTCATCTTGCTTTAAATATGTTGATATAGGGAAGGCACTTAGCAGCGTGTGTCCCAGGACGTGTCTCATAACCTTAGCGGGTACGTGGCTAGATGGCTGTATCATTTGTAAAACCCACCCTTGTCAATGATTTCCTCTGATCGTTTGGGGAAACTCAGGCAGTGGCCTTCATCCCTCGTTTATAAATGTGGGAACTAAAGCTCAAAGTGGGGAAAGTTGCCCAAGAGTTCAGGAAGGCAGGCGGGGATGTGGGGCTGGAACCAGATCCTGGAATCCTGAGCCAGGGTCCTTTGTTCTGTGCCCCAGTCCTCGCTGCATCCACCTGGCACCTCAGCTTTTTGTTAAGGAGGGCCTGGCCCTCCCCAGCCTGGATTTTAAAAGAAACAGTAATTTTTTTTCTTTTTTTAACTATCAGCAGAGTTGCATGTTCATTATATGTTTTCATAACATTTTGATTTTGGTGTCACGGAAAGTGAAAGTCTCCCGCGATCCCATCTCCGGAGAGGTGAATGGGGAGGGTATCATTCCACATGTGGTGTTACTGTTTGCTTATTTTCCCCATGTCAAGTCTCGCTAGGGCGGCTGGTTCACAGCTTGCTCTTGCTTCATTTCCTGGTTCCCTCAGGCCCTCTTTCCCAGGCGCGGGGTGGATCCGTGTGTGAGTCCCCGTCAGCACACCCCCACTGCCCCCATCCTCACCTTTCTGGGGTTTTGAGCTGTTAGCGCATTGACAACAGCACCGAGGGGGGTAGGAAATACCTGGTGTGTGATTTTGTGGACTCTCCTGTTTACTGAGAGGAGGTCAGCAAACCCCAGCCCTGCCCTGTAGGAGTTTCCTGTTGGTTTTGAGGAACTCTACCTCCTGGAGAGGAAGGGGAAGCCTGAGCCGAAGTTCTTCTGGCCAGGGATGAGTGGGAAGCAGCAGGTCCTACTTATCTGAGATCAGAAATCCTCCTCCGTGCCAGGGACAGCTTGGAGGGAACGGCCTGGGCTGGCCTGAGAGGTTTCGGCCTCCTCTGTCTACCTAGGGCAGGGGCCAGGTAGGGGGGGTTGGAAGGGACATGCACGAACTGCTGTGTTGCCTGAGTCTGGCCCTGACTCACTGACCCTGGCGATTCCTGAGGAAAGTCTTGGTCCCTTTGGAATGCTCCTATTAGGTTTTGTTTTGTTTTGTTTTGTCTTATTTTTAAGATTTTATTTTGGGGGCCTCTGGGTGGCTCAGTCGGTTAAGCATCCAACTTTCGGCTCAGGTCATGATCTCGCAGTCCGTGAGTTCAAGCACCGTGTGGGGCTCTGTGCCGACAGGTCAGAGCCTGGAGCCTGCTTCAGATTCTGTGTCTCCCCCTCTCTGTGCCCCTGCCCCGCTTATACCCTGCCCCTCCCTCCCTGCCTCCCTCCCTCTCTCTCTCTCTCTCTCAAAAATAAATAAACATTAAAAAATTTTTTTAAAGATTTTGTTTTTTTTTTTTTAATTTTTTTTTTTCAACATTTTTTATTTATTTTTGGGACAGAGAGCGACAGAGCATGAACGGGGGAGGGGCAGGGAGAGAGGGAGACACAGAATCGGAAACGGCCTCCAGGCTCCGAGCCATCAGCCCAGAGCCTGACGCGGGGCTCGAACTCACGGACCGCGAGATCGTGACCTGGCTGAAGTCGGACGCTTAACCGACTGCGCCACCCAGGCGCCCCAAAGATTTTGTTTTTAAGTAAACTCTACACCCAACACGGGGCTCGAACTCACAACCCCCAAAATCAAGAGTCACATGCTCCACCGACTGAGCCAGCCAGATGCCCCTCTCCTTTCAGGTTTTAACCTTGAGGGTGGGCAGGGGAGGAGAAGGCAGAGGGCCTGCCCTGGGACCCGGGTCTGAAGATGCTCTGTTGGGGCAGGAGGGATTTCAGGCCTGGCAGCCTGGTTTTGTGGTCTGGCAGGGTCGAGCTGGGAACGAGGTGTCCCTGACCTGGTGGCCTTCTCAGGCTCCCTGACCTGACCCTCTTCCTCACCGGGTTTCCTCCTCCTGTTCTTTCCCTGCAGTCTCTTTTCCTTCTCTCTGGAGACACTTTGGCTCCAGGAATTGGGCTGTCCGCCTTCTCCCTCGTTCTAACGGCAGGGCCTTCCTGGCCCCCAGTTGTCCCCAGTGGCCACAGTCGGAGCACTGGGTGGTATGTCGGGTCACTGCATACATATGGCAGCTCCCCGCCACGGTCTCCTCTATGAGATGGCTCCACCGTTTTTACAGGGTCAGAGACCACAGCTGGGACTCGAACCCGGAGCTGTTAGCTTTGGCAGCCTGTGCTCTTTCCACCCCACCTTCCGTTTTTCTTTTTCTCCATGTTCTCAGGCTTGGAGGTACTTTAGAGCTTCCCTGGGGTAGGGGTGGGGGGGCTTGTTGACAATGCTGTTTCCCCGGGGACCCATCGCCACACACGTGGGCAGGGGTGGGCCCAGGAATCTGCATTCTGAGGACGCTCCCAGGCTGTCGTGAGGCGGCCGGTCTGTGGACCATCCCAGGAGACACTGAGCAGGGCGATGCTTTCAGCCCTGGTCCCCACCTCTGGCAAAGGCGTCCATCTGACACCCTTGGTATAGAAGCAGGGCCGAGCTGTCCTCAGCAGTGGGGATTCCAGTGACTTCCCAGAACGTGTCGGGGGGTTGACCATCCCTTGTCTAGGATGCGTTGGGACTGAGGTTTCTAGAACGGCTTTTACTCCCAGCCACAAACATCCCCTGCTATCTCTCCCGATGCGTTTCTGCTGCATCTCGTAGTAAGTTCTATGTTTAACTGTCTCTTGAGGGCCTAAAACCTCAAAATTAAATAGGCTGCTGCAATATAGCCTCCTGCCTGGAGCAGCCTTCCACCGGAGTAAAAGTGGCTGTAAAATTCCAGAGCTCTCACATGCCACCTAGACACCCTCAGAGGTGCCAGCACCAAACTCCGGAGTCGGCCGTTGACAAATGTTCCGGTGGGGGGCGGGGGGGCGGCAGGAAGCTGGGTGCACGGGGATCCTGCACTTCACACCTCCCCCCTGGTGCCCTGTGTTGGGATCTCTGGGGGCAGCACCCCCCTCCAGCCCAGAGAGCTGGGCCACAGGCAGCTTACCTTGGTCTCAGTCCCAGTCCCCTGGGATCTCAGCAGAAGATGTGTCTGCAGCCTCCTTTAGGTGCTCCTGCCCCTGTTTTGTAACCTGTCCAGGCAGGCAGTGCTGGTATTCATAGCAGATCGAGGCCCACCTCCAAGGCCCCTTTGCCACCACGGACCCTGATCTGGCATCCGGCTTCTGGGCCCAGACCCGACAGAGCAGGGCTCCTTTCTAGAGTCTCCTTAAAGCTATACCTGAGACATCAGAGGCGTCTGAGTATGCTCTGCTCGGGTTCCCTGCAGAAGCCTTGATTCCATGTACCCCTCGGGAAAAGGAGGTCTTGTCTTAGGAAGCATTTCCAGGGTTCCAGGTGCTCAGGTAGGGTCAGGAGCCCCACTAGCCTTCGACACAGGTTGGCATAATGGAAAGGCAGACTGGTGGTGATCTTTCCCACCATCTTCTAGCTCTGTGGCCTTGGGCAGGTCGCTTAACCACTCTCCCATAAAGGGACTGATGAGGACGCCTCCCATAACAATAACAGCAGCTAACATTACAGAGTCTTAATACGTGGCAGGCACCGGGCCAGAAGCTTTCCATGGACTCCCTCGTTCAGTCCTCACTACAACTCATGAGCCATTTTACAGATGAGGAAACCCAGAGCCCTGGGAGGTAAGAGGACTTTCCCAAGATCCCCCACTGGTGAATTGGAAAGCCACCTTCCTGGTTTTCGTGGAGATTGGGAGCCGAGGCACAGGAAGTGCTGGGCTCAGTGCTGGCACGCGGTCCCCGCCGGTAGCCGGGAGCGCTGATGCCAGCCTGGTGTGGTGAGGGGGTGGCTTGAGCCTCCAGCCTGGCCTGTTGCCTCTGTGAGTCCAGGAGCCCCAGATGGGTGTCCCTCACCTGTCACCCTTCACCCTGTAAGGTAGGCCACAGCCTTGCGAGATTGTATGAGGACAGACCTGTTTGGGAGGCCCGGCCCAAACATGAGAGCAGTTTGGAAGTGAAACTTGTTCCCTCCCCCTCCCGCCTCGACTGTCTCCCATCTTCCTTTCCCGGGAAGTGAGGGTGTGCCTTGCTCCACAGGCTGAGTGCCAAGCCAGGCAGTGCCCCTGGCCCGCTGCTGACTCACCCCAAGTGGGTGTGGGGGCCTGGAGGGCAATGCCCTTCTCTTGAGTGGGTGGGGGCTGTGTGCACCAGATGGCGAGGTGCGACCTTTCCTCCCACTGCCAGCTCTGGGACCAGAGGAGGCCCAGGGGTGCTGACCGAGGAGCAGATTCACAGGCCCAGAGCCCTTCCGGGACAGGGCCATCGACCCACCGTCTTCCTCAGGCCTCTTGGGAAAGGCCCTCCCCCCTTCCCTGGGAGAGTGTTGGAGAGACAGCCTTTCCAAGTGTGGTACAAGGAGGGGCGCCAGCCTCCTGCCTCCCCTCTTGCCTGGGAAGCTTGCCCAGCATCTCTGTTTGGGCTTTAACAAAAGGCTCACTGTGCCCTGTTTACCCGCAGCCTGGCCGGCCTGCCACGGCTTGAGTGTGAAAGCCAAGTCTCCATAGGCCGACGCGGGGGCAGGAACACGCTTGGGTGGTCACCCTCCGGGATGGAGAGGGCAGCACATCATTGCTTACTCCCTTCCCCCTCTGTAAGAAGCATCAGGAGGAAATCAACGACATCGGTTTGATACCTAAGGGGTGGTTCTGAGAGTAAATCGCCAGCTCTCTACCTTCGTCCTTTCCTGGGGTCCTGAGCCTGGGTGGGGCTCCAGAAGCTCAAGGCCCTTGAGTGTGGTCTGTGAGACGGGGGCAGGTCCTGGAGGGCTCTGGGGGGTCTGGTTTGTACTTGGAGATGCCATTCCTTGTGGCTCGGCCCTCACCTGGGTGTCTTCCCCCACTGAGTTCTGGGAGGGTTTTCTGCAGTGACAGGTGGGTCGTGGTAAGCGTAACACCTTCCTCTGTGCCACACGGTGCATTATGTTGAGTAGTCACAGTAAGCCTCTGAGGCAGGTACGGTAATATTCCCATTTTGCAGTTGAGGAAACTGAGACTCAGAGGAAAAGTCATTTGTCCCCAGGGTCTGAGCCGACCCAACCTGGGGTGCTGCTTCCCAGCAGTGAGGACAGCACCCCGTGGAGTGTCGGTCACCTGGGTGGGGCAGGCAGGGGTGGGCCAACCTTTTCCTAACACAGTACACGGCAGGTACTTCTGGTAAACTTTTACAGTCGTCAGAAACCGCACGGTGAGGACGGCCTTCTGGTTTTCTTCCCAGGTATTTTTCCTGCTCAGAAAAGTACCAAATTTAAATAACAGAAGAGTGAGTGTATGGTATAGACAACCCTCTGCTATCTGATCCGCCCTCAGACTTAACTGCATATAGTTCTATGTATAGCTCTCCAGATTTTTCTATGCATACAGTAATAAGTTAGGGATACAATTTTTTTAAAACAAGAATAGGATCATGCCTCTTTTGCCCTGATTTTTTTTTAAATTGCGGTAAGGGGGGTGCCTGGGTGGCTCAGTCGGTTAAGCGTCCGACTTCAGCTCGGGTCACGATGTCGCGGTCCGTGAATTTGAGCCCCGCGTCGGGCTCTGGGCTGATGGCTCGGAGCCTGGAGCCTGCTTCCGATTCTGTGTCTCCCTCTCTCTCTGACCCTCCCCCGTTCATGCTCTGTCTCTCTCTGTCTCAAAAATAAATAAATGTTAAAAAAAAATTTTTTTTTTTAATTGCGGTAAGATACACAAGTAAAATTATCATCTTAACCATTTTTATTAAAAAAAAATTTTTTTTTAAATGTTTATTTATTTTTGAGACAGAGAGACAGAGCATGAACGGGGGAGGGTCAGAGAGAGGGAGACACAGAATCCGAAACAGGCTCCAGGCTCTGAGCTGTCAGCACAGAGCCCAATGCAGGGCTCGAACTCACGGACCGTGAGGTCATGACCTGAGCTGAAGTCGGACACCCAACCGACCGAGCCACCCAGGCGCCCCTCATCTTAACCATTTTTAAACGCACAGTTCAGTGGCATTAATGCGTTCACACCATTCTGCGGCCCTCACCCCCCTTGAGCTCCAGAACTTTTTTTCATCTTGCAAACCTGAGACTCTGTGCTTGTTTTTTTGTTTGTTTGTTTTTAATATTTTTAACTTTATTTTTGAGAGAGAGAGACAGAGCACGAGCAGGGGAGGGGCAGAGAGAGGGAGACACAGAATCTGAAGCAGGCTCCAGGCTCTAAGCCATCAGCCCAGAGCCCAACGCGGGGCTCAAACCCACAAACGGTGAGATCATGACCTGAGGTGAAGTCAGATGCTTAACCGACTGAGCCACCCAGGCACCCCGATTTTTTTTTTTAATACCTCTTGGATATCTTTTGGGTCACTGTATACAGATGTATGAGGTAGGTAGCATTATTCTCAGTTTAAAAGTTTATTAATTATTTATTTATTAAAAAAAATTTTTTTTTACATTTATTTATTTTTGAGAAAGAGACAGAGAGAGACCGAGTATGAGCAGGGGAGGGGCAGAGAGAGAGGGAAACACAGAATCCAAAGCAGACTCCAGGCTCCAAGCTGTCAGCGCAGAGCCCAACGTGGGGCTCGAACCCATGAACCGTGAGATCATGACCTGAGCCAAAGTTGGACACTTAACCGACTGAGCCACCCAGGCACCCCTATTCTTATTTTAAAACTGTAAAAACAGAGGCTTGAGCTAATAATTTTCCCAGGGTCATGGAATGATTTCAGAGGAGAGCTGCTTTTGAACCTGTGTCTTCCCAGATCCAAAGCTGTTGCTCTCTGTGCCCTCCGCGATCTGGCTGCCACCAAGGGGGAAGATAGGGACTCTCCAGGGGCAGGGATATTCCGGCCTTGCCACAGGAACCTTCCCACTTCTCCCCGCCTGCATCTGCTGTGATGTGGAAAGGGTCTGACTGCATCCTACCCGCTTCAGCAGCTCGCTGGGCACAGGGCAGGACCAGGCAGGGGTGGTAACGTGTTCTCTAGGATCCTGAGAGACCACAGGTGAGGAGCAGGCCAGTTGGAAGGAGGATTTGAATTTGCTGCCCCAGCAGTAGGTCCAGAGCGGCCGCCTCCAGCCGAGCCTGGCAGGTGTGAGGACCAGAGAGAGGACCCGCCAGAGGGGGTAGAAACAGAGGATGATTTTGGAAAATTTTGTATGAAATAATTTAAGCACACGGAAAAGTATAAAACCAGAACAAATATCTTTGTATCCAGGACTCAGCTTTGTCGGTCCTTAATTTGTACAGTAATTGTGTTAGCTAGATTGTCTCTGTCTCAAATTATTTCAGACATAAGCAAAGCCTCTTCCCCAAGCCCTTTTGCTTCACCTCTCTGGATGAAATTATCTTGATTTGGGGGCTCTCCATGCATGTCTTTATAGCTTTACTACACATGGATATGTTACATTATAGAAAACCTTGCATAACACATAACATTATTCTGTAGCTTGTTTTTTGGCTCAGCATTGTTTCTGAGGTCCGTTCTTGTTAGTACATGTAGGTATAGATCATTAACTCATTGCTTTAGCATTCCGTTGTACGACGGTAATGATTTATCCTTTCTCCCGTTGATGGATGGGTTGCTGCTGATTTGGGGCTGTTAGGAGCAACTCTTTAGAGAGCATTCTTGTCCGTGACTTCTCGTGTGTGTAAAACAACTCCCTGAGATCTATAACTAGGAGAGAAGTCGCTGGATTGTAGGATATGTGCATCCTAACTCCTCGTCTAGGAATTCAGCATTTTTGCCAGTTGCAGGGGAATGAAGTGGCATCTGATTTGCATTCCCTGATTGGTAACGAGATTAGGAATTAATTTCATTCGTTAAATTCCATTTGCATTTTGTTCTTGTAAATTGTTCGTGTATTTTGCCGGGTTTTTTTTCCTTTTGGATTGTCTCTTTCTTGTGCTTGTAAGAGTTCTTCAGGGGCGCCTGGGTGGCTTGGTCGGTTAAGCGTCCGACTTCGGCTCAGGTCATGATCTCACGGTCCGTGAGTTCAAGCCCCGCGTCAGGCTCTGTGCTGACAGCTCAGAGCCTGAAGCCTGTTTCAGATTCTGTGTCTCCCTCTCTCTCTGCCCCTCCCCTGTTCATGCTCTGTCTCTCTCTGTCTCAAAAATAAATAAACATTAAAAAAAAAAAAAAGAAAAGAAAAAAAAAGAAGAGTTCTGTATTTGCCCTGGATAGTAATCCTTTGGTAGTTACACGCATTGTAAATATCTCTTCCAAATCTGTGCGTTCTTTTTACTTGTTTTTTATTATGTTCTTTGATATGCATGTATTTTATTTTATTTAATCTTTATTTATTTTTGAGAGAGAGAGAGAGAGAGAGAGACAGAGTGCGAGCGGGGTAGGAAAAGAGAGAGAGGGAGACACAGAATCCGAAGCAGGCTCCAGGCTCTGAGCTATCAGCACAGAGCCCAATGCGGAGCTCGAACTCACGAACCGTGAGGTCGTGACCTGAACCAATGTCGGACGTTTAACCGACTGAGCCACCCAGGCGCCCCTATTTTTTTTTTTTAATTCTTTTTTAATGTTTATTTACTTTTGACAGAGAGAGACAACATGAGTGGGGGAGGGGCAGAGAGAGGGAGACAGAGAATCCGAAGCAGGCTCCAGGCTCCCAGCTGTCAGCACAGAGCCCGATGCGGGGCTCGAACCCACAGACTGCAAGACCATGACCTGAGCCGAAGTTGGACGCTCAACCGACTGAGCCACCCAGGCGCTCCCAGGCACCCCTATTTGAACTTAATGTGATCACAATATCAATATCTTCCTGTAAGGATTTGTACTCTTTGTGGTAGGAAATCCTTTCTCATCCTAAGTTGATCTCTTAGATCTTTCTTCTTTTTTTTAAAGTTTATTTATTTATTTTGGGGTGCCTGGGTGGTCTAGTCGGTTGAGCGTCTGACTTCAGCTCAGGTCACGATCTCACCATTCTGGAGTTCAAGCCCTGCGTCGGGCTCTGTGCTGACAGCTCAGAGCCTGGAGCCTGCTTCGGATTCTGTGTCTCCCCTCCTCTCTGCCCCTCCCATGCTCATGCTCTCTGTTTCTCAATAATAAATAAACGTAAAAAAATTTTAAAGTATATTTATTTTGAGAGAGAGAGAGCACAGGAGGGGCAGAGAGAGAGAGAGGGACAGAGAGAGAATCCCAAGCAGGCTTTGTGCTGTCAGTGCAGAGTCTGATGCACAGCTCCAACTCGCGAACCACCAGATCATGACCTGAGCTGAAACCAAGAGTTGGAGGCTTAACCAACTGGGCCACCCAGGTGCCCCTTTTTTTAAACACTTTCAACTTTTGGGGCACGTGAGTGGCTCAGTTTGTTGAGGGTCTGATTCTTGATTTCGGCTTGGGTCATTATCCCAGGGTTGTGGGATCGAGCCCTGCCCATGTTGGCCTCCTTGGAGCTTTTGTCTTAGGTCTTTGGTTCATTGGAATTTATTTTCATATTAAGGAAGTAGATGAGGCTATGCTTTTTTTCATGTGAGTACCTGAGAGCCAGCTCCATTCATGGACGCCCATTCTTTCCCTCGACCTGCAAAGCTAACACTCTTCATGTCTGTTTCCAGACATTTCAGGGTCTGTTTCTAGGCTCGCCCTTCTGTTCCTTTGATCCATCCATCTATCCCTACATCACAATACCACATTGGCTGAATTCCTATATCTTTGTGGTCAGTCTCCTCTCACCTTGTTCTTCCAAATTGTCTTAGCTATGCTTGATCCCTTGGAATTGTGATTTTATTTTATTTTATTTTATTTTATTTTATTATTTTTTACCCAAATTTTATTTTTATTGCTATTTTTTTTAAATTGAAGTGTTGATCTTTTATTTATTTATTTAAAAAAAAATTTTTTTTTAAACGTTTATTTATTTTTGAGACAGAGAGAGACAGAGCATGAATGGGGGAGGGTCAGAGAGAGAGGGAGACACAGAATCCGAAACAGGCTCCAGGCTCTGAGCAATCAGCACAGAGCCCGACGCGGGGCTTGAACTCACGGACCGCGAGATCACGACCTGAGCCGAAGTCGGACGCTTAACCGACTGAGCCACCCAGGCGCCCCTATTTTTTTAAGTATATGAAATTTATTGTCAACTTGCTTTCCATACAACACCCAGTGCTCATCCCAAAAGATGCCCTTGGAATTGTGATTTTATTTTATTATTTTTTTTTAAATTTTTTTTTTACATTTATTTATTTTTGAGAAACAGAGTGAGACAAAGCATGAGCGGGGGAGGGGCAGAGAGAGAAGGAGACACAGAATCCAAAGCAGGCTCCAGGCTCTGAGCAGGCGGTCAGCACGGAGCCTGACGCGGGGCTCGAACCCACGAATTGTGAGATCATGACCTGAGCCGAAGTCAGACGCTCAACCGACTGGGCCACCCAGGCGCCCCGGAATTGTGATTTTAAAAAAATCCTTTCGGGGCTCCTGGCTGGCTCGGTCAGAAGAGCATGTGACTCTTGATCTCGGGGTCATGAGTTCAAACCCCATGTTGAGTGTAGAGATTACTGAAAAAAATAAACTTAAAAAAAAAAACCACAAAAAAACCCCAAACTTCATTACCTGACTAGCGTAATAGAAAATAGAGGTAAGTTTGGAGTGAAAAAAGATTATAAACAGCAGTCTGATGTCACTGCCAATATGGTTCAAATGTATGTGTTAAGTTTTATTTGTATACATAAAACTCGTAACGGAAGAATTACTCCACCACAGTTTGATTACCTACTCTTTGCAGGTAGCATACTTCTGACGTTTTTCCTCTTATCAAGTCATTGGGTGTCTTGCTCTAACAAGTTTTCATTCTTTCATAGCGTTTTATCATCTGATCATTTAATGAGTCTTTAACCAGTCACCCAGTAATGGGCATCTGGGTTGTTTCCAATTTTCCCAGGGCATAAATAACACTCTGATGAACATTCCTGTGACTGACTTTTGTCCTGCTCTTTCGCAGACAACTGCCATCCTTCCTCCTACGGCCTCCTTCCTGAGCTCCACCCAGATCGGCAGGTCTTGTCTCCACTGCTGTATTCTGGGCTCTGCACAAGGGCCCCCGGATGAGTCTGGGCTGGCCTCTGTCCTGCAGGACTCCTAGCCTCCCTGGCCCCCGGCCCCTGGGTGGCCTCTTGCCCACTGCCTCCGAAGCTTTACTTGGGTGCAGCCATTGGTCTCCCACTTCACTGGTGGATGTTAACCCCTGACTTCTAGGAGGGCACAGTCTGTAGCTCAGAGTGAGGCCTCCATTCTGGAAAAGAAGTAGTCAGCCCAGAGCTCAGAGGACAGCAAGGCACATTGCCTTTTTGTCTTTTCTCAGTTCCCTGAGTTCAACCCGTTCATCTTTGTCCTCTATTCAGGATCCTTTCCAAATTCTCCATCTCCTGGGGCAAAGACCTGACCTGATCTGACCCAATTCCCCACTGCCCTCCCCAAACTGCCCTCCCAGAACTTCAAAAGAACACCTGATCCCCACATGAGAACTGATTTTCTTTTTCTTCTTCTTTTTTTTAAGGCTCTGTTTCTTTTGAACTCTACTGTTTTATCAATCACAAAGATAATGCATGCTGGTAAAAAATTAGTTTCTTTTAATTCTGTTTCTTATTCCCTCTCGGAGAGGGAGCCCCTCCCCACGGTGCAGGGACTGTGGGTCAAGGGTTTATCAGAATGAGATTATATTTATTTATTTTTCTGGATCTTGCTTTTTATCCAAAATGGTATTACATACACAGCTACTTCGTTCCATTGAAAAGGTCGCATCCTCGTTCCCGCCCACGCGGGCCAGGCCCCGCCCACAGTGGTCCAGGCCCGCCCACCGTGGGCCAGGCCCCACCCACCGGTGTCTCTTTGCCTGGTATCTGCCAGCCCTCTGGGTGGTTTTCCTCCTTCCATTTCCTTCCTTTGTGCTTCTGTTCTGTGCACTTTTCAGCCACCCCTGACTGTCTGTTGAAGTCGGGGTTGCTCCGGGGGGCCAGGCCCATGTCTGGTTTAGCCGTATCCCACAGATGGGGGCGCACTGAGGCTCAGAGACATGAAGGCGCCTGCCCAGGGTCACTCCACCACTCAGGACAGAGCCCAGACTAGCCCGGCCATCCCTCCAGCTCTAAGCTCACAGCATGTAGCTTGGGGCTTGCTCTCCACCTGACCGATGGGCCATACACAGGCAGTTTGGGAAAACTCATTTCAGTGACTTCTGATAGTCCTGAGAGCTTGGCAGGGCATCTGTGTCCCCCACCCCACCCCCCATTTTATGGCTGGGGAAACCAACGTGCCACGAGGGAAAGGAGTCCTGGCTCCTGGACACACTGCTCCCTCCCTGCTGGCTGCAGGCAGGGGTGGCCAGGACAAGGGGGTGTTTGGTGGCATCGGCGGCTCTAGAGCCAAGCCTTGCTGGCTGACCTCAGGGTGGGCCACAGACAGTGTGAAAGGAGGTGCCCAAGGCAGGCACAGGCCTGGGATCACATGCCCCTCGGTCCCTTGACCACCTTTTACAAGATGTGGGCATATCCACGACAGAGTCTCTGCCCCCTTTGGGACAGGGAAACAGGCCATGGGGGAGACAAGCTATTCCAGACCCCTGCCCGGAGGCGATGCAAGCTGGGGAGGGGCTCAGTGCAGGGAGGGGATGAACACACTGCCTGCAGGAACCGGCCTGGGCGGAGTGCTTTCTGTAACCGGAAACGAGATCCCCACTTCCTTGAACCCGCTCCCTTTCCCTGTGGCGCCCTCCTGAGCACGGGGGTCTGCTTCCAGGTGGGATCTGCTCCACCCGGGTGGCCCCCTGGAGCTGCTGCAGGGCCGGGCTCCACTGTGGATCTGGCTCTGAAGGTGGCCTCTGTCACTTACAGCCAGGGTGAAGTTGGGCCAGTGGCTTCTCTCTCTGAGCCTCAGTTTCCCTATCTGTAAAATGGTTGTGGGGAATATCCTTCAGCCTTAAAAGGGAAAGGAATTCTGACCCGTGCTAAGACACGGATGAACTTTGAGGGCCCTGTATTAAATGGAATACGGCAGACACAAAGAGACGAATCTTGCTGCACGGCTCCGTTCACGAAGCACCTGGGATAGTCAGCTTTATAGAGACGGAAAGTAGCATGGCGGTTGCCAGGGGCTGGGGGAGGGGGCAGCGGGGAGTTGGTGTTGAATGGGGACAGAGCAGACCCATGGTGGTGGTGGTGGCTGTACGACAATGGCAGTGTATTTAATGCCACTGAATGACATACCTAAAAATGGTTAAAACAGTCAGTTCTATGTTATGTGTATATGACCACAGTGAAATTTGGACAAAAAGAAATGGGTGTGGTGGGGGGGGACGGTGCCTGACTGGCTCAGTCGGTAGAGCGTGGCTCTTGATCTCAGGGTCATGAGTTTAAGTCCCACGTTGGGTGTAGAGCTCACTTAAAAAAAAGAAAAAAAAAATGGGTGCTGGAACTATGTGCTCGTCCTGGACTTGGCCCTGAGTCTTTAGTTTGGGAACAGGAGCTGCCCCTGTGGATGTTCAGTGCTCTTGAGTCACTGACTCGTGGGGCGGGTCCCTGCACTGGAGATCCCTACCTGGGGCGGGGTGGGGTGTGAGGGGCTCTGTCTCCTTCCCAGGGGCCCTCGGAGTTGGGCGGAGCCTCCGTTTCCTCCCTGTCAGGATGTGCAGCCCTGCCCACATCCACCTGAAACTCGCTGCTGCCCTCCCTCCCCGCCATGCCTGGGCCCTGCCCTTCCCTGCGTCCCACTCCTGTCCCGTCCTCTCGGGCTCTCTCTTGAGACCCGCTGATTTTATTGAGCACCTACTATGCGCCAAAGACTCCTGCCCTGAAGGAGCAAGACGAGGAGGTGCCTGAACCTCCTGCCTGCCCGCCCCACTCTGCGCTAAGCACTGTAAAAGCATGAAATTCTGTGGACGCTTTCCAGCAGCCCTGTGAGGTGTCTGTGCAGAACCTGAGGCCCAAAGCCAGCAAGGACCTTGCCCAAGGTCCTGCAGCGAGATCGAGGCTGGCAGATCTCAGCTCAGCCTTCTTGGCCACCGGCTTGCCCCCCCTCAGCCTCAGCAAGAGCTGCTTGGGAGCGGGCTGCCCCTACCACCTAGCTGTTGGTTGTCGGGGGCCCCTGGGGCAGGCGCCCCTCCTTCGCATCCCTGGGGACTAAAGCCTGGGGTTTGGTGCCTGCACCTCCTTTCCAGATTTCTTCCAAAACCCCAGCAGAGAGGGGCAGTGCCTTGTCCAGAGTTCCACAGTGAGCTGGTGGCAGAGGTGAGGCAGAAATAGGGTGCAGCTAGAGGGTCACCCCCACGGGGCCCGGCCTGCACCGAACTCCCAGCCAGGGCCCCTGGCTCTGCACCCTGAGACTCCACGAGGCTCTTCTCAGCAGGGAGGCGGCATCTGTGTCTCCCACCACTGCCCACGAGCTCCCACTGGACACAGAGGCCCCTGAGGCGTGGACACACCTTGGGCACTTTCATCGTCCCCAGAAGGCTGAGCCAAGGGCTGGATGGCAGCGAGTTCAGGATGTGCTTGAGA
The DNA here is from genome assembly GCF_023721935.1 of Panthera uncia. NCBI lineage: Eukaryota > Metazoa > Chordata > Mammalia > Carnivora > Felidae > Panthera > Panthera uncia. The sequence continues at coordinate 84,965,375 of NC_064807.1, forward strand.
CCAGGTGTTTGGGGTCAGGGGCAAGCTAAGAGCCAGACATACCGGTCTGGAATGGCCTGGGCTGTTTCCTCCCTCTGTCGGCCTCCAGTTCCCTCACCTGTAAACGGAGCTGTGCACTGTTCCCACCTCAGAAGTCAGGAAGCCACATGTGCAAAGCCCTAGGACGGCAGGGCCCAGAGGCCACTCCTCACCGTGAGACCGGGTGTCCCCACTAGGCTGGCACACCCGCCTCCCTCCAAAACTGTGAGTTTGCAACCACATCCTGCCTGGTCATAAACTGCACCGCCCCCAGCGTCTGGCGTCCTGCCGTGGCCGGGCCGGCTGGTGCACGCCCTCGGGCGCTCGGTCTCGGCCCCTCCTCCCTTCCCATCCCCAGCCTTTGGGTGCCTGCCTGGATGTGGGCTTGGGGAACTGGCGAGGGAGGGACGAGTATCCGGGTCTCTTTCAGCTGGAGGCTGGCTGTGTGATTCCGCGAGCCCTCCCCGGGGTGCCCCCTCCCCAGGAGTGTAAGGAGCCAGCCAGTCATTAGAGGCCCAGGCCTTCTCGCCAGGAGGGCTGACCCCTGGGCTGGAGCTGGTGGCCCAGGGAGGGTGGTGGCGTCTACTGGCCCCGTGGTGACCTGAGTTCTGGGAACCCCAGGGGGGCAGGGAAGCTGGACTCCCGGGTGTGGCCTCTTGGCATGGTCACGCTGACAGCAAGCCCGTGCAGCAGTGATGACCCAAGTGGGGAGGCAGAGGGACAGGCCCGGGTTCAGTCCCAGTTCTGCCCTGAGTCGTAGAGTGTCCGTGGCAGGTGACTTCACTTCCCTGAGCTCAGTTCCCCCGTCTGTGGAACGAGGCCAAAGACAGGCCTGCGCGTGGGCATCGAAGGGATTCCGTGGTGTGGGCTAGCCCGGTGCCTGGCACACGTCCATCTGAGTGCCCCGATTCCCTCTCAGAGTCCTGGGTTGCTTTCTTCCTGTCCTTCCCACCCATCCCGGTGCGCCCTGGAAAGACAGGATGGAACACATTTGGCGTTTGCAGGGAGGCCCGTTTTATGAATGTTTCATTACCGTGGTCATCATTAACATTACCAACAGTTAGAATGAGGGGGGCAGTCCCGTAGTCCGGGCACCCTGGTTCCTCTCCCAAGAGAAACAGACCAGTCTGTCAAAATACAAGTACTTAAACCTTGGTTTAAAGTCTAGATTCTAGGGGCACCTGGGTGGCTCAGTCAGTCGAATGCCAGACTTCGGCTCAGGTCATGATCTCATGGCGCATGAGATCGAGCCCCGTGTTGGGCTCCTTGCTGACAGTGTGGAGTCTGCTTGGGGTTCTCTCTTCCTTTCCCTTTCTTTCTGCCTCTCTCTCTCTTTCAAAATAAGTAAACTTAAAAAAAAAAATCTCGTTGGGGCTCCTGGGTGGCTCAGTCGGTTAAGCGTCCCACTTCGGCTCAGGTCACGATCTCACAGTTCGGGAGTTCGAGCCCCGCGTCGGGCTCTGTGCTGACAGCTCGGAGCCTGGAGCCTGTTTCAGATTCTGTGTCTCCCTCTCTCTCTCTGACCCTCCCCCATTCATGCTCTGTCTCTCTCTGTCTCAAAAAAAAAAAATTGTTTTTTTTTTTAAATCTAGATTCTACATTGGAAAATAGGGAGTAAAATAAAATTCACAATTTTATTTTAAAAAATATGCACAGAAAGGACTGGAAGGTTATTACGCATTGAAAAGTTAACAGTAGGCAGCCCTGGCGGTGTTCTTACAAGGGATTTCTTTTTTTGTGTTTATGCTTTTTTATATTTCCCCAAGCGTTCTCTGGTGAACATAGAGTACTTTTTAAAATTTCGTTACAGTCTTGCAGACCAGTAGTTGTAAGGGCAGTGTATCTTGGCAGGGTGATTGCAGACAGCCCAAGCACAGGATTCCTTTCGCACCTTCATTTTGTTGCACTCCTCCTGTATGTCGCTGGCTGGATTTCCTGAATGTGGCTTCTTACGCAGTATTCCCCAAACTTGGCCGATCGTTAGTGTCACCAAAGTCAAGTGTAAGCTCTACCTGAGACCTGCCGAATTGAACTCTCCAGGGAGATAATATGCTGCTATTTTTAATTTCCTTATACACACACATGTAGATGCACACAGCCAGAGATGATAATAATAATAATAATAATAATAATAATTGTGATATCATCCAGCATGCGGCGGCGATCGGTCTTGTTTTCTTGTCTTCTCTCTGCTTGGCCGCACCCCCTACTCTGTGTGTGTGTGTGTGTGTGTGTGTGTGTGTGTGTGTGTAAGAAAGACTCCCTTCAGGATCCAGTAGGGACATAATTACATGCATCCTCATAGAATTTTTTTGAATTTCCCTATTTGTCTTACAAAAGTGAGTTCATGGGCACCTGGGTGGCATAGTCGGTGAAGCGTCCGACCCTTGGTTTCAGCTCAGGTCATGGTCTCACTGAGTTCGAGCCCTTCACTGGGCTCTGTGCTGACAATGCAGAGCCCGCTTGGGATTCTCTCTCTCTGTCTCTCCGGCCCTCTCCTGCTCACACTGTCTCTGTCTCTCTCAAAAATAAATAAATAAACTTAAAAGAAAAAAGTGAGTTCACATCAAGCCCCCTCTTCTACATTGGGATTTCTCACACTTGGAGGAAACCTCTTCGGGTCACTGGGGCAGCAGCATCACGGCCCTGGTTCCAAGTGAACTGGGAGTTTTCAGCAAGCCCCTCTGCTCAGTCTGATCGTTAATAGGATGCAGCCCGGGGACAGGAATTCCCAAATGGTCCTGCTGGAATGCAGGGCGAGGCCACCTTAGCCATCTGTCGGCGTGGGTCCTGACCTCAGCTCTTGGTCTTCACGTCTGCTAAGTCCGGAGGCCACCTGCCTTCCCCTGTGCTGGTGTCCCGGCCGCCTGGTGGCCACATAGTTCTGGACAGAGGCTGATCGGTGGGCCACCCTGTGCGTGGCAGGGCTGTGACTCCCAGCCCGACTCAAGGTGGAATGTTGGACGATGGGTGCGCCGTCTCCCGGGTCCCAGACAGCCAGGCCGCCCTGTGGTAACCCCCTCCTGTGGGTCCCTTTCAGGTTGCACCATGATTCCAGTGACAGAGCTCCGCTACTTTGCGGACACGCAGCCAGCCTACCGGATCCTGAAGCCATGGTGGGACGTGTTCACCGACTACATCTCCATTGTCATGCTGATGATCGCGGTCTTTGGGGGCACACTGCAGGTCACCCAGGACAAGATGATCTGCCTGCCTTGTAAGTGGGTCACCAAGGACTCCTGCAACGACTCATTCCGGGGCTGGGCAGCCCCTGGCCCAGAGCCCACCTACCCGAACTCCACGGTCCTGCCGACCCCCGGCTCAGGCCCCACGGGCATCAAGTACGACCTGGACCGGCACCAGTACAACTACGTGGACGCCGTGTGCTACGAGAACCGCCTGCACTGGTTCGCCAAGTACTTCCCCTACCTGGTGCTCCTGCACACGCTCATCTTCCTGGCCTGCAGCAACTTCTGGTTCAAGTTTCCGCGCACGAGCTCGAAGCTGGAGCACTTCGTGTCTATCCTGCTCAAGTGCTTCGACTCGCCTTGGACCACACGCGCCCTGTCCGAGACGGTGGTGGAAGAGAGCGACCCCAAGCCGGCCTTCAGCAAGATGAACGGCTCCATGGACAAGAAGTCGTCGACGGTCAGCGAAGACGTGGAGGCCACCGTGCCCATGCTGCAGCGGACCAAGTCCCGGATCGAGCAGGGCATCGTGGACCGCTCGGAGACGGGCGTGCTGGACAAGAAGGAGGGCGAGCAGGCCAAGGCGCTGTTCGAGAAGGTGAAGAAGTTCCGCACCCACGTGGAGGAGGGGGACATCGTGTACCGCCTCTACATGCGGCAGACCATCATCAAGGTGGTCAAGTTCATCCTCATCATCTGCTACACCGTCTACTACGTGCACAACATCAAGTTCGACGTGGACTGCACCGTGGACATCGAGAGCCTGACGGGCTACCGCACCTACCGCTGTGCCCACCCGCTGGCCACGCTCTTCAAGATCCTGGCGTCCTTCTACATCAGCCTGGTCATCTTCTACGGCCTCATCTGCATGTACACGCTGTGGTGGATGCTGCGGCGCTCCCTCAAGAAGTACTCGTTCGAGTCCATCCGCGAGGAGAGCAGCTACAGCGACATCCCCGACGTCAAGAACGACTTCGCCTTCATGCTCCACCTCATCGACCAGTACGACCCGCTCTATTCGAAGCGCTTCGCCGTCTTCCTGTCGGAGGTGAGCGAGAACAAGCTGCGGCAGCTGAACCTCAACAACGAGTGGACGCTGGACAAGCTGCGGCAGCGGCTCACCAAGAACGCGCAGGACAAGCTGGAGCTGCACCTGTTCATGCTCAGCGGCATCCCCGACACCGTGTTCGACCTGGTGGAGCTGGAGGTGCTGAAGCTGGAGCTGATCCCGGACGTGACCATCCCGCCCAGCATCGCCCAGCTCACGGGCCTCAAGGAGCTGTGGCTGTACCACACGGCGGCCAAGATCGAGGCGCCCGCCCTGGCCTTCCTGCGCGAGAACCTGCGGGCCCTGCACATCAAGTTCACGGACATCAAGGAGATCCCGCTGTGGATCTACAGCCTGAAGACCCTGGAGGAGCTGCACCTGACGGGCAACCTGAGCGCGGAGAACAACCGCTACATCGTCATCGACGGGCTGCGCGAGCTCAAGCGTCTCAAGGTGCTGCGGCTCAAGAGCAACCTGACCAAGCTGCCCCAGGTGGTCACCGACGTGGGCGTGCACCTGCAGAAGCTGTCCATCAACAACGAGGGCACCAAGCTCATCGTCCTCAACAGCCTCAAGAAGATGGTGAACCTGACCGAGCTGGAGCTGATCCGCTGCGACCTGGAGCGGATCCCGCACTCCATCTTCAGCCTCCACAACCTGCAGGAGATCGACCTCAAGGACAACAACCTCAAGACCATCGAGGAGATCATCAGCTTCCAGCACCTGCACCGCCTCACCTGCCTTAAGCTGTGGTACAACCACATCGCCTACATCCCCATCCAGATCGGCAACCTCACCAACCTCGAGCGCCTCTATCTGAACCGCAACAAGATCGAGAAGATCCCCACCCAGCTCTTCTACTGCCGCAAGCTGCGCTACCTGGACCTCAGCCACAACAACCTGACCTTCCTCCCCGCCGATATCGGCCTCCTGCAGAACCTCCAGAACTTGGCGGTCACGGCCAACCGGGTGAGTGGCTTGGCCGTGGCTCCGCAGGGGGGCCCGGCGGAGGCCTTTGGCGGAGGAGGGGGAGGTGTTCAGGAGGCTCGGTGTCTCGGGGTGGTCGGGATGGCCTGAGGCTCCTGGGTTGGCGGTCCTCCCCCGCCCCCGTGGTTCCCAGAAGCACCCGGGAGGAGCTTGTTGGGAATACAGATTCCCGGGCCCCAGGCCAGTCCTGCCGACCTGGGCTTGGGAGCCTGTCTTTGCCATAGGATGCTGCAGAGTCCTTCTGGGGGGGGGGCGGGGGGGGGGGGGGGGGGGGGGGGGGGGTGCCTGTCCCTGAAGGGACCCGGGGCACGTTCCTTATAGGCAGGGGTGTGCTGGGGCAGGAGGTCCGAGGGCTGGGTTGTGGGAGGCAGGACCCGGCCTGGAGCTGGCTCTAGATCGCATTTGGAGTCGAGGGGCCAATCTGGATCCACTGGAGACAGAAACCGTGGGTGGCTGGTGCTCACCGAGGCGAAACCGGGTGGTTTCTGCAACTCTTTGCACTGCTCACACCCTTCCCCCTCTGTGTTTTGGGGTGGTAGAGGGCACAGTCGGGCTTGTCGCCACCTGCCTTTTTGGAGAGGAAGTTGTACAAACCATTTCAGGCCAGCAGTGTGGGAGGCGATGCCCTGGAGGGCTACAAATCGTTGGTAGCCCTGCGTGCTAGCCCCTCGCCTGCCCAGGGAAGCCCCCCACCCAAGGGCCCCTTCTCAGAGGCAGGCGGGTGGAGTTGAGGGCAGGGTGCTCCTGTGGCCCTGTGGTCAGGTCTCTGTAGTGCAGGCAAAGCCACAGCCTCTGGAAGGACCTCCCCCTGCCCGCCCCTCCTGCGCACCTGCAGGAGGGGTGACACATTCCTGGTCTCCGCTTTCAGGGTGGAGACTGGCAGTGAGGCAGGTGGCGGTGGGAGCCCCAGGCCAGGAGTGCAGACTCTGGAGACCTGGTTCGGACACCATCCCTGCGCCGCCCTGCGGCCAGGGGCACAAAGCCGCCCACCCTTTGCAGGGCACGAAGCTCCCGGCAGGAGCTCTCTCATTTCAGGCAGTCCCTGAAATGCCCCTGCCCCAGGAAAGGACACACCTTCTCCAGTGTCACTCAGATTGAAGGGTCTGGGTCCCCCTCTCCTCCGCCCTAAGCCTCTCTCAGTACAAACCAACCTGACGCTTCCATAGATCAGGGGTGGTGACAAGTCCTGTCTTCCTCCCCCAAATCATGACTGAGCGTACAAGGGCGAAGGTCATGTCCCAGGTTGCCTCACTGGAGAATCTGCCCCCATGGCCTGGGACAGGCCACTGATCAGGAAAATTGGACCTCTGGGGAGAAGCCACATTTGGGCAGCACCAGACAGACCCCAACACTTCCTTTAATACGTGGAGGGGGACCAAGCGGCTCCCCCAGAGCACAGTGTGGGGCCAGATTGCCCCTGGAATTGGGTCCACTAAGGCATCTCACAACCCTTTGTCTGGGGGGTGGCGTGGGGCAGCTTGCTGGGCCCTCCTTCCTGATGGAGGGTGCAGCAGACGTCCAGCCTGGCTCGAAGTTCCATCCGCTAACCCCCGCTGCTCACCCCTAACAGGCCTATTAGGTCGTGCCTATTGGCTGAGGTCACCCCTCAGGAAAGGAGCTGGCGACAGGCAGACAGGCACGCTGTTGCTGTCCCGAGGAAGGAGACCCTCTGCAGCCCTATTTAGCACACTGTTTAATCACATCCTGTCTCCGCCCCTGGAATGCCAGAGGCCTCTGTAAAAAAATTCACTTGGGCAGGATCCTTGTCAGGCCCATCCTTTCAAGCTGGAGCCCCTCTCCTCCTCCTTTGTGAGCATCCCCCCGCCCCTGGGGCTGCAGGTGGACAGGGAGGGGTGGGTGTGACCTGGCTCAGGCCCTTAGCTGCTCTTTTCCCAGGTTTAAACTCGTGTGAATAGACACGGAAAACTGGTGTTCATCTGTCCACAAATCCATTTATTCATTCTTTCATTGATTTGGTAAATGCTTTTCAAGCACTCCTAGCATGGGACAAGGTGCTGGGGACACAGGGACGAACAAGGCCCACTGGCTGCCCATCTGGAGGCTCCTGGGCATACACGGGAGCGGCCTCAACCCAGATTTAGGTCAGGAGGGCCTCATGGAGGAAGGGACATCTCACCTGGCCCTGAGGACGAGGAGGAGTCCGCCAGATGAAGAGGAAAGGGGAGAGTCCAGTAGGTTCTGTCCATGGGGGAGGAGCAGCCTGAGGCCAGGATTGGTAGGAGAGTCCTGTTCTTCTTCCTTGTCTGCATCAGATCGTCCCTGTGCCCCTTGTCTGGTGACGTGGGTCTTGGCACACAGGAAACGTTTACCAGATACTGGTTGATTGAGTGCATGAAGGAACGACCTAACTTACAACTGGGAGAGACTGATCTTGCTGCAGTATGAGGCTGTGGGTTTGAGGGACAAGATGAGCGAGGTCAAGAGCTGGCAGAAAACCCAGGCGCAGCCACCGGCGGGGGACGCGGGGTGACAGAGGCTGCTGCGGGTGGAGAGACATCGGCGGCAGAATCCGCAGGATGGGGCTGGATCGGATGCGGGACAAGGGGAGAGCTCCGAGTGACTCTGGGCTTCTCACTTGGCTGCCTGGGAAGATGGGCCATTGAAACGGGATGTAGAGGGAGTCACTGGTTTTCAGAGAGGAGAGCGTATGTCCCGTGTTGAGGGTCTGGCGCCCCTGGGACGTCCAAGGGATGTTCATGTTGAGTCAGCCTGAAGCCCAGGGAATCCGCCCTGTGCCCACCCAGGCTCCTGCGTGAAGACGGGTCCTTGTCGAGATCACTGGGGAGAAGATGGAGGGAGAGAGGAGTCTGGCTCAAGCCTTTGGGGTGGAAGCGAAAGAGACCAGGCAGGAGAGTGTGGGCTTACGGCACGCGGGACAGTGGGGTGAAAGAATGGGTTCAGGTCCAACGGATTAGGAGGGACTGTTGGTGACTCTGGCCGGATAGTTTCAGGGGTGGACAGGGGCAGAAGCTGGATCACAGTGAAGCAAGAGACAGTGTTTGTCCAGATGGTTTGCTGGGAGGGGTGGAGGGCCATGGAGCAACCCCAGAGGCTTCTGGGAGGGGCTTTTTTTCAAAGACTGGCGGGACTTGAGGGCCCCTCAGTGCTGATAGTGGAGCCACTGAGGTCCCTGGGCCATAGGAGAGGGCAGGATCGGGGTGATGGGAAAGGACCTCGACCCTTCAGCAGCTGAGTGACACCTCGGGAAGAAGGACAGGCCCAAAGGACAGGGGTGGCTGTGGCGGGGCGCCAAGCCACTGGAGGGACCTTCCCTTTTTGCTGTGGGACGTGGAGAGAGCTCACTGGATGGGGCAGGGATTGCTCCGGGGACGCGGTGTTTTAGGGAGGCAGTTCTGCACGTGAACCCCAGCTGTGCCACTCACTGGGCCAGGCCTCTCACGCTTCCCTGACCGTTGAGTCGTCAGAAGAGGCCACTGTGGTGGAGAGCGGACTCTCTGGGGGGCTCAGGCCCCCCCCCCCCAGTCCTGCCAGAGCCCGCTTCCCATCATCCCTCTGACCGTCATGTCCCTCAGCGTCAGTCCTGCTCACCTGGAAGCCACCTTGGCCCCATCCCTGACCGCTGGGCATAACGGGGGCTGGTTTGGGAGGCCTGGGGCAGGAGTCTCTTTTAAAACATCCTCAGACACAGAACATTGAAGGCGACATGCGTTTCCAGTCCTACCCTTTCATTATACAGAGGGGGAAACTGACGCACAGGGAGGGAAAGGGACTTGCCCAGGGCTACACTGGCAGGGAGCGCCGTATTTGGCACAATGGGAGCACAGCACAGGCTCCAATCAGAGGAAGCCAGGCTTACTCACATCCTCTCTCGACCTTTCTGGCTGTGTAGTCTCGGACACGTTGCATTTCGCCTCTCCAGGCCTCAGCAGGACAATGGGGATGGGGACAGAGCAGCCTCAGAGAGGTTACTGAACAGTCTTTCCGTCGTCCTCACGCGGGATCGAGTGGGGTGCCTCCTGCCCCTCGTACCTGAAGGAGGTTGTTTTGGCAAAAACAGGTTCAGTAAGAACCGTGTTTATAGCTGATTCCTCACAGAAGGGCAGGGAGGAAGGTGGCATTTGTGCGGCCTTTCCTATGCACCTAGAGACACAGCAGGTCCCCATGTGGGCTCCACCGTTTGTTCCTTGCTCCACCGATGGTGTGGACGGATAGCAGAGGGTCATGGGTTTGAGCCCCACATCAGGCTCCCCGCTGTCAATGTGGAGCCTGATTTGGATCCTCTGTCCTCCGCCCTCTGCCGCTCCCCTGCTTGGGCCCTCGCTCTCTCTCTCTCTCTCTCTCTCTCTCTCAAAAACAAATAAACGTTAAAAAAAAAAAAAGTATCAGTGCTCTGATCGAGCCTGGTATGTAGAAAGTTGCATGTGGGCATTGCCCATTATTCAGATTTTGCAAAATAGGAGGGGAATGGCCAATACTGGGCTCCCGGCACTCATGGTCAGGGTGTGACTTGAGGAGGGGACTGAGGCCCAGGACAGGGAAGTGACACAGCTGGGGTCCCCACCCGTACTGGCACACTGTCTCCAGTTCTCAGCAACAGTTCAGGGCGTACAATTTTCTCGGCATGCTTCTCCCTTTCCTAAATGGTCCTTTTTTTTTTTTTTTTTTTAACGTTTCTTTATTTTTTTTTTATTTTTTATTTAAAAAAAATTTTTTTTAACGTTTATTTATTTTTGAGACAAAGAGAGACAGAGCATGAACAGGGGAGGGGCAGAGAGAGAGGGAGACACAGAATCCGAAACAGGCTCCAGGCTCTGAGTTGTCAGCACAGAGCCGGACGCGGGGCTCGAACTCACGGACCGTGAGATCATGACCTGAGCCGAAGTCGGACGCTTAACCGACCGAGCCACCCAGGCGCCCCAACGTTTCTTTATTTTTGAGAGGGAGATAGACAGCTGAGCGGGGGAGGGACAGAGAGACACAGAGAGGGAGACACAGAATCCGAGGCAGGCTCCAGGCTCCGAGCTGTCAGCACAGAGCCCGACGCGGGGCTCGAACCCACAAACGGTGAGATCATGACCTGAGCTGAAGTCGGACGCTTAACCGACTGAGTCACCCAGGCGCCCCTCATAAATTGTTCTTAAATCAGGCAAGACCCACAGGTGAGGCCTGGACGGTGGAGGGAGTGGGGAGCGGTTAGTGGAGTAGCTGGCCTGGCCGCTGTGATGTGCGGGGGGACCAGGTGCTGGGAGACAGCGGGGACCCAGGTGGCCCCCATCCTGCCCTCCCAGAGCCCACGGTCCAGGAGTGACCGGTGGCCGAGCAGCTTCCCCACGGAGGGATCGGTGCTCCTGGGGACCGTGGGGGCCATAGGTTCCCCGGGAGGCCGGGGAAGGCTTCCCAGAAGAGGTGAGTACGGAATGATTCTTCAAGTACGGGTGGGAGTCAGCTGGGCTTCGGGCCGGACGGTACTGGTGCGGGGGGAGCGGGGAGAAGCCTCGGCCAAGGCCCCGGGTCTGTGCTGTGCCCCTCACTCGGGCCCTCTGCTCCTCCCCTGCAGATCGAGGCACTGCCCCCGGAACTCTTCCAGTGCCGGAAGCTGCGGGCGCTGCACCTGGGCAACAACGTTCTGCAGTCACTGCCCTCCAGGGTGGGCGAGCTGACCAACCTGACCCAGATCGAGCTGCGGGGCAACCGGCTGGAGTGTCTGCCCGTGGAGCTGGGCGAGTGCCCGCTGCTCAAGCGCAGCGGCCTGGTGGTGGAGGAGGACCTGTTCAACACGTTGCCGCCAGAGGTGAAGGAGCGGCTGTGGAGGGCTGACAAGGAGCAGGCCTGAGCGCTGGCGGACGGCTGAGCACGGGGCCGCCGAGGAGCCCTGGGACCCAGGGACCCAGGCACCCAGGGACAACCAGCCAGGTCTCAGCCAGGCCAGGAGCCCGGGGCTGGACGTCGGCTGGGCTGCAGCGACAGGACAGTACCTGAGGGGCTGGCCCCTTTTCTCCTTCGAGACTCATGCCCCCCAGGGCGGGCGCCTTGTCGGGGAGATCAGAGACCTAAGTCGTAGAGTGCAGTATTTGGACAATCAGGGCCTCTTCCCTGGAGGCCATCTCTGCCGCCAGAGGCCCAGGGACACTTACTTAGCTCTTGGTATTTATTTTTCGCCACTTCCCACCCCTCCCTCCGGATAACTTCTACATTCCCAAGAAAGTCCAGCTCAGATGGGGGAGGTGTTGAAGGAAGGGTGGGCCGTGTCCCTTTTTCTTTTTTTTGGTGATGCCACCGGCGGTACCCACCCAGACTTGAGCAGAGTGGTCCAGGGAGAACCAGCCGTGGATAGTCGCCGCCCCCCCCCCCCCACCTTGGTGCGGGGGCCGGGCTCTGGCGGTATGGCCCAGGGGGACGGTAGGCCGCCAGGTAGAAAGGCCAGGCCTGGGGCTTGCCTCATCAGTTTTAGATTTTTTTTTTTTTTTAAGTAAAAAAAAAAAAGAAAAAGAAATTTTTTTTTAAAGCTTTGAAAATTGATGGTTTGGGTATTAAAAAGAAAAAAACTAAAAAAAAAAAAAAAAAAAAGACAGTGAAGGCCAGTGAGTTGGGGTCTCAGGGCGGAATGGCAGCTTCAGAGCAGAGCAGCAAGACCCTGAATTGTATTTCCTCCCCCCCGGGTGCAGGCTGCCGAATGTCTTCCGAGTCTGGTGTGACCTCGGTCCAGGAGTTCTGTTTGTTCCTCTCCTCTCCCAGGACGGGGAATTTTGTTTTGTTTTGTTTTGTTTTTTGGTGTCTTGTTTTCTTCTCCATGTGTCTTGGCAGGCACTCATTTCTGTGGCTGTTGGCCAGAGGGAATGTTCTAGAGCTGCCAAGAAAGGAGGAGACTCGGGTTGGCTAATCCCCGGATGAACGGTGCTCCATCGTCCCGTCCCTCGTCTCAGTGTTAAAGAGCCAGGAGGAGCTACCTCGCCCGGACTCTGCTTTCCCACCTCACGTGTCACGACTTTGCCCAGTGCCACCACTAGCCTCAGCTGCTGACATCAGCCTTGTCACCACCTGGTCCTAAAGAAGAGACACTCGGAGGCGGGGTCGTGGGTGGGGAGGTCGCTGCTGGGAGGGTGGGCTCCCCAGGTCTTAGTTCCAGTTTCTGTCCCGGGCGCCTGGCACACACAGCCCCCTCAGCACCTGGTTGCTGGAAGCCACCTCACTTTAGATCAGTCACCGGGGTCCCCGCGTTAGAAGGGTCCCCCCCCCCTTAGATCAATCACTTGGACACTAAGGCACGTTTTAGCGTCTCTTGTCTTTAATGATTACGTCCATTTGTCTGTCCATGTGTGTTTCCTGCGTCATATCGGCGGATGTAATCCTCAGAAATAATGCACACTAGCCTTTGACGACCATGAAGCAATCCGTTACATGAGGGTCTGAACTTGTAGACTCGGTTCAAATATCAAATAAATCTATAACAGAAGGTAGCCTTTGGAGGTCTCTGTGTCGTTGCGGGGGGGATGGGGGGGCTTCCCTCAGCTCTCTGAGTCCCGCTGGGCCCTGTGGACTAGTTTGTGGAACAGCCACCGATGGGCACCTAGAAGGTGGTTCACCGCCCCTCTCCCTGCCGGGGGAGACCTCAAGCCCCGTGGAGGCAGCCTCTGTTGCGTGTCTGGTGTGGCCCAGGCCGGGGATCCCACGGCCACCCAGTCGCCTGTGGTTTGGACCTTCGTGAGCTTTGGCGGGGGAAGGCATGGGGGCACTGGAATACTCTCCATCCTTGTCCCAGCTCTGTTACTCCCTGCACAAAGCCGGGCCGATCCCTTCCCTCCCAGGGCCTCCATACCCCCATCTATGCAATGGGCGTTTCCACTCTGTGCTCTCACAGGGACCCTTGTAATTCCTAACAGCCATTCCCCTGGGCTCCTCAGAGGTGGGGCGGCGGGTCACTGCAGAGAACCTGACCGGCTCCTGGCCCCTTGGGAGCCTGCTGAAGGGGCAGGGGTCAAGGGCAGAGCTGCCTTCAAATCGTAGCTCTGCCATTTATCTGACGTGGGGCCACAGAGTCCTCGTTTGTAAAATCAGACTAGCGTTGGCAACCTTGCAGGACTGTTCTGAGGCTTACTGGTGACAATTATGTGGTAGGTGGAGTTTTGAACAGAGGGCCTGGCTTTTAGTGCCCAATAACTGACACTGTCCACCTGGACCAGTGAGGCTTGCGCTGGGCCGACCTGGGGACCCAGGGGCAGGGGGCTTTTGGTGAAGAAGAAAGGCCATTGGATCTTAGCGATGAGGCCTTAGCTGCTGCTTGGTGGGCTGTGATCCCTTCGGAGACCCTCCTGTATCGCCACGGTGGAGGCGTTTTCCCCTCCTGTCTGGTCTGGCACCTCCCAACCCCCGCTCCCCCATCCAGTCTTGGGGCCCCCCAGCGACCCCAGAAAGAGGAGTGTTGCCTCTGGAGCTGGTTAGCTTTTGGGAAAAACCACAATGCAAACCCACTTCCCAAAGCCTGAGCAGAATGAATGAACAAATCTTGGGAGGGCCATCCCTTCCCTCTCCCCTCCCCCCCATCCTCCCGGGCTCTAGGCTCCAAACCTCAGTGGTAGTCTTTCCTCTGATTACAACAGCAGTTTGGAAAACTGGGGGAAGTTCAACAATAAGATAAAAATATCCTCACATTCCACCCAGAACAGCCCCTGCTAACTTCTGCTCAACAGCTGGTAGGTACTTAGTAAATGCCAGGCCCTGTGCCAAGCTCTTCATCAGAGGTAAAGCGCCGAGCTTCCTCCTTACGAGAGGTATTTATGTTATCCCCAAATTAAGGATGGGGAACGCAGGGCCCAGGCCTGGACTGAGACCCGGTCTGCCTCCCTGAGCTCCACTACAAGCCTTTGGTGGGGGTTCCCAGGGAAGCTGTTGGCCCAGCAGGATCGGACCCTTACCATGCTCTTGGCACATGGTCGGTGTCTGTATTTTCGGGCCACCGCAACACATGGGGCCAGGACAGTGGGGAATGCGCCCTGCCTCACGTGAGCTCCGTCTCACCTGTATCTCCTGCATGGTTCTGTCTTCAGCCTGCCCTGCTCCCCCAGCCTAGCTCCTCAGAACCTCTTCTCCATTCTCAGGAGCCTGGCCACCCTCTCCTGGCCCTCAGGAATCGACACCAAGCAGCTATTCTCGATGCCGTGGCCCAGAAAACATGACTTGGGCCCAAGGCTCCCAAAGGCTGAGCTCATGTCCCCATGCTCACTGCCAAGACAGTCTGTCCCTTTACCATTCAGGAAAACGTCATTTCAGGGAAGTCCAGCGGCCAGTTTTCAGAAGCTGCAGCCAGAATGGCCCCATTAGCTGCTGAGCAGGTCTGGTGGGTGCTGTTCTTGTTCTGACGGCTGGTCTCCACAATGCCAGCCAGACTTGAGACGCCAAACATCTTCGGCCTGGGGGGTGGGGAAGAGGAACCTAGAGCTTTTCCCTTCCTCATTCTGAAGACACAGCCCCCCACTCCATAGCCCCCTCCCCCCCTTTTCTTTTTCTGAGAATGATTTATTTAGGGGCGCCTGGGCGGCTCAGTCGTTTAAGCATCCCACTTTGGCTCAGGTCATGATCTTCAGGTTCGTGAGTTTGAGCCCCGTGTTGGGCTCTGTGCTGACAGCTCAGAGCCTGGAGCCTGCTTCGGATTCTGTGTCTCCTCTCTGCCCCTCCCCGGCTCATGCTCTGTCTCTCAAAAATGAATAAACGTTAAAAAAAAAATGTTTATTTAAGTGATCTCTGCACCCAGTGTGGGGCTTGAACTCACACCCCAGAGATCAAGAGTCCAGAGATGGAGAGTTGCAAGCTCTTTGAACTGAGCCAGCCAGGAGCCCCTAGCCCCTTCTGCTAAGATTGCCTTTTATCTGCTATCCTCCTCTGAGCCATAGGCTGACCCCTACCCCCTCCTTTAATCCTCCCAAGACTGGGAGAATTTCAGAGCATCAGAGCCGGGAGGGGCCCAGATAATTCTCTGAGGACCTTTTCCACCTTTGGAAAGTAAAGCCACTTGGCCCAATCTGACCAGTCTGACGTGCAGATCCCCCAGGCCCACCCTGCACCCCCACCCCACCCCATATTGATGCTGGTAGCCTGAGGACTTTCTAATCCTTACGTGAAGTCTAGAGAGGGGCTGACATTCATCAGAGGTCACAGTGAGTGGTGGTGCCTGGTCTGCGACTCAGGGGTCCTCCTGCCTACCCAGCTTCTTTCTTTGCCCTGACACTCCTGGAATACAATTTCTAGGCACCTGGTAAGCAGTCACAGTAGGGTGGTTTCTGGAAAGAACCTGGGAGGGAGCTGTTAAAAACCATGAAGGGAATTGAAAAGGGCTAATCCTGGATTAACTGGGAGGATGGACCCAGGGTATTGAGCTGGGTCAGAGGCAAGGGCCCCAACCAGGCACAGAAGTCGGGGGGGGGGGGGCACGGGGGTCCAGGCAGGCCTGTGTGTACTTGGGGGAGGAGAGCTGGGATTAGGTTTCCTTTAGGTAGGCAAGAGTTAAATCCTCCGAGGCCTCCCAGGGCTCCAGCTACTGTCCCCGCCCCCTTCTCCTTTTCTTGCCCCACCTTCACTGCCCTCTAACCTCTGGACTTGTGTACTTTTCTTCTCCAGCCCGGGGCACGGCGCAGCACCCAAAGGAACCTGCCTCATCCTCATGGCCTGCCTGAGCTCCTCGCAGCTCCAGAAGGTAGGGGCCTGCAGGGTGGGGGTCCGAGAGGGTCAAGTAAGTGTTGGGGGCGCCTCTGGAACTGTCGTAGACCCTGGGAACTCAATCCTACCCTCTGCCATTTTTCAGAAGAGGAAACCGAAACCCAGAGTGGTCAGTTTCCAACCAGGACCTTTAACTTCTGCACACACAGCCGGGGGCGTCAGGGCCGCAGGACAGGGGTGTGGTGGGAATGTATATGTGTGACCAAAACCAGAATAAAGAATAAAGATCAGCCCTTGTTGGGTGATGAGCACAGGATGTTTTATGTAAGCGGTGCATCATGGGAATCTACCCCTGAAACCAAGAAGCACACTGCACACAAGGTATGTTAGCTAACTTGACAATAAATTATATTAAAAAATAAAAATAAATTAAAAAAAAAAAAAAAAGGAATAAAGATCAGCCAGGCCAGGCCAGGCCTGGGCCCTGAGAGCCAAGGAAGAAGGGCCCAAGAGCCAAGGAAGCCTGGGGCAGAATGGCAGAGTCAGGACCCCACGTGGGGGTGGGGTCATCCCCCTCCCCCCTCCCCCGCATTTGCACAATGTCAAACACAAAAGGCTAACCCTTGAGAATAAGAGTGACCCAGGCTTAAAAATCGTGACCCTTGTTTGTTCCTGATTACGAGAAAAAGGCCGGAAGATACCAAAAAGCTCAAAGAAGAAAATGAAAAACCACCTGTAATTTCCTATGCGGAGACTTAGTATTTTGCTATACAGCCCTAGAATCTTTAAAAGTCCATTATAATAGCTACTGCTATGTTTTATAGAAGGGGCACCACTGGATTTGACGGTCTGACGGCCAAAGAGGGGAAAACACTCACCCAAGATCTCACAAGGGCTAAAATACTAATTTGCATTCACCTTTTTTTTTTTTTTCCGTCTCACAGTCTATCAGGAACATATGCCCATGTCAGTAAATATTTTTCTGTCACATGATTTTTGTCAGTTGTGTTGTGTTCCAGACAGATAAAACATACTTTGTTGAATGAACCTCCCTGTGCTGAGCATTTAGGTTGTTTCTGGTTTATTGCTCTCGTTACACAAGCCTCAGTGGATACCCCCATAGAAACATCTTTGCTCCCCTATCTGCTAAGCCCCCATCTTCCTATCTCAAGAAGTTCTAGACCAAGTGTATCTGCTGGGTCACAGGGACGCACAGTTTGCTGTGGATGACCCAGTTCCCAAGGAGGAAATGTTCAGCTCGATACTGATGGGGGGGTTAAGCGTCTGTCACATAGAGCTGCCTAGAGACAAGAGGGCCCATGGTGAGTGGTCATAAATGTCCCAGTGTCCCACACGTGGAAGCCAGAACCAGAACCGGACATCCTTGGGGGATGTGAGGGAGGGAATGGGGAAGTCAGTGACTGGGAATCAGATCCTTCACAGTGGGCTCAAGGGGTGACTTCCACAGGACCAGAGGTCTGGAGGCAAATCTGAATAAGCTAGCTGTTTTAACTCCCCCCTGGCTGCCCACTGCATTCAGGACAAAGCCCACCTCCTTGCCTGCCCTGGCCCCCACCTCCCTCCTGTGTCCCTTCTGTTCCCGCCCTCACTTTGCTCCAACAGGGGCTTCACACATCCTGCTCCCTCGGTCTGGGATGTTCATCCTTGTTTCTCCAACTCCCATTACCTGCTGGTGCCCTTTAAATGCCACCTTCTCAGAGCTGCTGCCCTGCTCTGTCCCCCCCCCCCCCCCCCATCTGGTTTCCATGAGACACTTTCTGCCTTCAGCTCTTGAATCTGGCCTCTCCCTCCTTGCACGCAGCCGTTTGTGACAGCACATCCCCCTGCATGCTGGTTTGTCTGACATCAGCCTCCTTCGGTAGACTGTAAGCTCCAGGACAGCGGGCACTGTGGCTGGCTTGCTCATTACTGTACCTCCAGCTTTTAAAACCGTGTCTGGTACGTGGTTAGATAGATGCTCAGTAAATTTCAGTTGAATGAATGAATGAAGTTGGTCCAAGCCCACTGGTGGAGGAAGGATAGGGACACCTCCCCTTCCTCCTTCCTTCATTCAAGCAACCAATGCTGGTTGTTCCTCCCTGGATTTCAGACCGCATGGCTCCAGGGTGGGGTCGGGGGATGGGGAAACAGAGCCACGAACGGGACACTGGGTCCTGCCTTCAGACAGCTTTGGGTTTGAGGGAGGGGGCCAAGCCAGTCCTCGTAAAGAGCGTTTGGGGGCACGTGGGTGGCTCAGTCGGCTAAGCGTCTGACTTCAGCTCAGGTCACGATCTCACCCTTCGCGGGTTCGAGCCCCGCATCGGGCTCTGTGCTGACAGCTCGGAGCCTGGAGCCCGCTTCGGATTCTGTGTCTCCCTCTCTCTCTACCCCTTGCCCCACTCACACTCTCTCTCTCAAAAATAAACATTCAAAAAGAAAGAAAGAAAGAAAGAAAAAAAGAAAGAAAGAAAGAAAGAGAGAAAGAGCATTTGAGGGCAGGGAGAAGCTTGAATTTCCTTCCTGCCTTCAGTTTCAGGAGGATGGCTTCCTGGTGCTGGAAGGATTTTTGTCAGCGGATGAATGTGTAGTCATGCAACAGAGGATTGGCGAGCTAGTGGCCAACATGGATGTCCCTCTCCACTCCCGCACGATATTTTCCACCCAGGACGAGCAGCTGAAGGTCCTGGTAGGTGTCTGGGGCATCGGATCTGTGGGCACAGGATCTGGTCTTTGATGTGGGGCTCAGTCCTCAGCCAGCAGCAGTGTGGAAGGGAGGGCCCCAAGGCCCACGGGCTTGTTCTGACAACAGATCAGGCCCTGAGCCCTCCCCGTGCCGGGCTAAGTGCCTTCCGTATGTATTTCCTTCGCTTCTCACTCTGGATTTATAAGGTTGGTATTATTACCCCCATTTGACAGGTGGGGAAAATGAGGGTTGGCTCACTTGCCCCAAACCATGTTGTTAGTAATTCATGAGTGAGGATTCGAACACAGATCTGCCTGATACCACGTCCTTGCTGGTCACTGCTCTGCTGTACTTCCTCGGGAGTTCTCCCGCCACAAGGGCCTCCTTTGGGGCCAGCAACCCAGAAGGAGCCAAGCGATTCTGATGGACCTATCTTGTGTAAGCCTTATCCCCCCAGTGAGACTAGAAACCCAGCTTCTTCACCCACCACCCCTTGTGACTTAATAGGACTCAATGCAGTTTGAGATGGGTAAGTTGAGACTCAGGGGTTCTCCCGCACAGTTTGCTTAACCCTTCGGGAGCCTGCCTGTAGTGTGGCCTTCAAGCCAAAGCTGTGGTCTGGGCCCATTAACGGGGCTCGTTCACGCTGAGGAGCTCCTGCCATCTGGTGGACATATGGGGAATTACAACGGCCGGGAGACTTGCCACCCAGGGAGTGGGGCTGGGGCACTTGAGAAGGGCAAAGGGTTACAGAATGATAGTTTCCTCCAAATAGTAGGTTTCATTCGGCCACACCCCAGCCATGTAGATGGGGACAGCAGAGGTGGAGGTCCAGTGTCCAGAGAACGGTCACTCAAAAGACTCCAAGGAGTGAGGGGGCCGATCCTGTGCTCTCCAAGCTGCCTTCTGAGAATGTTCTAGAGACCAGTGAAGGGTTGGGGGGGATGGGAGAATAAAGTGTATGTATCTTGGTTTCTAATGCTTGCAAAGAGCTCAGCACAGTTCCTGGGACTTGGTAAACCCTCAGTATTCACCGCTGATCTTGTCAAAGACTTCGAAATGGGCATTAAAAGGAAAAAAGATCAATGAATGTCCCGTCCAGTTTTCCAACTCTGTGAGTTGTATAGAACTGATAATAATGGGGGCGCCTGGCTGGCTCAGTTGGTAGCATGTGAGTTCAAGTCCCACGTTGGATGTAGAGATGACTTTTAAAAAGTAAAATAAATGAAATATTAAAAAAAAGCTGGCAATAACGTCCACAGAAATGGGTATGAACTGGGTCCAGAAGAATGGAATCATTGCCCTGCCAATCGATCCGTTTCACATCCATTTGCAAATTCATTTCAGTATTTGTTATTGCCTATCTGTATGTGCTTCTTAGAATTCTTTGAACATCTTACTGGTTCCCTTGTGAATTAACAAGTTAAGCAGAACCTTTGGCATGATTAGCTTCATTACCTTTATTTTTTTCAGCTTATTCATTTATTTATTTAGAGAGAGTGTGGGGGAGGGCCAGAGAGAATGGGAGAGAGAGAACCCCAAGCTAATCCCAAGCTAATAGCACAGAGCCTGACGAAGGACTCGAACCCACAAACCATGAGATTATGACCTGAGCCAAAGTCGGATGCTTAACTGAGTCACCTAGGTGTCCCCATTATCTTTAATATTATTATTATCAGTTATGCTTCCCTGACTTGTTTCCCTCACCCCTGATCCTGATACGGAACACTTAAGAATGTTGGGGGGAAAAAACCCATATAGTGTTCGGTGGGAAGGGCTTGAAAGGGTCAGGCAAGTCACAGCAGAGCCCCACAGGCACGCGTGAGAGCAGATGTACACAAGTGAGGGGAGCAGGGGCAGGTGGGGGAGGGCTGTGCCACGTGGAGAACCCAGGTAGGGTGGTGGGCACCCTCAACTCCACTTGTGCCACCACCTAGGAAGGTAGGGAGATCTATATGATGGGAGCCAAGGGTAGCTAAAACCATAAGGAAAAAAAAAAACATCACGCATCTTCCTGAAGCACCATTGCCTTCTGATGCTAAGAAATCTAAAACATATTAACATTAACAAGGAGAGGCTGTTAAGAAAACAGAAAAAGATGAGCGATAGTTTATATTCATCAAGCAGTTAGCCACGCCCTTGCTGAGTGTTTTCCCTCGAGCAGCAGCAGGAGTAACGATAATAATGAAAGCAGATACTCATGTGGCACTTCCCATATTCCAAGGACTGTTCTAGTGCTTTGTGTATGCCAATTCATAATCTCTACACCCTATGGGATACTTTTAATAACATCTATATTTTATGAGGAAACTAAGCCCAGAGAGGTTCAGTAATGTGGTGGGGGTCACACAGCACCTCAGTGGCAGAGCTGGGATTTGAACCCAAGTATTCTAGCTCTAGGGTCTGGGCTCTCAACTACTGTAAGATTCAGCCTGTAGAGGCTGAAGTCTCCAACAATCCAGGGGAGGTCAGTTCTATTATTTCCCTTTACAGAAGAGGAAATTGAGGCATTGAAAGGTAAAAATAGGTGATCCAAGGCTACCTGGGACCCAAGGCTATTTGATGACAGTGTCTATGTTCGGAATCATAGCATATCGAGCATAGGAATCATGTGACTTAATTAAGAGGTTTCTGAGAAACTTTATGCTTGTGGCTTCTGACAGTGCTTCGGGGCACCCGGGGTTCCTGTTCACTGTCTGTGCCTCAGTGGGTGAGTGTGAGAAGCACCAGCGGGGTCTGCAGCCCTGTGGGGTCAGGAAGCATGTGTGTCCCCTTCTCTCTGACCCCGTGATGCTCTCTCAGTCCCTCTGATGTCCCCTCTCCACAGGACAACAGAGACTATTTCTGGAACAGTGGCGACAAGATTCGATTCTTCTTTGAGAAAGGCGTTTTTGATGAGAAAGGTTCGGAGCTGGGGTCCCAGAGGTGTGAGAAGGGCGGCACTGGGGTATCTCCCCCCAGGGTGGGGTGGGCGCTGAGGCCAGCTGCCCAGGGGAGGGTGGACTCCAGCTTTTTTGTCTTTACCTGTTCCTTGTGCTACAGGAAATTTCCTGGTCCCTCCTGAGAAATCCATCAACAAGATTGGCCATGGTAAGCAGGCATGCCGGGGAAAGGAAACGGGAAAACTGAGGCCTAAAGAATGTAGGAGCCTAACCCAAAGCTCACAGGAAGTTAGTGGCCTGGCAAATGGCATTTCTGGCTGCAGCTCCCCTCTGGACCTGCTCTTCTGGCCTTATGATGCTAATCACACAACATTGCCACCACAGCACTGGGAGGAGGGGCCCCCAGAGCCGCACATGCAGACCCTTCAACTCTCTGCTGCCCGGCCTGGGGATGATCCAGGCCCCGGGCATGGGGGGACTCCTGGATCCCACCACTTCCTGGAGCCTCCTCGAGGAGCACCTAACATGTTGACATGGCCCCTATTCTGAGACCCAAAAATGAAGCTATGAGGCCCTCTTTTTTTTTTTTTTTTTTCGGGATCATACATTATGATTTATTTTGCAGACCACTTATTTTTAAGCTTGAAGTTATATCATGGGAGCTTTGTAAAAAACAAATTGTGGCAAAATACATGTAATATAAAATTTACCATCATAACCATTTTAGTGTATACAATTCAGTGGCATTAAGTGTGCTCAGCTCTCACTCTTTGTAACCACAACAATAATAGCGGAGAGGGAGACGTCCGGGTATTCTGTGCCAGGCCCTGGCCTGGCGTTGCAAATGCATTCGCTCATCGAGCCTCGTGGTAGCCTGGGAGGCAGGGCTGGTCTTCTGGATCTGCGGCACAGAGGAGAAACTGAGGCTTATAGGAGATAAATGGTCACTCGAAGTAGCTTAGGGTAAGTAGCAGCACTGAGATTCCTACCAAGTTCCAGGCCCCTTTGAGTCAGGTCTGGAGTGGGGTTCCCAGATGGCTGGAAGGTCAAGAGTAAGGTCTTGGGTGGAGTGAGGTGCAGGCATCGTGGGCCCATCCCTTGGTTATAAACAAGCAGAAAGCTTAATGCGTGCAAACGGGTGAGAAGTCCAAGTGAGGCCTGCGTCTGGGTGCCTGGGACCAGGCACAGAGGGACGTGTGGGGGCTGGGGACTGGCCGGTCAGCCCACCTCTGTCCTACAGCTCTGCATGCCCATGACCCAGTCTTCAGGAGTGTCACACACTCTCCCAAAGTGCAGGTGAGCAGGGGTGAGGGTGAGGGTGAGGGGGGTGGGCAGGTGGGTGGCCCAGATGTGAGTGAGGGTAGGCTGGAAGTCTGACCTCTGCCCCCTTCCAGGCCTTAGCCAAAAGTCTGGGCCTCCAGATGCCCGTGGTGGTGCAGAGCATGTACATCTTCAAGGTGAGCTCCCTGTCCTCCCCAGACCTCAGTTTACCCTCTGTAATGTACGCAGAGTACTCACATCAAGCCCCTCCTTACGAAGGGCCAAAAAGCTGCTTCCCTGAAGAATTACTAAGTTTTGAGGAGAACGTGCAAAATCCGTGTCCCCTGGGTAAGGCGCCTGGCACTTTGTCGGTGCTCAGTTAAAATCTGGTGGCAGGAGGCAAGGAGACCCCCAGGATTCTCTTCTCCCTTCTCTTGCCATTGAAATGCTCTGCTCCCAACTTCAAGGCCCAGCTCAATGCCACCTCCTCCAAGAAGTCTTCCAGTGTTCCCCTGGGAAGAGAGGGACCCATCGCTGAGCCTGGCTGGGCTGAGAGGCTTAACCTCAGGCCTGGGCCCCGGCCACTCTTGCTGTCCTTCCCTTTGGCTTTGTTCTTGGTAGGCATGGGTGTGTTCAGACTCAGAGCACCGTGCCAGGCAGCGTGGTTTTTCTCTTTGCAGCCCTCCTGGGCCTGGCACACGGTGGGTACTCCATAGTTGGGTGCTGGTGTGAAATCCTTGGAGGTAAACACCTGTGGCCGGGTCAGAGCATCCCCCAAAACTCAGAGTGGCCCCTGCTCCCCACCCCCACCCCCGCCCCCGGCTTCACTGGCCCTTCTTTTCTCTTGTAGCAACCTCATCTTGGTGGCGAAGGTAAGCGGAAAACAGGCTGTGGGGCCCAGCAAAGGCCACCGCGGGAGATCTGGGACATTAGTGGTTGGGAGGGATGGTGCTTGGGGAGATGTCCATGGGCAAGAGCCTGGGGCAGGAAGGAGAAGCTACCTTCGGTTCCTTTGTGGAATAGTTGGTTGGGAGGGTGTCCTGGGGCCCTTGGCACAGTGGTTCTCGAGCCTGGGTTCTTGAGCAATCCCTACCTGGTTAAAAATACAGATCCCAGGGCCCCAGGCCCTAAGACCTTTAGGCAGCAGGGCTGCAAAGACCTGTGAGCCTGTATTTTTTCTTTTTATTTATTTATTTTGAGAGAGAGAGAGAGAGAGAGAGAGAGAGTGTGTATGTGTGTGTACGTGGGGGAGGGGCGGAGGGAGATTCCCAAGCAGGCTCTGCGTGGGCAGCGTGGAACCTGACTCGGGGCTCTCCCTCATGAACCGTGAGATCATGACCTGAGCTGAAGCTGGGTGCTTAACTGAGTGAGCCACGCAGGCGCCCCTCCTGGAGGACTGATTTAACAGAGAAATTGCCCATCTAATTTCAAAGCCCTCTGGATGCACAGATACCCTTTGTGGCCTCCCTTGCAGGCGATTATCTACTTCTGCTTGAATACCTCCAGTGACAGGGGGCTCATCCTCTCACAGCCAGCCCTTTCCTTCCTCACGTGAGCCCAAGTCAGCCTCCTTGTGACCACCGGCTCCTCCCCACCGTTCAGCCCGAGGGGCGAGCAGGCCCTCCCTGAGTTCAGCACCCGTACTTCCTTCAGTGGCCCTTCCCTCAAATGCTTTGGAGTGCCTGCCATTAGGACACCTTGCTCTGGACACTGGATTGTCCAAGTCCCTCTTCAAGTTTGGTGCTCAGCAAACACACAGTTCCCAAGGAAGGAAGGAAGGAAGGAAGGAAGGAAGGGAGACTAGCACCCACAGACTGAAGTCCTTTGTTCAGCAGCCCTCCATCCTGGCTGGGGCCCAGCATCATCCAGAGGGGGTTAAAATGTGGCTGGGGGCCAGTCACACCACCTCTTCTCCTTTCGAGCCCAACTCCCCAGTCTTACACCAGCGGATCATCTGGTGGCTGGAGATGCTTGTCCTGGTTAAGGACAGTGACCTTAGTTGCCTGGCTGGGATTTAAACAATCACAGCCGCTTTGTAGCCATTAGAGCGTCCGGCCCTGTACTAAGCACTTTTCACACGTTTTCTCGTGGGATCCTCCAGTGACTCTGTGAGGTAGGTTATTGTCGAGGCCGTTTCAAGGTTTAGAGATTGAAGTTTTGAGAGCCGAAGTCTCGTGCCCTCAGTCTCTATGCCAGGAAGCGCTGGGATTCCAACCGACCACGGGAAGGCTCGGGCTGCAGGGCTCTGAGAGCACCAGGGATCCGGGAACAAGGCCAAGGTGAGGTGGGCCAGGTTCCTCACGCCCGGGGCGGGGGGGGTGGGGTGGGGGTGCTGCTGCAGTCACTCCCCACCAGGACGCCACCTTCCTGTACACGGAGCCCCTGGGCCGGCTGCTGGGCATATGGATAGCACTGGAGGATGCCACGCTGGAGAATGGCTGCCTCTGGTTCATCCCGGGCTCCCACACCAGTAAGGACACCGGTCTCGCCCTGCCCACTCGTATCCCACCCCGATGGCAGAGAGACTTGGAGAAAAAGAGAGGCTAAAGGCTCCCCCTTGACCTGCAGGTGGGGTGTCGAGAAGGCTGATCCGGGCCCCTGCTGGCTCGATACCTGTCACCAGCTTCCTTGGGTCTGAGCCTGCCTGGGATAACAGCCTCTTTGTGCCCACACCAGTGCAGAGAGGTAGGTGGGATCCTGGCGGCAGGCTCTGGGGCCACGTCTGTGGGTCTGCTCTTGCTCTGACCACCCAGCTCACCTGAGGGCTGTGAAGCCACAGAATGGGAGGCCGGGCTGGACAGGTACTGGGAAGTCTCAAAGTTGCCTGATTAACAGCAAGGCCTCCCAGGATGCCGGGCTGGCTCAGTTGGAAAAGTGTGCTACTCTTTATTTTCTTTTTTTAAACGTTTATTCATTTTTGAGAGACAGAGAGAGACAGAGCGCGAGCCCGGGAGGGGCAGAGAGAGAGGGAGACAGAATCTGAAGCAGGCTCCAGGCTCCGAGCTGTCAGCCCAGAACCTGATGCGGGGCTCAAACTCACTGACCGTGAGATCATGACCTGAGCTGAAGTCGGGACGCCTAACCGACTGAGCCACCCAGGTGTCCCAAGAGCATGCTACTCTTGATCTTGGGGTCATGAGTTCGAGCCCCATGTGGGTGCAGAGATGACCTAATGAAAGAAAACTTCAAAACAGAACGAACCAAAACAGCACGGCCTCCCAGATCAGGCTAGCATCCAGACCCTGCAACTTCCGGGCTGTCTCTTGGGGCAAATGACTGAACCTCTCTGAGCCTCAGTTTCCCCAAATGTAAAGCGGGGAAGTCCGTGAGATGGATGACGTATAGATGACGTGGGACACAGTAGATGCCGACCAGATGCCGCCGTTCCTGTTAGAATAGGGAAAGGAGACGTCCAGCCCGGCATCTGCTCGCAAGGTCCCAGCTGACGGGCACAGTACAGATGCTTCTGCCTGGTCCTGCAAACACCACAGAAGGGGACACCCTTGCCAAGGCTTGCCGAGGGCACCAGGTCACAGCAGAAGCGACTTGATCCCAGGGGAGCCTCCGACCCTGGGGCAGGCTGCAGGGCCCCAAGTTTTCAGGGACGGGAATGGGGATGAACGGGCCACAGAGCCACTAGAGGGAGGAGCGCCCTTTGTCCCCTCTCCTGACCTGCTGCTGCATTCCCGCCAGGGGCCCTCATCCTAATCCACGGAGAGGTGGTGCACAAGAGCGAGCAGAACCTCTCGGACCGCTCACGCCATGCCTACACTTTCCACCTCATGGAGGCCTTGGGCACCGTGTGGAGCCCGGAGAACTGGTAGGTGGCAGGGTGTGTGCGTGCCCCGGACAGGCTCCTGAAGGGGTCCTGGAGGCCGGGAGCAGTGACTCTGGCACCTCAAGGTTCTCTCTGTCTCCGCAGGCTCCAGCCAACAGCTGAGCTCCCCTTCCCCCCCCTGTATACCTAAACGTCCTCTCGGGGCCGGGCCCCGTCCCTCCGGGCGAAGCCGCGGCCGGGCAAGCAGCAGCACCTCGCCCCCCTGCCCAGCTGCGAAGGGGAAGTCGAGCCTCTCCTCCGGTGCTTTCTCCCTGCCAGGGTCTGTGCCCCTCGGCCCTGCAGACAGGCAGGCGAGAGGTGGCGGGCGGGCGGGCAGCAGGAGCCTGCACCGCATGGCTTTCCGGAGACCTCTGTCTCCTCTTCCTCTCCCCTGCCCCAACCCAACCTCCCCCTGGAGGCAGCCTGTTACTACGAAAGGGTTCTGGCTGCTTCTCTGCCAGCTTCCCACTGTTCTCTCCTCTCAGAGGGAATTCTGATTATTACGGTGCAGGACATTCAATAAAAGCGACTTCTGAATACAGCTTCTGGAGTTTCACCTAACAGCGCACGTTTCTAAGCTTCCTTGAACGAGGTCAGTAACGTTGGGCGTGGAGATGCCCAGGCAGAGCCGCCTCCGTGGAGGTGCCTGTGGTCCTCACTTCCCACGTCCTCCACTGCGTTACCTGCCTGGCCTTGGCAGCCGTATGAACTTGTGACCTTACTTTTCAGCCCCCCCCCCCCCCCCCCCTTCCGTCCCCCCCGCGCTCTGAATTCATGGGCAAACCGAGGCCCGGGGAGGGGGGACAGAGCCCTTCCCCCAGGCCACCCAGGGAGTCAGGGAGGCAAAGCTCTTCCCTGGCGTTTTGCTGCCTCTTTTAGCAAGCAGAAGGGAGCCCGAGAGAACGGAAGGGTTTGTGAAGTCTCCTTTGAGCCCCAAAGGAATGTCCTAACGCTTTCCTCTGAGGGACAGGGCTTGGCAGGGATCCCCAGCCCTCGGCACAAGCTTGCTACGGCTGTGCTTCTGGCTTCGGGCCTCGGTGGGCCAGAGTTCGCGCGTCTTCCAGCCAGGCCCCTCCCTGTTGGGCTGGGTGAGAAGGGAGAACCTTGTCCAGCCTTGAGCAACTCGCTATGCTATCTTCCCACTGATGGGAACTGCTCACCCACGCGGCAAATGTCCACTGGGTTCCCCCTACAGTGCCAGGCTCTGGTGGCACGCGGGGATGTGGTGGGGAGCCTGGACTCTGCCCTCACAGACAGTAAGCAGGCGGTGTGGGCCCCACAGCAGAGCCCCAAGTAGAACTCTCGGTAACCCCCGCCAGTCCCCGGTCTCTCGTTTCTTACCAAGAGAAGAAACACAGGTTTGGACGTGACTGGAGTGTGGGAGGGCCTCAGCAGGGCCCCTCTGATAAGGACCATGGGCCGTCCAACCCGTCCTTCGTCAGCAACGCTCAGCCAGGCAGCAGAGGCTGTGAGGCAAGGGTGGAGCAGGCTGAAACAGGAAGTCAGCCCCGGCCCGATACTCTTCCTCCAGCCCTTCCAGGCCTGCTACAAGACGATCTCACCTCTCGCCTTCAGCGCTTCCTAGGCCCAAGTGAAGAAAGCACATGTGCTTGCCTATTTCCTCTTGGCTTCTCCTCCAAATGTAGGCAGGGGACTAAGGTCACTCTGGTCTCCAAGTACAGCCCATAAAACCTCTTGGCTTGCCTGCCGTTTTGCTGGGACGAGGACTGGCCTTGGGTAACAATGACACTTTCCCTTACTATTTGTTCATTATGGACGGGCTGTGGGCTGGATCCTTCACACATCTCTCCTCACAGCACCCCGTGAGGTGCAGGCTCTTCCTATTGCCATCTTGCAGACAGGAGCACTGAGGCCCAGAGTGGGTAAAATAGTGTAGCCAAGGACTCTGACCAGATTAGTTTGACTCCAGAACCTGAAGTGGTAACCTTTACACTCTACAGCGTTCAGCATCCAGGATCACAAGGTGAGGTAGGGCAGGCGGGGTGGGGGGGGGGGGGGGGGGGGCAGCGGCTAGAGCACACACAAGTTCTTTGTGTTGTTGTGCTATCCTTTAAGACTTGTTTTCCGGGGCACCTGGGTGGCTCAGTCGGTTAAGCGTCCGACTTTGACTCAGGTCATGATCTCACTGTTGGTGGGTTCGAGCCCCGTGTCGAGCTCTGTGCTGACAGCTCGGAGCCTGGAACCTGCTTCAGATTGTGTCTCCCTCTCTCTCTCTGCCCCTCCCCTGCTTGTGCTGTCTCTTTCTCTCTCAAAAATAAATAAACATTAAAAAAAAAAAAAAAAAGAGTCGTTTTCTTAAAAAAAAAAAAAAAAGACTTTCTTTTTAAATATTAGCAAAACTAAAACCAGGAGAGCTTTGACTTTTATTTTGAATCTGAATGAACTGAAAAATCCAATGTGCTTCTCACCCCTTGGCTCTTCGTGCCCAAGTGGCTGGCTGCTGTGGGGACCCCTCATCCTCCCCATGTCCCTGTTTCCTCCATCACTGCTGCGCAGCAGCTAGGCCATCAGCAGTATCAGCAAGTAGAGAGGCAACAGGAGATTGTCTATCTGCGTCGTGTATGCTTCCAGGAGGGACACGATGCTGATAGAGCCCAAAATCCAAGCATAGCTGTAGTTTAGGTCCACTCCACTGTCAAAGATTAAGATCAGAGCTACAGAAATGATCTGCGCAAATATAGAGGTCACGGTCCCCTCAAAAGTCTTTTTGGTTCCAGGCCAGTGGATTTCCCCCATGGTGCTGCCGAAGATGGAGGCCGCAGTGTCGCCCACACCCACAGCCAAGACCCCTGCGTAGGGAACCAGGGCCCTTGCTCCCCCCAAGCTACCCTTCTGTGTGCAGGGTCTGGGGACCAGCCAAATGGGAAGAGACATGCCCAGGAGCAGGTAGATATGTGTCAGGATGAGTGGTCCACTGTCTCGTTCATCCAGGAAAAGGGACAGGAGGCTCCTCAGGGTGTGGCCCAGGGGCTTGATGCGGAAATAGCGCACGTACTCCAGGAAGATGAAGACTGCCAGACAGATAGTGGCAGCTACGTAGAGCAGTGTCCGGTCAAAGAGGATACCTGGGATGTAGGTGGCCACCACGATGAAGTGGAAATACTTCCGGGCAATGGTGGGGGCCTGGTGCTTCTTGGACTCAGAGGACGACCGCTTGGCATTCTGGTAAAATACCACCAGGCAGGCTAAGGTGGCCAGCAGAGACCAGTAGACTAGGAGGTAGATGCGGGTCTCTGTTTGGAAGAGGAATTGAAGAAGCCAGAGCAGGGGGTTCTTGCGGATGAGCCGGTGCAGCCAGGGCAGGACCACACCAAGGCCCAGCACACAGGTCATGAGGTGGAAGAAGACAGAGGAAGCCCAGGTACCTGAGTCCATGAAGACAAAGAGAGTGCTGAAGAAGATGCCCATAAGCACCATGCCTACCACCACCACCAGCAGGAAGAAATCCACTGGGTCACCCTGGCTTTCCACCACAGTCAGAGAGCGTTTGATGAGCTGGTTGAGCATGAAGCTGATGCCGCCCAATACCAGCAGTGCCTCCCCGGGGGTAAAGCAGCGGGGCAGCAGGTACAGAAGGATCATGTTGAGGTACACGAAGATCAGCAGGACCTCCAAGACCTCTATCACCTCGCCCACACTCAGTGAGTGCTTCATGATGTAAATGATGACACCTCCAGCCAAGCCCGAGATGACACAAGTGTTGGTGGGCACTGGGCGGGTGATGCCCAGCGCCAGTACTGAAGAGAAGAGGGCCACTGCCATGCCAGTGGCTGCCACCACAATTCCAAAGCGCTCAAAGTACGTGTTCCCCACAGACTGGCATCGCTCCTTCATGACCAGTCCGAGTAAAGGCATAACCATCGATGCCGGCAGCAGGCCGCTGTTTGCAGACATTCGGAACTGGAAGACAGCGCTTCCCTGCTGTAGCAGCCGATCCCACTTGTACTGGACGTAGAAGGCCTGCACTGCGAGGGCCACGGCACACCACGAGTATCGGTCCCACACCGCTGCGTGGATGCTGAGCACCACTGCGAACACTACTGCTGCCTCTGCCAGCACCGACCCGCTCAGCGGAGCGCCGGTCCCCGAGGCCGGGGGAGCGTACTCTCGGGTCATGTCTCTAGACCTGGGGCCCCGGGGAACCCGGGGTGACTAGCGACGTCTTGGCTTCTGGGTCCTTCAAGCCCTGCCAGGCCGACAGCGACAGCTTCACACAGCCAGCACCTTCTCTCTCCGTTCTCCAGCGGCGAGGACGGAAGCTCCACTGGGGGCAGGCCACTCTCTGAGGCTTGATAATTGGCGCCCAGGCACGCCCCAGTGCCTCCCACTCAGGGCACAGAGGCTGCCACTCGGCCGCTTTCTCTACAGCCTCGGGGGCCCTCGCCGCAGGTTCCTCACCTCTCTGGGCGTCGCCATCTTGACCCCGCCCGCCGTCACGTGACGAAGAGCACCGCCCACAGCCCGGCCGGAGGCGAACGGTCACGTGGGCAAGGCGTCTGGGGGCGGGGCTGGGGCGCGCGCGCGCGCGAAGATGGCGGCGGCCGCCGGCGGGCCGTGTGTGAGGTGCGGAGCGGGCCGAGTCGGCGGGGGTGGCTGTGAGGCGCGGGGTCTGAGTCGAGCGGCAGCCGGGCGGGACTTGCGGGCGAGCTGTGGCCGCGGTAGCGGGGCGAAGCCCGGCTAGGTGGACGGGCGCCGAGACCGGGAGGCGGTTACGTCCAGACGGTCCTCGCGCGCGGGGGATCTGAGGCGACTTCTCCGAGACGGGGCCGGTGCCTCACCCCCTTCCCTCAGCGCCGGCCTCGCGTCTCCTCACCCAGTCGCTTTCCCTTCCTCCTCTCTCCCCACGGGCGCGTTCCTCGGCTCCCCGCCCCTCCCCCCCCCCGCCCCGCGTCCCGCGCCCCGCGCTTCCTCGTCTGGCGTGACGCTCCCTCGAGGCGCGACGGGGCGCTTCGCGGTCGCCCGGGGGAGTCCCCACCCACCCCCGTGCCCGCCGCAGCCTCGGGTGCCCCGCTCCGGCGACGTTCCCGGGTTCCTCCATGTGCTCGTTACGAGGTCTGTTCCGGGGGTCGCCGAGCCACCTCCCTGCGGTCTCTGCCCTCTTTCTTCCGCGCAGCCTTTCATCCATCCATCCATCCATTCATTTTCTGGTGCCTTGACTCCGCCAGCCGACGGGCCCAAACCCTTGAAGAGGTCCCGGGCACCGTCCTGGACTTTGGGGACGCGAAGATGAAATGTTAGAAAGGAGGAGGCCGTTCTTACTTTGGAAGAGCGCTTGCTGACTAGCGCCAGACCCGGGCCCAGCGCTTCCGAAGCGTCATCTCCTTGGATTCGAGGCCGGGAGGCACCTTGTCCCTTCCAGACGACTCGCGGATCCGAGGAGTGTAGCCGAGGGGTAAAGGGAGGATTCACAGCGAAGGCGGCCCCACTCCGAAGCCTTAACCGGATCGCCACACCTCCAGCTTCCACGTTCCCGCTCGAAGCGTCTTCCGGCCGGCCCTGCCATGCCCCGGCCTAAAATTCAGCATCCCTGTCACTTACTGTGCCCGCACGCTGTCCCCACGTTTTTTTTTTTTTTTTGGGGGGGGGGGGTCTTCTGCACTGCTGTATTCTCGACACCCCGACGAGCATGTACTCGACACTCCGTAAATACTACAAACGTTGCCCATCTTCTCGGATTATCACTTCCTTCCCCTCTCAGCTGTTAGTGAAAATTTTCTTCTTCTTCGGAGCTTTCTTTTTTTGTACATATACAGTTACTATATCTTCATGATCGTATATTTATTATTACACATGTAGGTGTAATTATTAGTAGCTTATTCATTTTGAGAGAGAGGGTGCAAATGAGTGAGGGGCAGAGAGAGAGAGAAGCTGGGCTCACCCGAAGCGGGGCTCGAGCTCTGGAACTGTGTGAGATCAGCACCTGAGCCGAAGTCCGATGCTTCACCAGCCGAGCCGCCCGGGAGCCCCTTCGGAGCTCTTCCGTGACTCCTTCGGAACTTTGCGAGGATGAGTTTGCCCTTTCCTCCTTAGCTCTTTGCTCTGGCAGCAGTGGGGTCGCGGCGCCTGCCTTTCCTTTGCTTTATTTCCCAGTCGTCGTGGAGGTTGGGTAGAGTTTAGCTCCCGCCAGGTAAGGCCCCCTCCTCAGGGAACGCGAACAAGGCAAGGAGAGGGTTTGGTCTGCCTGAGAGACGCTTCGGTCGTCCTGGGGAACCTACCAGACTCAGACCTGAAGATGGAAGGAATGACGCTCGGGTTTCTAAGCAGCGCTTCGCCCAGGGCGTGTGTTAAAGTAATCTTTCCCTTTTCTGCTGGAAAGCGCGTTACAACAGTTGGACTTGTACTGAGCAGCAGCCTTCTGCTTGAAATGCCTGGAGCTCTGGACTAAGAGACAACTTAAATTCTCTTCCTGGTGCCTGGTGACTTGTAAGTGGCCTCAGTCTGCTTTACCCTTTAGGCCTGTTTCTCCAAACGTGAGTCCTTTTCAGAGCAGTATTGAGGTGGCTCTGAAGCCTGTAGGAGAATCTTTGTGTATGTTGATAGGAGCTGGCACTAGCCAAACATAGAGTAATACGCCCCCATCACTGAATGTTTTGGGAAGGTCGCTCAGGGTTTGGCAGACAGTCAGTTTGAATATTGGCATTTGAAGGTATCTCTTGTGTTCATTGGTTAGTGTGTTCGTGAAAGTCTGAGCGGTGTGCGTGTGCTAAGAAAGAAAGCACAGCGACTGTGGTTCGAAAAGCTTGTCCTGGGAAGCTTACATCTCGGTTCACATGACAGGTGTGTACCTCATCTGTGGAGCCCGGGCATCCAGGGACAGTGGCCACTTATTTATTATCGCTGTGGAATATCACTGTGTTTCTCAAAAGAACTATGTCAGAGTAGGTTGGTTGTGTCTCAGTTTTCTACCAAAAGGACTCAGTCGTAGAGGCTCTTCTTCCTAACCTCCTAGTAGCTTTCACCCAGAGGTTTCCAACCACATGGATCTCTCTAGGGAAGATAATTTCCAGTTTCCACGGACTCCAGCTCTTTGAGGAATGGAGTTCTATGTTGTCTGCGAGAACATTGGGCCGAAAGTCAATGAACTTTTTTATTTTTATTTATTTACTTTTTTTATTTTAGAGATGGAGAGAGTGCGAGCAGGGGAGAAGGGCAGAGGGAGAAGTCGAGAATCTTAAGCAGGCCCTACACTCAGCATGGAGCCTGACATGGGGCTTGATCCCACAACCCTGGGATCATGACCTGAGCCAAAATAAAGAGTCTGATGCTCAACTGACTGAGCCACCCAGGCGCCCCTCAGTACATTTTTAAAACTTTAACTTTGAGGCAAGGTATTTAGTTTCTGTGCTTTGGTTTCTCCTCCAAGTACTTAGCTCAGACTTATTTATTGTGAAAATAAGTGAGAGACACTACAGTACATATTTTGTTTCTTTTTATTATTATTCTCAAGTTAGTTAACATACAGTGTAGTCTTGGCTTCAGGAATTTTTTTTTTTTTTAACATTTATTTATTTTTGAGAGAGAGAGAGAGAGAGAGAGCATGTGCGGGGGAGGGACAGAGAAAGAGAGACAGGGAGACACAGAATCCGAAGCAGGCTCCAGGCTCTGAGCTGTCAGCATAGAGCCCGATGCGGGGCTTGAACTCACGAACTGTGAGATCATGACCTGAACCGAAGTGGGACGCTTAACCGACTCAGCCACCCAGATGCCCCAGGAATATTTTGTTTCTTGAAAACATATATAGAAGATGTCTCCCTGAGGCTTTGGATTAGACGTCACGGTTCTGGCCATGGCTGTTGTGTCTTGAGAATTACCTGCTAAACCTTAAGGTTCCAATTTGAGGTGAAGTCTTGCATTGATTCCTGAATAAATTCCCAGTGATCTCTTCCCTGACTGTATTCTGTCTTACTTCTGTGGTTATATTCCTTTGTAGTGTCTAATTGTTAGGATCATGCTTTTTGTTACTTTCTACTTTCTCGCTGATTGTATAATGTGTGCTTAACGTCCTTTGTCATTCCCAACGCTAAACTTAATAAGGATCATGAGGGTCTTAGATTCATTTGTATCTTCGTTATTCGTAGGCTGGAAAATGTGTAGGAATCAAGGAACCAGAGACACTTGTTTCCACAAGGATTTCCTTCCTGATAAACTACCGTTTTCTCCTTTATTCTCCTTTCTCTTGGCATGTCTACATATAATTTTGGTTTTCTAATTTTTCTGTTCCACTTAGACTGTAGGCATTGCAGGTCGAGAAGGGACTCCTGTCATTCTTTCTTTGATACTAATTCATGAGCATGTTGTGGGTTTTTTTTTTTTTTTTTCACCTAAGAATTTATTATTTTATTTTATTTTTTAAAATACTTTATTTATTTTTGAGAGAGAGCGAGCCCGTGTGCACAAGCAGGGGGAGGGGCAGAGAGAGAGGAGGACAGGATCAGAAGCCAGCTCCACGCTGACAGCAGGGGGTCCAGTGTTGGGCTTGAACTCATGAACCTGAGCCAAAGTCTGACACTCAGCTGACTGAGCCACCCAGGCGCCCCTATTTATTATTTTAAATAGGCTCCAAGCCTGCCCATCCTGCCCATCGTGGTGCTTGAACTCATGACCCTGAGACTAAGATTTACATGCTCTACCATCTGAGCCAGCCAGGCACCCCATCAGCATGGTTGTCCCCCCCCCCCCCCAGCATGTATTTTTTGAGCCTCTCCTCTGTACCAGCGACTGTGTTAATTAAGGGTATGTGTTGCCATTGTCGAAAAGAAAGCTCCTCCTCAGCCTTTCTTTGCTTGTTGTAGGATGAATCTTGAGTGCAACTTGAAGCAGTGAATGTAATGTAATGATTAAACTCTGGAATTTTGCAAACCTGGGTTCAAGCCGTAGCTCCAAGCCCTGGATCTATTATATGTTAGCTTTGTGACACTAGACAAATTATTTAAGTATTCTTAGGCCTTAATTTCCTGAAGAAATAATGGGGATAATAACAGTATCAGCTTCATAAGTGAGTTGTCAGTAAGTTGTCAATAAGACAGGGTGTTAAATGCTTCATACAGTGTCTGTATACTATAAATGCTTAGTGTTGGCTATTCTTTTTATCAAAAACTCATATCAGTAGACATTATTATTTTTGACATCTTATTATTTTTTTAATGTTTTTATTTTTGAGAGAGAGTGTGAGCAGGGGAGGGACAGAGAGAGGGAGACAGAGGATCCAAAGTGGGCTGCATGCTGACAGCAGCTAGCCCAATGCGGGGTTTAACTCACCAACCGTGAGATCATGACCTGAGCCGAAGTCCGATGCTCAACAGACTGAGTCACCCAGGCACCCCTATTTTTGACGTAACAAAAGGAATGTGACGTGGTTTTGCCAATTAAAAAAATTTTTTTTGCCAATAAAATTTTAATTTCTAAAGGAACACTTTTTTTTTTGAGTAGCAAGTATAAAAGTTACTGCTTTAGTCTAGGACAGTGCTCTCTAATCTTGTTTAGTTAACAGACTCTTCCTCTCCCCCCTTCTCTCTGCCAAAAAAAGGCTAATACTATATATCAAACATAAAAGGCAGATAGGGTCTGTACTGACCGGTCTTTTACCTGCTCCTCTGAAATAAATTGATACCCTAGAGCAGTGGTGATTTAGGAATTCATTTGTGTGGTCATTTTAAAATGTAGATTTCCCATGCCTGTCCTTTGAGAAACAGTAGCACTACGTTGTGAGCAGGATTCTGTGGTACTGCTGTGTTGTTCCCAGGTGATTTTGTTGTATGTGATCTGAGTATCAAGTACAAGTTGAGAAATACTCTTACGGGACATTTTATTTAAAAAAAAAAAAAAAAGGCGGGGCTCCTGGATAGCTCTGTTGTTTAAGCTTCTGACTCTTAATTTCTGCTCAGGTTATGATCCCACAGTCATGAGGTCATGAGGGCTCTTAGCTGGGAGTGGAACTTGCTTAAGATTCTCTGTCTGTCTGTCTGTCTCTCTCAGAAAAAAAAAAGAGGGGTGCCTGACTGGCTCAGTTGTTATAACATGTGACTCTTGATCTCCAGGTTGTGAATTTGAGCCCCATGTTGGGTGTAGAGATTACTTAAAAATAAAATTTTTTTTTTTTTTTTTAAAGCAAAAACTACAGATTTTGGTGTAACCAAAACCCCCAGCTTGACTTTGACAAAACAAGGAATTCTAGGCCCTGGCAGCAGGGCTTCATAGTGTGGGCACTACATAGTGTGGGCAGTGGTCTTTGGAGTTTCTTCTGGGAATCACTGCTACCTCTCTAGCTAGGGACCTAAGTTCTGAAAGCAAATGTGGATAAATGAAAGCTCAGTGATGCCCAGGCTTTTTGAAATTGGAAGATGAATGATCAAGAGTGATTTGATTTATTAGCTCAGGCATACAAATGCCTTTAATTAATGATAAATTTCTTTCCGTTAATTTTGATGTACTGTCAGCCCTATTGTTAGCTATGTGTTATATAGTAGGTATCTAATCCATTCTGTGTAAATCAGAAGGTATCCTATGTAAAGTTCAAGTGTATGCTGTTTTTTGATTTTTGAGAGAGAAGGGGGAGGGGCAGAGGAAAAGGGAGAGAGAATCTTTTTTTTTTTTTTTTAATTTTATTTTGAGAGAGAGAGAGAGAGAGAGAGAGAGAGAGATAGCACCTGTGTGTGGGGGAGGAGCAGCGAGAGAAGGAGAGAGAGAGAATCCCAAGCGCTTTCAGTGCGGAGCCCAACAAACACATGAATCTCGAGATGATGACCTGAGCCGAAACCAAGAGTTGGTTACTTAACTGACTGGGCACCCAGGTGCCCCTACTCAGACCTTTAATTTTTTTTTTTTAATGTTTATTTATTTTTGAGAGAGAGACAGAGCGTGAGTGGGGGAAGAACAGAGAGAGAGGGAGACACAGAATCGGAAGCAGGAAGCAGGCTCCAGGCTTTGAGCTGTCAGCACAGAGCCCGATGCAGGGCTTGAACTCACGAACCGCGAGATCATGACCTGAGCTGAAGTCGGATGCTTACCGACTGAGCCACCCAGGCGCCTCAGACCTTTAATTTTTTTATTTCTTTTTTAAAGTTTATTTATTTTGACAGAGAGAGAGAGAGAGGGAGAGAGAATGAATCCCAAGCAGGCTCCGCACTGCCAATACAGAGCCAGATGTGGGACTGGAACCCATGAACTGTGAGATCGTGACCTGATCCAAAGCCAGTTTTTGAATAGTGAATGCTGTAATGCTCTCTTGTCATCAGATAAATGATTACTGATTCAACAGTGCAGCTCTGGGAGTTGGTGTCTATTAATTCAGCAGAACTGAAGTTTTCTTACAAGCATTAACCCTTAGAAAGGAGATTTATAATTTTAGGTTTTAAACCTCTTTGATGGGAAAATCCTGAAAGACAATTTTTTTAAAAGATTTTATTTTTAAGTAATCTACACCCAACATAGGACTTGAACTCACCACCCTGAGATCAAGAGTGCACACTCCACTGACTGAGCCAGCTCAGCCAAAACTGAGACAATTTTTTTTTTATTTTATTTATTTATTTATTCATTTATTTTAGAGAGAGAATGAACAGGGAGAGGGAGAGAGAATCTTAAGCAGGCTCCACCCTTATTGTCGACCGTGATGCGGGCCTTGATCCCATGACCCTGGAATCATGACCTGAACCAAAATCAGAGTCGAAGGCTCAACTGTTTAAGCCACCCAGGCACCCCTTATGTATGTATGTATGTATTTATTCATTCATTCATTCATTTTTATTGTTTAACATTTATTATTTTAGAGAGAGTGAGATTGAATGGGGGAAGAGCAGAGAGAGAGCAAGAAAGAGAATCCCAAGCAGGCCCCGCACTGCCAGCCTGGAGCCTGACACGGAGTTTGAACTCATGAACTCATGAACTCATGAACCATAAGGTCATAACCTGAGCTGATATCGAGTCGGATGCTTGGGGCACCTGGGTGGCTCAGTCAGTTGATCAGCCGACCTTGGCTCAGGTCATGATCTTGTGGTTCTTGAGTTTGAGCCCCAAGTTAGGCTCTGTGCTGGCAGCTTAGAACCTGGAGCCTGCTTCGGATTCTGCGTCTTCCTCTCTCTCTGCCCCTCCTCCGCTTGTGCTCTGTCTCTCTCTCAAAAATAAACATTTAAAAAAAAGAGTTGGAAGCTTAACCGACTGAGCCACCCAGGCGCCCCTTATTTACTTTTAAGAGAGAGAGAGAGTGCGAGTAAGGGAGAGGCAGAAAAAAGAGGGAGAGAGAGAGAGAATCCCAAGCAGGCTCCGCACTGTCAGCATGGAGTCTAATGTGAAACTTCATCCTATGAACCATGAAATCATGACCTGAACTGAAATCAAAAGTCAGGTGCTTAACTGACTGAGCCACCCAGGTGCCCCTCCTTAAATAAAATCTTAAAAAAAAAAAAGAGGAAACAGCAAAACTAAAAGGCAACTGACGGAATGGGAGAAGATATTTGCAAACAACATATCAGATAGAGGGTTAGTATCCAAAATCTATAAAGAACTTACCAAACTCAACACCCAAAAAACAATCCAGTGAAGAAATGGACAAAAGACATGAATAGACACTTCTCCAAAGAAGACATCCAGGTGGCCAACTGACACGTGAAAAAATGCTCAACATCACTCATCATCAGGGAAATAGAAATCAAAACAAAACCACAATGAGATACCACCTGACATCTGTCAGAATGGCTAACATGAACAACTCAGGCAACAACAGATGTTGGCGAGGATGCGGAGAAAGAGGCTCTCTTTTGCCCTGCTGGTGGGAATGCAAACTGGGGCAGCCACTCCGGAAAACAGTATGGAGGTTCTTCAAAAAATTAAAAATAGAACTACCCTGTGACCCACCAGTTACACTATTAGGTATTTACCCAAGGGATACAGGTATGCTGTTTCGAAGGGGCACATGCACCCCATGTTTATAGCAGCACTATCAACAATAGCCAAAGTATGGAAGAGCCCAAGTGTCCATCGATAGATGAATGGATAAAGAAGACGTGGTGTGTGTGTATATGCGTATCCAGTGGAGTATTATTCAGCAATCAAAAAGAATGAAATCTTGCCATTTGCAACTACGTGGATGAAACTAGAGGGTATTATGCTAAGTGACATTAGTCAGAGAAAGACAAATACGGTATGACTTCACTTGTATGAGGACTTTAAGATACAAAACAGATGAACATAAGGGAAGGGAGGCAAAAACAAAAACAGGGAGGGGAACAAAACATAAGAGTCTCTTAAATATGGAGAACAAACTGAAGGTTACTGGAGGGATTGTGGGAGGGGGGAGGGGCTAAATGGGTAAGCGGCATTAAGGAAATATATTCCTGAAATCATTGATGCACTATATACTAACTAACTTGGATGTAAATTTAAAAAATTAATAAAATGGTAAAAAAAAAAATTCTGGAAGTCATGGGCGGCTTGAAATATAGTCCTTTTTTATTTTTTATTAAAAAAATTTTTTTAATGTTTATTTTTGGGAAAGAGAGAGCACGAGTAAGCTTGGGGGAGGGCAGAGATAGAAGTAGACAGAGTCAGAACCAGGCACCAGGTTCTGAGCTGTCAGCACAGAGCCTGATGCAGGGCTTGAACTCACAAACTGTGACATCATGACCTGAGCCGAAGTTAGACACTTAACTGACTAAGCTACGTAGGCGCCATGATATACTGCTTTTCTAGATTCTCCTTAATTGTCACTACATTTTAATGAGAGGGGAGGAGGTAGAAATAAAATGCTGCATTGAGGCGGTGCCTTAGCATAGAAGATGTAAGATAATTCACTAATTTTTATATTTCATTAATTCTAAAATATACATTTTTGCATACTTTAATACCTCTGAAATTGCAATGCATTTTATTATTGATAGAACATAAATAATTATGTATCCTTCAATTAATGGCATCTTAAATGCATTGAAATGTGGTGGCCATTCTCATTTTTAATAGTACCTGCTTGGTTTAGGTTATATGTTAGTTTCTTAATTTCTACTTTGAACATCAAACTTATAAGAAAAATAGAATAGGATTAATGTCTAGAATTTCATCAAATTGCTTTATACATTGAATTTCCTGATTTCAGAGAATAGGTGAGATACTGTGAGACAGCTTAGTCAAATTTGTGTTCTCTGAAAGTGCAGGGGCACCTGGGTGGCTTAGTCAGTTGAACATTCGACTTCGGCTCAGGTCATGATTTCACAGTTTGTGAGTTAGAGCTCTGTGTCAGGTTCACTGCTGTCAGCTCAGCCCACTTTAGATCCTCTGTCCTCCCCCCCCCCCCCCCATAAATAAAACATTTAAAAAAATGAAAGTGCAAAATTACCTCTGCTTTCTGTCATTTTTCAGGAGCAGCAGGGAACTGTGGACAATTCTGCTTGGAAGGTCAGCTCTGAGAGAGCTGGTAAGTGCTGGTATTCTTGAGTGGATTCTGTAGTTTTTGTATAGCTTATATTACAAAGAGCCCCTGAAATAGCCTTCTCTTTGAAGGAGGAAGTAAACACATTTTTTTCATTCCTGTATCTTTGTAAACCTTATGCATTCCCTGCTTCTCTGTGCTGAAATGTGTGTTTTATAGCCTATCTGCTGAAGTTTTCTAAATCTCTACCTTTCTTTGTCCTTTAGTGATTCCTTACCTGAAAAGATACCAGTGCTGCTTGGCTGGCTGCTCAGGGTTGGAGTACAAATACCTTTCTGCTACTTCAGGGCTAAGGAAGATTCTCAGGCTTTTTCTCTGTCTCATACTTTCCTTGCCTTTTTTTCCTTTTCCATGTAGCTAGTTCCTTAGGTCACAGAGGCTATGGTATCTAGGATATTTCCAAGTATATAATCAGTAAAGCACAGTTCTTCGTGTTAATCCTTGAGTGGCCTTAACTTGTGAGGGTAAAGCATTAAGATGATATTTAAATTTTTTTTTTTTTCAACGTTTTTTATTTATTTTTGGCACAGAGAGAGACAGAGCATGAACGGGGGAGGGGCAGAGAGAGAGGGAGACACAGAATCGGAAACAGGCTCCAGGCTCTGAGCCATCAGCCCAGAGCCTGACGCGGGGCTCGAACTCACGGACCGCGAGATCGTGACCTGGCTGAAGTCGGACGCTTAGCCGACTGCGCCACCCAGGTGCCCCAAGATGATATTTAATTATCACTGTTGTTATTGTGGTAATTAACATAATGAATGTCACACCTTTTTTTGAGCCTTAACAT
Source organism: Panthera uncia (assembly GCF_023721935.1). Lineage (NCBI taxonomy): Eukaryota > Metazoa > Chordata > Mammalia > Carnivora > Felidae > Panthera > Panthera uncia. Next base: position 85,007,117 of record NC_064807.1, read on the forward strand.
TTTTTTTTTTTTTAAAGTAGGCTCCGTGTCCAATGTGGGGCTTGAACTCATGACCTTGACATCAAGAGTCATGGGGCACCTGGGTGGTTCAGTCATTTGAATGTCTGACTTTAGTTTTGGCTCTGGTCTGATCTCACAATTTGTGGGTTTGGGCTCTGCATTGGGCTCTGTGCTGACAGTGTGGAGCCTCCTTGGATTCTCTCTCTCCCTCTCTCTCTGCTACTCCCCTGCTCTCTCTGTCTCTCAAAATAAATAAACAAACTTAGAAAAAGAGTCACATGCTCTACTGTCTGAGCCAGCCTGGCACCTCTAGAGCCTTAACATTAAAAAAAAAAAAAAAAAAAAAAAAAATTTTTTTTAGCGTTTATTTATTTTTGAGAAAGAGACAGAGTACGAGCTGGAGAGGGGCAGAGAGAGAGGGGGACACAGAATTTGAAGCAGGCTCCAGGCTCCGAGCTGTCAGCACAGAGCCAGATGTGGGGCTCGAACTCAAGAACCGTGAGATCATGACCTGAGGTGAAGTCAGACGCTTAATCATCTGAGCCATCCAGGCAGCCCTAGAGCTTTAACATTTTGATATGCTTTCATCTGATAATTCTACTTCTAGGAACATATCTTACAAGAAAGAAATCCTGAAAAAATTTTTGTATACAAAGCTCTTTACCATAGCATTATATATATTAATAAGTAATCACAGCTTAAGTATATCTAACGTTAGAGACATGGTAAATAAATTATTAGCTAACTACTTGATAAAATATCATGCAACCACTAGAAAGGACATTAAAAAAATTTTCTTTAATGTTTATTTATTTTTATAAGAGAGAGACAGCATGAGCAGGGGAGAGGCAGAGAGAGGGAGACACAGAATCTGAAACAGGCCCCAGGCTCTGAGCTATAAGCACAGAGTTCGATGTGAGGCTTGAACTCATGAACCGTGAGATCATGACCTGAGCCGAAGTCAGACGCTTAACCGACTGAGCCACCCAGGCACCCCAGAAAGCTAGTTTATCAAGATTTTCATAATAAGATTAAATCATTGTTAGAATGTTAAGCGAGGGGAAGGAGGCTACATAATTCTCTATCCAAAATGATTTCAGCTGTGGGGAGAAACATATTAAAAAGATCAGGAATGTGTAAATCCCTGTATAATTTCTTTGTTCTTTTCCAGAATCAGATTGAGGCAGAACTGAATAAACATTGGCAGCGGCTCTTAGAGGGGCTGTCCTACTATAAACCTCCCAGGTATGGCTATTCCATGCGTCTGGTTAGAGTAATTCCACTGAGGAAGCTGGGGTAGAGAAACTCTTCCTGTACGATTTGGTGATGCTGCTGGGTTAGGTAGATTACAGAGAATACAAATCGGTTACCAGTGGAAAAGAGTCAGGCACATTTGTACTGTCTGTTGAAAGGGAAATTCCTTTTAGAAATACAACCTTGCTGAATGCAGTTATATAAGCCTAGTGCCTAGGGCTAGAGAGTCATTAACTCATCAGTGAGTAGTTCTAATATTTATCTCATTCCGCCATGTTTGTGTGAAGTATTGTCAGCACCAAGTGCCGGGATAGGGCAGTGGACAGTGACAGTAGTAGCTGACCACTTAGAATGTTTATTATGTACCAGCTATTACTCTTCGCACTTATCAGAAGTTCTTTAATCCTTATAACAGCTCTTTAAGATAGCTACTGTTTTTATTCTTTGCTTGAATATATAGATTTTTTTTTCCTCTGGGCAATGAAAAACAACAGCAATCAAATATAAATTAGTTTTAAAAGAGAGTACACCTTGTAGGACTAGACTCTTGTACCTTAATTCCTAGTCCAGATTGCATTCTGTTATGCGTCGTAGTTCCCAAGCCACCCTCATTTCCTTTCTACTTCTGAACATCTGATTTTGTTTTTACATTACTTTCCATCTTCATTTTCTTAGGTTAGTGAAGAACTTTCTTTTTTTGTTGTTGTTCATTACCCCTTCCCCCATACTTACTTGAAGGAACTCCCAGACGTCATGTTGTTTTATCTGTAACTTCTGTGTGTCTAAAATATATGGACTTAAAAAAAAAGAAGCTAATCACTATATTATCACCTATAGGTACTTTTATTATTATTGTTTCCATTTTACAGATGGGGAAACTGAGGCACAAAGAGGTTAAGTAACTTGCCCAAGGTCACACAGCTAGTAAGTGTAGAACCAGGATTTGAACCTGGCAGTCATACTCCAGTGTCTGTGTTCTTAATCCTCATTCTGTGTTGCCTCTTTCAGAACTTACTGTTTAACCTTATAGTAGCCTTTGTGTTGTGGATTTCCTGTGAAATGTGAGAGTCTATAAAAAAATCAAATCCGACAACAACATGCTTGTAGTTCACGGAATGGACATTTGTGGCATTACTTTCTTTTTTTAAAGACAAAAGTTTCTTTGTCAGTAGCATGAGATTTGAGGTCTGACAGACTTTTTTTTTTTTTTAAACGTCAGCCTTTATTTGAATTTAACTTTTTTTTTTCCTTTAATGTCTTTTTTCTGTTCTAGGATCCAATTCAGGATCCCACGTTGCATTTAGTTGTCATGTCTCCTTAGCTCTTAGATGTGACAGCATCTCAGTCGTTCCTTAATTTTCATCATCTTGAATAGTTTTGAGGAGGACTGGTCAAGTATTTTGTAGAATGTCCTCAATTTGGATTTGTCTCATGTTTTTCTCATTATTAGATTGGAGTTGTGGGTTTTTGGGAAGAATGCACAGAAATGAAGTACCATTCTTATCATAACAGAGGATGTGGTAATCCACATGAAATCACTGGTGATGGTGATCTTGCTCATTTGGGCAAGGTAGTATTTGCCAAGTTTCTCTTCCATCAAGTCATTGTTTTTCCTTTCCCTACTCTGTTTTAGAAGTGGGTCACTAAGCATAGCCCACTGTCTAGCTGGGGGTATAGTGGAATTAAATTCTACTTCCCGAAGGGAGTAGCATCTATATGTAGTATTTGGACTTCTTCTCTAAGGAAGGTTTTTTCCTTCTCTGTATTAATTTATTTATTTACATGGGCACATGTATATTTATTTTATACTTTGTTTATACTTTGTTTTAGCTTTGGTCACTGCGAGTTCTTTCAGGTTGGCTTCTGTGTAATCTTGACATTTTCCATCCTTTTTTTTCCTGAATTATTTTCTTATTTTCTGACATTACAAGATGCTCCAGGCTCATCTTTTATTTTCCCCGCCCCAGCTGTAGAGTTAGCTGTTTCTCTAAGGAGTCTTGGTAACTTTTATTAGATAATGGTATGAGAAAAAAAAAAGAAAAGATAATGGTATGAGAAACCAAGATCTGGGTGCTGGGTGTGCTCACTGCTACTGGGGTGCTATAGCTTCTAGGCCCTCTCAGCTAGGCAGTATGTATTTGTATACTAACAGACCTGGTTTTAAATTTCACCTTCACTTTTTATTAGCTGTGGGATTTTTGGTAAGTTATTTATTCTTTCTGAGTATTAGTAATTCCACTTGTAAAATGGGGATAGTAATATCTACCTTTCAGGATAGTTGTAAGGATCAAGATAATACAACTTAACATATCCACATTTATTATTATAACTGTAACTTGTAACAGACACTTACTGTATTTATCATTTAGGCATAAGTAGTTCTGTGTTATAAAATGTGTAGAGATGAAGTTGTGGTTGTGTGTGTATTTTGTAGGCACCTAAAGGGCAAGAAAAGGTCTGTTGTAAACATATTTTTAAGCATTTTTGTTTAAAATCCCGAGAGGGTCATTGAGAATGAGGAAATGATTCATTGTTCTTTTCATAGTCCAAATTCAGCTGAAAAAGTGAAAGCTAATAAAGATGTGGCTTCACCATTGAAGGAACTGGGTTTAAGAATCAGCAAGTTTTTGGTGAGTAAAAATTAGCACTGGCTCAGTTTACTACCTGCACTGCAGATGTCCATTGTTTTATTGTTAGTGATTGTTAGTGAAAATTCAGTGTATTTCTGTTTTGGAGATTAAATTGAGCATACTATGTTTCAAATATATTCAAGTTGCAACTCTTCTTGCTAAAAAGCTACAAATTAAGTTGCCAGACCTGTTTACTATATATATATGTTTACCATATGTGTATATGTTTACTATACACACACGCACACGGACGCACACACACACACACACACACACACACACGCACACACACGCATGCACGCACTGGAGTTTTCTTCAGCATGCGTGTGGTGATCCTTAAATTGACTAGATTGTATTTAAATTTTTTTTAATGTTTCTTTTTATTTTTGAGACAGAGAGAGACAGAGCATGAGTGGGGGAGGGGCAGAGAGAGAGGGAGACACAGATCTGAAGCAGGCTCCAGGCTCTGAGCTGTCAGCACAGAGCCTGATGCGGGGTTCAAACTCACGGGCTGTGAGATCATGACCTGAGCTGAAGTCGGTCGCTTAACTGACTGAGCCACCCAGGCACCCTGAGATTGTATTTAAATATATAGCTGTTTCTTTTTATTTTCTTTCTTTTTTTAATGTTTACTTTTGAGACAGAGAGCATGTGGGGGAGGGGCAGAGAGAAAGAGGGAGACAGAATCTGAACAGGCTGCACGCTGTGAGCACAATGCCAGGGCTCAAACTCACGAACTGTGAGATGGTGACCTGAGCCCAAGTTGAAAGCTCACTTGACTCAGCTACCCAGGCACCCCTCTTTTTTTATTTTGGAAACGCAGATCATGCCTGCTACTGTATTAACTGTTTGGTAGATAATGCACAATTGTTTCTGACGTTGTAAATTTGATCGTCATGTAAATTACATGTCAGTCACTGGCTTCTTTTTCTTGTATTTGGAGTAAACTTATCATCTTTTATGAAATCTTTTAAAAGGATTTTTGTTTAGGTGTTTTGCCCATAGCACCATTTACAGTGTTTTTCAGTTATGTGTCTTTTACCACTGATTGACAGCTTGGCTGCTTAAATATAGTGTTATATTTGAAACATGATTTTTAAAAACCTAGTCTAAAATAGATCAAAACAGGGGCGCCTGGGTGGCGCAGTCGGTTAAGCGTCCGACTTCAGCCAGGTCACGATCTCGCGGTCCGTGAGTTCGAGCCCCGCGTCAGGCTCTGGGCTGATGGCTCGGAGCCTGGAGCCTGTTTCCGATTCTGTGTCTCCCTCTCTCTCTGCCCCTCCCCCGTTCATGCTCTGTCTCTCTCTGTCCCAAAAATAAATAAAAAAGGTTGAAAAAATAAAATAAAATAAAATAAAATAGATCAAAACATTAGGTGTGCATTGTTTTACAACCAGTATCTGTAAGCTGAGAAGCAGTACTGATGTGTCTAGTGTCAGGAGGAGTGGTTAAACCTGTTGCGATTTATGCCCACCATTCACACAGCCCTCTACCTGTTTCACCTGTTTGTATATTTTCTGAATACTCTTGATAGATTTCAAACTAGTAGTGGGCAATCACTGTCTCTTCCCTAGTGTGCTCATTATAATAAATGAGCCATTATAATACTTACAGATATAAAACATGAAGCTCTCAAACACATTCCTCCTTGAGACTGACGGCTTGAGGGAGGAAGTGGAGAGAAGAGAGAGGAAATGAGGTTTCTGTGATTTCTTCAGTCTCTTTTCCCTTCCTCTTTTCCTCATCTATCAATCACAGACCTATCTCCGTGCTTGTTGAGTGGCCTGTGCACATTCACGCAGTATTCTGTCACGGAAATCCCTGTCTGGTAACACACCCCCACATTTCAACTTTTTACCACCTTTCACCAAACGCTTGGACTATTTCATTTTTGTCAGCCCACCATTGATAACAGAGTATAGGTTATTCTGTCCTTGTGACTAAATAAATAACTAACCAAAATTCTATTGACCTGAAGTAGTTTTCGTTGACTGCAAATCAAAGGATGGGGCAGTACCTGGTTGTCGGTCATCTGAGAGGGAGACATATCGTGCCTTTGGAAGCAGGAATGTCTGCCTGTACTTCAGTTTCCACAACTTGCTCCAAAGGAGCAAGGATTTACCATGAACCTGGGCCTCTCTTCTCACCCCGACAGCATGTGCATCAATACCTGAGTTCATTCTGTGTAAAAAAAAAAAAAAAGCTTTTTATTTATTCAAGTTCTAGGGGATATTTGTTCATTCTAGAGGATAAACCTTTAGAACGTTGTGCATCCTTTGTGTGTTTTCTGAGCTGACGTGGCTGTTCCTCACTTGCGGCCTCTGTATTCCAGGGTCTTGACGAGGAACAGAGTGTGCAGTTGCTCCAGTGTTACCTTCAAGAGGATTATAGAGGTACTCGGGACTCACTAAAGGTTTGTACTTATGCCCAGCCGCTTTCTCCTGCCTCTGTCCTTTTCCTTGTTGGTGCTAAGTGTTGAAGGGTTTTGGTAGTGGTTCTTTGCAGCAGGTAGGTGGTCAGATGCAGTCATTCTCAGGAAAGGCTTTCTAAAGGCTTAAAAAGCGTGTACTTCAACTAAGGTCTGTCGTCGGACTTGGGGGGGGGGCGGTGCCGGAGAAGTCAAAGACTGACATGTTAATCATAGAGTCTCAGGACATCAGAGCTGAGAACCACCTGGTACGGTATCTCGCCTCACTAACCCAACATTCTACACATGAGGAAGTGGAGTCGAGGGGAGGGGGTGGGGATTTGAGTACACATTTGGATACGTGTAGGTAAAAAATGCGTCCAGAAATGAATGGGCAGTTACAATCTTGAAGGGTGAGGTGAAGATGTTTATCTTTTTCTTTGTTAATTGAGCTTTGCTTATACGATGGCTTCTTGACTTCTTTTTTCCTTCAGACGGTACTGCAAGACGAGAGGCAGAGCCAGGCCTTAATCCTGAAGGTTCGTAGTAGTCACTGTTTTCATTCTTTGATGTGAAACTGGGTGATGGCTCCTTGACCTTGTTCTCCTGGGCATTGCTGGCTTTTGAGTGTTTCGTTGGGGAAGCATTGAGGCCTCAGTGAAGTAGCTTAGTAACTCACTGTGAAACAAGAGGCTTTTATCCACTGGACCCAGCTGAGACCTTTTCCAAAGGAGATTCTTTGGTTACTGGGCATGCAGACTGGTTCATGCGTAGTTTTTCCCTCAGTCTAAATGCAAGAATATTTATATTTTTTTATTCCTTTATCTCCTCCCACCCCCCAAATCAACCTTCACATTGAGGATGTCATATAAAGTGGAATTTGACCGTGACTTCTGAAGTGGTTTCCTATTTTTGGTGTTTATTGAGAATTAAGTACATTAGTAACAAGCAGTTAGGACATATACAAGGGTTATTTTTATATTTGTTTTCATTTATTTGGCCTGTCAGTTACAGCATTGTGTGTTATTTGAAAGCTCTGACAAGTCATGCTAGAAAACTTGTTTATATTTTTAGAGAATTTCTTTTATCTTGAGGAACTTGACTTTTATCCTATTTCATGAAGTTCTTTTGCTTTCTTTTGGCCTAACACAAACTTTCCATTTCTGTGATTGCTTGTAGAAGTCAGACTTTTCCATTCATATCTTATTTATTTATTTATTTTTTTAGTGTTTATTCATTTTTGAGACAGAGGGAGACAGCATGAGCGGGGTAGGGGCAGAGAGAGAGGGAGACACAGAATCTGAAGCAGGCTCCAGGCTCTGAGCTGCCATCACAGAGCCCAACGCAGGGCTCAAACTCACGAACCACGAGATCATGACCTGAGTGAAGTGGTCGGATGCTTAACCGACTGAGCCACCCAGGCGCCCCTTCCATTCATATCTTTAAGTGATCTTCTTATCAATAAATTTAAAATTGAGTGTCTTCTGTGTAAAGATCAGTAAATGATTTTGCATCTTTGGGTTCTTCCCAGATTGCAGATTATTACTATGAAGAAAGAACCTGTATTCTTCGTTGTGTCTTACACCTTCTCACTTATTTCCAAGATGAAAGACACCCCTATAGGGTAAGCCCATTTAGTCCTCTTGGTTTTTCTTTATCCTATAAAATTCAATACTTTTATTTTTTCATTTATTTATTTATTTATTTTCTTAATGCTTATTTATTTTTGAGAGAAACGGAGACAGAGTGTGAGCAGGGGAGGGGCAGAGAGAAAGGGTGACAGAATCTGAAGCAGGCTCCAGGCTCTGAGCTGTCAGCACAGAGCCCGATGTGGAGCTTGAACCCATGAGCTGCGAGATCGTGACCTGAGCTGAAGTCGGACGCTTAACTGACTGAGCCACCAGGCGCCCCTAAAATTCAATACTTTTAAAAAATGTTATATTATTCATATTTGCATTCATTTGAATATTGACCTTTTACTCTAGGTATAAGTTACTCTGAGGGTTTGTTTTTTTTTTTAAGGTTGAATATGCAGACTGTGTTGATAAATTGGAGAAGGAACTAGTCACAAAATACAGACAGCAGTTCGAAGAGCTTTATAAAACTGAAGCACCAACTTGGGAGACACATGGAAACCTCATGGTATGTGGTTACTGGGCCCTCCTGTAACTCTTACAAGAATGGTATACCCTTGTGTATAGAGCTCTAAGTTAAATTATTCATTTATTAACTTATAACATTTATAGATTATCTTTTTTCCAAAAAGTTTAAATATGTCATGGATCAAAATATTGATGACTCTAAGTAATGGTACTTAATTCTGGGCATTTTCACTTGACTTTGTCTATTTAGTTAATTTACTTTCTGTTCTTACCGAAAATCTTCCCTTAGTTGTTAATGGAACTCTAAATTCAAGATTTCATCCTCTTTATTATCATTATCTGTTAAGTATGTGACACTATTTTATCCTAAATCATAAAGCATTTATAAATTAGAACATGATCTTTTTTGTTTTGAAAATAATACATGGTTATTAAAACAACGTAACCGGGGCGCCTGGGTGGCGCAGTCGGTTAAGCGTCCGACTTCAGCCAGGTCACGATCTCACGGTCCGTGAGTTCGAGCCCCGCGTCGGGCTCTGGGCTGATGGCTCGGAGCCTGGAGCCTGTTTCCGATTCTGTGTCTCCCTCTCTCTCTGCCCCTCCCCCGTTCATGCTCTGTCTCTCTCTGTCCCAAAAATAAATAAAAAACGTTGAAAAAAAAAAATTAAAAACAAAACAAAACAAAACAAAAAAAAAAAACAACGTAACCAAAACATGGATAGTAACTATTGAAAATATTTAATAGTGGTAAAGGGCCCATTTACAATAGCCATAAAAGCATAAATTTCTCAGGAATAAGCATGCAGCCATCCAAAATCTAACTGAAGAGAACTTTAAAATTCTATAAAGGGTATAAAAAAGGCATAACCGAATGGAGAAATACACTGCATTCTTGAATATAAAGACAGCACCATAAAAGTGTCAGTTTTTCTTATATAAACCTATAATTTTATTTATTTTTAATATTTAAAAATGTTTGTTTTTGAGAGAGAGCACACATGAGTGGGGGAGGGGCAGAGACAGAGAGGGAGACACAGAATCTGAAGCAGGCTCCAGGCTCTGAGCTGTCAGCACGGAGTCCGACATGGGGCTTGAACTCATGAGCTGTGAGATCATGACCTGAGCTGATGTCGGACGCTTAACCGACTGAGCACCCAGGCACCCCAACCTATAAATTTAGTGTAATCCCTACAAACAAACAAACAAATACAAATAAGTGTTTGTTTTGCCTTTTATTTTGGAACTGAACGAGCTGATTCTAAAAGTCATATGAAAAATAAGTAAGAATAGTCAGGAAATTTTTGAAAAAGGAAAATTACTTTTATTAGATAATTACCATTACAGTAATTTAAAGCATGGCATTGACATATGAATAAATAGACTTATAAATAGAGCATAATAGAACATCTGGCTATAGACCCACATGCTGAGTTAGCATATGATAAAGGTGGCATTTCAATCAGTGGGAAATGTTGTATTTTTCAATAAATGGTGTTAAACTACCGGATAGCCTTGGGGAGGAAAAATAAACTCTGTCTTCTATCTTCTACCAAAAGAAAATCACGTAGATGATTTAAATTGAAAAAAATATATATATATTAAATTGAAAAAAAAACTATAGGGGTGCCTGGCTGGCTCAGTTGGTGGAACATGTGAATCTTGCTCGGGGTCATGAGTTCGAGCCCCACATTGGGCATATAGTTTACTTAAAAAAAAAGTTAACAATAAACGTATTAGAAAGAAAACATGGGAGGTGGGTTTTGTTCTCGTGTTTTGTTTTGGAGTGGAGAAGACTTTTTAAAGTAAAATTCAGAAGCCATAAAAGAAAAATAATTATAAACATCAAATCAAAAACTTGCAAGGCAGAAAAGTCAAAAACAAAAATAGCGCAGTAAACAAAGTCAAGACAAACTCATATTGGGTTCTTAAAATAGAAAGAACTCTAAATCACTAAGACCCAATAGAAAAACAGGGCAAGGCAATGAACAAATTCACGTGGCAACACTCTTGCCCATGGGATGGGATAATGGGTGCTCATATTTTGCTGTATAAACAGTCCTTTTTTAATGGGAAATATTATGAAAATACTTAAAAATTGAAAGGCACATATTTCTTGACCTAGCAGTTCTAGTTTTTTTTTTTTTCTTTAATGTTTATTTTTGAGAGAGAGAGAGAGAGAGAGAGCGAGCAGGGGAGGGGCAGAGAGAGAGGGAGACAGGATCTGAAGCAGGCTCCATGCTGACAGCAGAGAGCTTGATGCATGGCTTGAGCTCACAAGCCATGGGATCGTGACCTGAGCCAAAGTTGGATACTTAACCAACTGAGCCACCCAGGTGCCCCTTAGCAGTTCCAGTTTAAGAGTTTATCCTATAAATATATCCATACTTGTGTGAAACGACTTGTGTAATGACAAATTGGTAGCATTCCCCGCCCCCCAGCTTTATTCAGGTATAATTTCCATCCAATAAAATTCACTGATTTTAAGTGTATGGTTTTGACAATTGTATGTAGTTGTATGCATGTCAGTATATCGAATATTTCTGTCTCCTCTAGAAAGTTTATGGTCAATCTGTGACCTCTGGCCCCAGACAACTACTAATCTGCTTTCCGTTACTATAGTTTTTTGTTTTTAAACATTTATAGGTGTCACTGTTAATATAATTTTGCCTTTTCTAGAGTTTCATGTAAATAGAACCATATAATATATACAGAGTCTTTTCTGTTTGGCTTCTTTCACTAGCATACTGTTTTTGAGATTTATCCAGGTCATATTCATGTAATAATACTTCATTCCTACTTGTGGTTGAATGTTATTTCATTATATGGATATATACCACATTTTGTTTATCCATTTATCATTTGGTACATATTTGAGTTCTGTTTTTTGGCAGTAATGAGTAACGTGCAGTGAACATTAACATGCAGGTCTTTTTATGGATAGGAAGGATGTAGGTTTTCATTTCTCTTGGATAAATAAATATCTGGGAGTTGGGTTGTTGGGTCACATTGTAAGTGTGTATTTTTATCTTTATAAGGTATCGACAAACTGCTTTCCATAGGGTCTGTACCATTTTCCATTCTTTTTTTTTTTTTTTTTTTTTTTTTTTTAAGTTTTAAAAGTTATTTTGAGAGAGAGTGAGCATGTGTGTGCAAGCAGGGGAGGGGCAGAGAGAGAGGGAGAGAGAGAACCCCAGGCAGGCTCCATGTAGTCAGCACAGAGCCCGACTCGGGGCTCCATCTCACAAACTGTGAGATCATGGTCTGAGTTGGAATCAAGAGGTGGACGCTTAACCGGCTGAGCTACCCAGGTGCTGCTACCATTTCCATTTGTCACAGCATTTTTGAGAACTCATTCTCTTCCATATCTACACCAACACTTGGTAAGGTCATTGATTTTAATTTAATTTTATTTTATTTTATTTATTTTTTAAATATATGAAATTTATTGTCAAATTGGTTTCCTTACAACACCTAGTGCTCATCCCAACAGGTGCCCTCCTCACTACCCATCAACCCACCCTCCCCTCCCTCCCACCCCCCATCAACCCTCAGTTTGTTCTCAGTTTTTAAGAGTCTCTTATGCTTTGGCTCTCTGATTTTAATTGTAAACATCTAATAGATGTGTAGTGGTATCTCATTGTGGTTTTAATTTGTGTTTCCCACATGACTAGTGATGTTGAGCATCTTTTTACATGCTTATTTGCTTATATTTTTGTTGAAGTGTTTATCCAATCTTTGCTTCCATGGTCTTACGGGGTTATTTGTCTTACTGAATTTTAAGAGTTCTCAATGTAGGGGCGCCCAGGTGGCTCAGTCAGTTAGGCGTCTGACTTCGGCTCAGGTCATGATCTCACGATTCATGGGTTCGAGCCCCACATTGGGTTCTGTGCTGACAACTAGAGCCTGGAGCCTGCTTCAGAATCTGTGTCTGCCTCTCTCTTTGCCCCTCCCCTGCTTATGCTCACTCGCTTTCTCTCAAAAATAAATAAATAAATAAACATAAAGAAAAAGTTCTCGATGTATTCTGAAGACAAGCTATTTGACAGATAAATGTTTTACAAATATTTTCTCTCACTTTATGGCTTTCTTTCTTTTTCTTTTTCCTTTTTTTTTCACTTAAACTGTCTTAAGACCAAACTTAAATTTTGATAAAATCTGTTTTATCGGTCTCTTTCTCTTCGGATTCTTGCTTTTTGGGCCTTGTTTCAAGAACTCCTGGGGCGCCTGGGTGGCTCGGTCGGTTAAGCGTCTGACTTCGGCTCAGGTCATGATCTCACGGTCCGTGAGTTCGAGCCCCGCATCGGGCTCTGTGCTGACAGCTCAGAGCCTGGAGCCTGTTTCAGATTCTGTGTCTCCCTCTCTCTCTCTGACCCTCCCCCGTTCATGCTCTGTCTCTCTCTCTCTCAAAAATAAATAAACGTTTAAAAAAAAAAAAATTAAAAAAAAAAAAGAACTCTTTGCTTAGGGGCACTTGGGTGGCTCAGTCAGCTGAGCGTCTGACTGCCTCTTGGTTTCAGCTCGGGTCATGATCTCACGGTTTGTGGGATCAAGCCCCAAGTGGGGCTGAGTGCTGATAGCGAGGAGCCTGCTTGGGATTCTCTCTCTCTTCTCTTTTTCTCTCTCTCTCTCTCTTAAATAAACTTAAAAAACAATCTTTGCTTAACCTAATGTCACATTTTATTTGTTTTCTTTTAGAAGTGTAATATTTTTAGCACATTTATTTACTTCAGTAATTACTTTTTAGTTAATTTTAGCGTATGGTGTTGAGGTAAGGGATGGGATTAATTTTTTTCCCCCATACAGAGATCTTCTCCCAGTGCCATTTATCGAAAAGACTTGTCTTTTCCCATTGGATTATCTTGGCATCTTTGTAAACAAATCAATTGATCATAAAATGTGTATCTACCTCTGATGCATTGAACTCTACATCTGTCTTTACCTTAATATCACACTGTCTTGATTAAGATAGTTTTATTAGTAAATCTTAAAATTAGGTAGTGTAATTCCTTCAACCTCATTCTTTTTAAAAATGTTTTGACTATTCTAGGTCCTTTACTTTTCCACAGCAACTTTAGAATTAGCTTGTCTCTTTCTTCCAAAAAAAAATGCTTTCTAGGATTTTGGTCAGAATTTTGTTGACTCCATAAATCAATTTGAGGAGAATTGCCATCTTAATAATGTTATTAAGTCTTCTGATCCATGAACCGGGTATATCTCTTCATTTAGTATATCTTGTTTAATATACCTAAGTAAGGTTTTATTTTCAGTATTCACATATTACACATTTTTTGTTAAATTTATTCTTAAATATTTTATTTTAAAATATTTCTGAAAAATATTTTTTTGTAAATATTTTTCTTTAATCTTTTTTAATTTTTATTTTCTTAATTTTAGAGAGAGTGTACAAGCGGGGGAGGGAGCAGAGGGACAGAGAGAGTGAATCTTAAAAAGGCTCCATGCTCAGCGTGCAGCCTGACGTGGGGCTCAATCTCACAACTGGAACATCATGACCTGAGCTGAAATCAAGAGTGAGACGCTTGGGGTGCCTGAGTGGCTCAGTCAGTTAAGTGTCTGACTTCAGCTCAGGTAACCGTCTCATGGTTTGTGAGTTTGAGTCCCGAATCTGGGCTTTCTGCTGTCAGCACGGAGCCTCCTTTAGATCCTCTGTCCTCTCTCTCTTTCTCTCTCTGCCCCTCCCCTGCTCATGTGCGCGCGTGCCTGCTCACTCTATGAAAAATAAATAAGCATTAAAAAAAAGAGAGAGAATGGGGCACTTAAGCGACTGAGCCACCCAGGTGCCACATTCTTTTCCTAATTTTTAAGATAGAAACTTAGAGGGGCACCTGGGTGGCGCAGTCGGTTAAGCGTCCGACTTCAGCCAGGTCACGATCTCACGGTCCGTGAGTTCGAGCCCCGCGTCGGGCTCTGGGCTGATGGCTCGGAGCCTGGAGCCTGTTTCCGATTCTGTGTCTCCCTCTCTCTCTGTCCCTCCCCCGTTCATGCTCTGTCTCTCTCTGTCCCAAAAATAAAATAAACGTTGAAAAAAAAAAAAAAGATAGAAACTTAGAGAACAGATTTTAGAACATTCCTAATAAATAACTATAAATGTTGCTTTAAGTATTGCTTTTTGCCGTATCCTAAAAATTTGGTATGTTGGATTTTCACTATCATTCAGTTCAAAATAGTTTCTAATTTCCCTTGTGATTTCCTTTGACCCTTGTATTATTTAGAGTGTGTTGTTTAATTTCCAAACATTGGATGTTTTCTTAGATATCTTATTGATTTTTAATTTGACTCCATTATGATCAAAGAACATATTTTGTATCATTTTGATCTTTTTATTTTTTTTAATAACTTTATTTTTTGTTTTAGAGAGAGAGAGGACATGAGTGAGCGAGCAGCGTGGGGGGGGGGTGGGGTGGAGAGAAAGAGAGAATCCCACGTAGGCTCTGCACTGTCAGCGAGGAGCCCAAAGTGGGCCCAAGCTCACCCGAAGAGGGACTCGAACACAAGAACTGTGAGATGACCTTAGCCAAAGTCGGATGCTTAACCGACTGAGCCACCCAGATGCCCCCATTTTGGTCTTTTAAAATTTACTGTCCCGTGGGTTATGGCCCATTATATGACATATGTTGGTGAATGTACCACGAACACATAAAAGAATGTGTATTCGGAAGTAGTGGGTATGATTGTGCAAAATACCAGTCAGGTCAAGATTATTTAGTTCTGTGGTTTTGCCAGTTTTTTTGTCTGGTCTGTCAGTTGTACATCGGTTTTATTTATTTATTTTAATTTTTTGGAGTCTGGTTGACACAATGTTACATAAGTTTCAGGTGTACAGCATCGTGATTCAATGTCTCAGCATGTTTTGCTTGCTCACCAGGAGTGTAGCTATCATCTGTTACCACACAGTGTTATTACATCATCGACTATATTTTCTACTCTGTGTTTCTTCCCATGACTTATTCATTCCATAACTGGATGCCTGTATCTACCACTCCCCTCACCCATTTTGCCCATCTCCCCAACCCCTCCCCTCTGGCAACCATCAGTTTGTCTCTGTATTTACAGGTCTCATTCTGCTTTTTGTATGTTTCTTCTTCATTTGTTTTGTTTCTTAGTTTCCAGATATGAGTGAAATCACATGGTATTTGTCTTTCTCTAACTTATTTCACTCTGCATAGTGCCTTCTGGGTCCATCCATGTCGTTGCAAGTGGCAAGATCTCATCCTTTTTGTGGCTCTGTAGTGTTCCATTGCATGTGCACGCGCATGAGTGTGCGTGTACCACATCTGTCATCTAAGAAGGACACTTACTTTGCTTCTATATCTTGGCTATCGTAAATAATGCTGCAGTAAACATAGGGGTGCATGTATCTTTTTGAATTAGTGTTTGCATTTTCTTTGGGTAAATACCCAGCAGTGGAATTATTGTATCATACGGTATTTTGTGTTTTTTTAATATTTTGAGGAAACTTGATACTGTTTTCCACAGTGGCTGCACCAATTTGGATTCCCACCAACAGTGCACAAGGGTTTGTTTTTCCCCACATCTTCACCAACACTTGTTTGTACATCCAAGGGAGCTGGGTAAAATAAATTATGGCCAAACAAACAAATAAATATGGCATTTCCATGTGGTGGAGTGCTGTGCAACTTTAAAAAATGATGAGGGGACTGATAATGAAAAATAAGAAAATTCTTAATGTACTATTAGAGGAAATAATCTTTAAGATACATTGTTAAGTGAAAAGAGTAAGGTGCGGAATAGTTGGTATAGTGTATTTGGTTTAGAGATGGATGGTTGGATGCATAGGTAGGTAGGTGGGTAGACAGACTGTAGAATGAAAGAAGGAGTGTGTGGCATATTACTGGAAGGAAAGACAAAAACCTCTGACAGTGGTTGCCTCTAGGGACAGGTTTGGATGACTGGGCAGTGGGAATTGTAGGGAGGCAGGCTTTTTGGTGTCGCTTCCAAAATCTTTTTCTGTAATCTTTTAATAGATCCTTAATATTTAACAAAGAGGGAGACTTTTTTTTTTTTTTTTACTCTATTCTTATACATGTATTAGCTAATAAAAGTAACTTTAAAATGTTTTATGTTTTAAAATCTGACTTTATTTTTCCCATTTTTCCTTCATTGTGCAGACTGAGCGCCAGGTATCTCGCTGGTTTGTTCAGTGCCTTCGGGAACAGTCCATGCTGCTAGAAATTATTTTCCTTTATTATGCATATTTTGAGATGGCACCTAGTGACCTGTTGGCATTAACCAAGATGTTTAAAGAGCAAGGATTTGGTAGTAGGCAGACCAACAGGCACCTGGTGGATGAGACCATGGACCCTTTCGTGGATAGGATTGGGTAAGTCTATTGAACTTGTGCAGTGTTTAGAACATTGATATTCTAGTTCCTGTGAATGGGTGAGGGGAGAGTCTAGATGCACTTTTCACTTAGTGGGTAGGGAAACAGATGGGTGTGCTTCACGTTCCCAGTCTTACAGGGAGTAATGACTGAGACTGAGAGGGAAGTGTTTTCTCAAAATACGTTTTCCAGTCTCATCTTTTACTATCTTCACTTAAGAGGTTCATCTAGTCAACAAAAAATGTAGTGAGTGTCAATGGTAGGCCAGTGCAAATGCTAAGAAGACAGTGACAAGGCAGATGTGTCCCCTGCCCTCTTTGAAGTCCTCATCTACGGACTTTGAATTTTATGGCAGCGAATAGAGCCACATCTTTTTTTCTTATGTACGAAAATACATTGTTGATGTTTTTTGACATAAATGGTATATGCTTTTACAACTGAATTTTCCGCATAACTAGATGTCCTGGAACTCTTTCATCTCAGGATGTTCTTTTTAGCTGCTGCATATTAATACATGGTATGGATGTTTATTTCATGGTTCACGAATGGTAGGCAGTTAGCTATTTTGCACATTCCAAATAATGCTTATAAAGAACATTCTTTACAAGCCTCTCTGCATCTGGATGAGTACAACTCTAAGATAAAGATCTAGAAATGTAATTGTTGGGTTGAAGGGTATGTGCCTTTGTATTATAAAATATCTGTTGCCAAATCGTTTTCCACAAAGCCTGTACCAATTTACACTTCCACAGTGGGAGGAGAGAACCAGTTTCCCCACAACCTTGCAAACCCTTGATATTATCTATCGCCCCCTTCAGTTTGATCCCTTTGGTGTACTGATTTGCCTTTCTCGGGTTATCCGTGATGTGGAGCCTTTTCTTACCTGCTCTTGGTACAACCTCTGGGGTGAGCTGCCTGTTTGCATCTGTGTCAGTGAGGAGGAGATTCAGCTGCATTTAACAAAAAGGATGATGTCATCGTGGTTAGAATGGATATATATCCACGTTTTGAGGCCTGTTTCCTCTGTGAACAAAGATACACACCTGAGTCGTGAGATGGTTTATCTGGGTCAGATGTAATTGGTGGCTATAGAAACTTCCAGTCCTGGATCTGTGCTTTGGCAGGCACCAGCCCCACGTGACTGTCAGGAACTTTAAATGTGGCTGGTCGAGGGACTCCCGGCTGGCTTGGTCGGTGGAGCATGTGACTCTTGATCTTGGGGTCAGTCGTGAGTTCGAGCCCCATGTTGGGCTCAATAAAACTTAAAAAAAAAAATGTGGCTGGTCAAACCGAGGTGTGCTGGAAGTGTAAAATACATACTGAGTTTAGAAGACTTAGTATGGAAAAAAAAAGCACAAAAACCCATTAATAATTGTTTTTGAAAAAAATAATTTTTTTGATATTAAAGCATCTTGCATTTCACCTTAGTCTCCTTCAAGGTTCAAAGTAGCACATGTGACATCATGATACCGTTTTCCTTTCCAGCTACTTCAGTGCCCTTATCCTGGTGGAAGGCATGGATATTGAATCCTTGCATAAGTGTGCTTTGGATGACAGAAGAGAACTGCACCAGTTTGCCCAGGACGGGCTTATTTGTCAGGTGAACTTGGAGGAGCTGCATTTCCCTTGGGAGACAGTTTAGAGTCACGAGTATGTTCTTAACCCTCCAACTGCACTGCCCCTTGAAAGTTGCCTTGTGGAATCAGAGGTCCTACGTTGTTAAGAAGTTAACTGGATCCGGAAGAGATCTCAGGTTTTGGTGGTAGTGGATACCACATAGGGGATAGTTGAATCTGTGAGAATGAGTGGAGTCACTCAGAGAGATGGCATCAGGAAAAAAAGAGGCCCAGGGACAGAACCTTGGGGCGTGTCTTCACTTATGGAGCTTGTGCAAGAAGATCAAAGGGAAAGCACGTTGAGATGCGATGGTTAGATAACAAAATGGGGAAAGATCAGAAAGAGTTAAAGAAGGATTGGGAAATTTTCTAAAGAAAGTTCCACTTGGACGTGTATTTTATGACGTTACATTCGACTACTTACAGTCAGAAGAAACGAAGTGTGGGCACAGGGAAGAGTGGCAGAAGGGTTTATGAGTGAGGTGGCTGGGGAGTGGGGAGGAGTACGTACCCAAATGGGGCAAGGGGCCGCTGGGCAGTTGTAAGACTTACTGCATGTGACAGAGGGTCCCATCTGGGGCTCTGACCCTTTGTTTTAGCGACACAGATTTTGTTTTTTCTTTTCATCAGGATATGGACCGTTTGATGTTGACCTTCGGGGACATTCCACACCATGCCCCAGTGCTTTTGGCCTGGGCTCTTCTCCGTCACACCCTGCATCCAGAAGAGACCAGCAGCGTTGTCCGAAAGATAGGCGGCACGGCCATCCAGCTGAACGTATTTCAGTACTTGACCCGACTGCTCCGCTCGCTGGCCAGTGGGGGAAATGATGTGAGGCTCGGGCTGTTGGTGTTTGAGCAGGAGATGAGCAGAGAGCGGGGGAGAAGCTCGTTCATGAATCATGATAGTAGTAATGATAATTGTAGTAGTGATGTGGATAATGATGGTGCTGTTTCCAACTCTGTGGAGCATCTGCTGTGACCGGACACTGTGCTTAGCGCTTTCTATACGTTACTTTATTTCATCCTCATAACGCTTATTTGCACTAGGAAGTTTCATCCCGTGTTACGTATTAAGAAGTTGAGACTGAGGGAGATGTGATTTGTTCACAAGAACAATAACCACCAACCAGTGGTAGATACAGTTTGAACCCACAGTGTCTGACTCTGCCTGCCAGTATAGGATACTATGCCAGTACGGTAATCTGGAAGATAGCTTTGGCCATATTGACTGGAAACATCTTTTTTGGGGAGCTTCGTCATTCAACTGTAGCAGGATGTATCAGCCATTCTCTTGAGGCTAGTGTTTGGGCTTAATTTCAGAGGCACTGTTGTCAGCTTGTTCTGACACGCTAACAGGAAACCTCGGCCGGCAGGCACCACTGGTTGGCATTGGTTCGTTTATCTTGGTGATAGTTCAGCCTGCTGCATTCATACCAGCGCATAGAGACCCTTTATCCTCATTTTCTTCCCCACGAAACTGATCATTTTGAGAATGGTTCCTTTCCGATTGTATTCTTGGCTGTGTTGTAATATTTATGGTTCCTGCTTTTTCATTTCTCCCCCTCGCCTTCCTGATCTTGGGACTAAATCAGAAGAATTATAAAGCCTTGGATTCTCTTCCGTTTGTTTATAGAGACCTGATTAATGTGCTAGGATTATGCCGAAGCTGGGGGGGGAGACTTGTTATTCAGAATTGTTCACTGACTCCTTTGCCATTGCAGTGTACCACCAGCACCGCGTGCATGTGTGTGTATGGACTGCTCTCTTTCGTTCTCACCTCGCTGGAGCTGCACACACTGGGCAACCAGCAGGTTAGTACCTGGTTCTCGTGGGACTTTCTGGCATTGCAGTCATGTCCCTGAGATACGCCTTTGGAGCTGATACAGCACACACCCACATACCTCTGGTGTTCATTTGTTTATTGCTGTTTTCTTCGCATTTATTGTATTATATATGATACATATGAACGATAGAAAAATCAGAAGGTGCTGATAAAAGGAAAAAAGTATAATCCCACCACGCAGGACAACTTCTGTTAGTATTATGATGCGTTCTCTTCTAAACATTTTCTGCATATATATGTTAAAAATGTAACCATTTGTCTCTAAAACTGGAATCACAACGTACATACTGCTTTGTAATCTCATTTTGGAATGGTGCATCAGTCCCAAACATCTGTGGGTGGTAATAAAATATTCTTCTACAATATTTTTAAAACCTGAAACATTTCAGGGGCACCTGGGTGGCTCAGTCAGTTGAGCGTCCGACTTCGGCTCAGGTCACGATCTCATGGTTTGTGAGTTCGAGCCCCGCGTCGGGCTCTGTGCTGACAGCTCAGAGCCTGGAGCCTGCTTCCGATTCTGTGTCTCCCTCTCTCTCTGCCCCTCCACCACTCGTGCTCTGTCTCTCTCAAAAACTGAATAAACATTAAAAAAAACAAAACCCTGAAACATTTCAAACTTCAGACTCCTAAACAATCTTATTACCAGCTTCCAAATTATCAGCTCACAGCAGATCTTGGTGCTCTTTCCTTCCTTGATTATTTTGAAGCACATCCCTGACATAGTTTCATCTATGAATTTTCGATGAACCAGAAGAGGAGTTAGTAAAACTTTACAACCAGTACCATAACTAACAAGCTGTATCTTTAAAAAAAAAATTTTTTTAAACATTTATTTATTTTTGAAAGACAGAGAGAGACAGAGAATGAGCAGGACAGGAACAGAGAGAGAGAGGGAGACGCAGAATCCGAAGCAGGCTCCAGGCTCCAGGCTCCGAGCTGTCAGCACAGAGCCCGAAGCAGGGCTCGAATCCACAAACCGTGAGATCATGACCTGAGCTGAAGTCGGATGCTTAACCGACTGAGCCACCCAGGTGCCCCTGTATCTTTAAATATCAAGTCAGAATTTAAATGTCTAGTTAACTCGTAAATGTCATTTGTTATAAGTTTGTGTGTTTGGATCAGAATCTAAATAAATAAGGTCCGCATGTTATGGGTTGATAACTCTGTCAAGTTTTAGTCACCTGTGGTTTGCACTGTAGTGGACCCAAGCCACATCATTGTCTAGATAATGATGGTCTAGATCCGTTAGTTCCTTAGGAGTTACAAAATGGCACTATTCTATCTTATTTATTGGTTGGAACATTGCTATAAAAAATTTGTTTCACGATATATGCAAATATTAAGTTGTTATGTTGTACACCTAAAACTAATGTAATATGTCAGTTATACCTCAAATAATTTTTGTTCTCGCTACTATCTGATACTCTGGTATAGAGTACTGTGCTTGCTTGTTTTCCTATATTTACTAATTTTCCCTACCATCCTGTAAAGGTGGCTAATGAGGTTTTTAAGTTTTTATATGTCATGGTGAACTCATGGGTATAAATGTGTTAGCTCTGTTTTAATCTAATGCTGTTACTATTCTTAGGCTCAAATTACCCACCTTTGGCCAGTAAGAACTCTTTCAGAAGAGCCCCTCTATCTGTCCTGCACTGCTCTTATGTATTTTGATAGCTCTGTTGCTTTCTGGTATGACGACACACTGTTGTAGGATTATCTTACAAGATTCTCACCCCAGACCTGGAATCCGCCATTTCTCTAAGGAAGCCTGGTTCCTTTCAGTGGAGAGTGCTGTTTGAGGAGTTCTTTATAACTAAGTGTTTGTATTCATTTTTTTAATGACTTGTTTTGGAAATTGAAGGAATTGGTGAAGTTGCAGAAACTGAAAATTTACTATCATTAGAAGAGAAATTGGTGTTCATTGGAGGACTCCATTTCCAAAGTTCCAGGGGCATAGCATGAGCTTTGCATCCTTTGCCAAAATTCTGGTCCCATGTGGACCTCAGTGTACGTAGTGGGAGGACCGGTATTAACATACCAAGGATGTGAGAGTCCTAGCACTTGGGTTTTTTAAAGAAATCATTCTCAGTGTGTGCCAGGCTCTGTGCTAGGTGCTGAGGGTTAAAAACTTGAAGAGCCGCTCTTGCCCTCTAGGAGAACAGTTCAGCCTAGCCTAGTTGCACCTCACCTTTACTAGCACCTTAATGTTTACGGTTTACGGTCCGCTTCTGTACACACTGTCCTCTTCCGTCCACAGAGCGGTGCTGTGAGGCAGATAATACTGTCGCCGTTTTATAGCTAAAGATTTTGAAGTTCAGAGAGGTTCACTTGGCTAACACCATACAACAGGCATAATGTACACCCTAGATGGGGTGTAATCTTTTTAAACCCACAGTTCTTTCTGACCTAGTATGTGGAAATATTGTTGACGTTTTGATTTGAACAGAGATACAGTAAAAGAGATATGACTGCGTCAGCTACGGAAACTAAGCTGTTTTCTTCTCCGTCCCCCAACAGGATGTGATTGACACAGCATGTGAAGTCCTGGCAGATCCTTCTCTTCCAGAACTATTCTGGGGAACAGTAAGTGTGTCAGAGGGAATTATGCTATAAGATATTCTAGTAGCAAAACAATTGATCAAGCACTTAGTTTGTGATAGGTCTCATATTAAGCGTTTATGTCATTTTGTATTTACTTTTTACGAAAGTCTATAAAGTAGATAGAATTATAATCACCATTTTGCATATGAGGAAAGGTGATGCTTAGAGATATGAAGTGACTTGCCTAAGGTTACACAGCTAGATGAACAGCCAGCCTCAGGAAGTAGTTCTGGCTGACTTCAGTCTGTAGTCTGTGTTATTAACCAGCATGTTATGTATCCTACCCACCAAGTCTTTTTTCACATTGTTAGTCTCAGGCACCAGTAGTGCTGTAAGTCTTGAACATGCGTCTGAGTTGTCAGAATATTGTTAACAAGTTAGATAAGAATTTGGCTTCAGAGAGAACAGCTTCTCACCAGTACATAGGCTTAGAATTAACACCAGTCCGAAGCCCTAGGGTCCAGCTGATGAATAAATCTGTTCTCTCTTGTACTGTGGCCTGACTGATAGGCCTCTAGGTCTTATCCTCTTCTTCCTGAGTCACTGTCGTCTCGAACAGTGTTCCTGGGAGAGGGTGGCCTGAAACAATATTTAGATTAAGGATCTGTTACTTGTGTGCAGTGGCCAAATGCTAACATGTTGTTGGCTGCTTTTCACATTATTCAAAACATCTCCTGCAATGGCGGATAGCATTGTCTTCCTGTTGGGAGGATGGCCAGGAAAAGGTCACTGGAGGCAGTGGTATTCTCTTTTCAGGTCCTGATAAATCTGATGTTGAAAGCCTTTCTCAGTGAAATTCTGGAAATCTTCAATTGTTCGGGAGGGGTGGTGTCTGCCCGGAGGAAAGGACTGTTTTTAGATTTTCTTATGATTGCTAGGCAGTTCGGAGATATGTTAATTCACGGATGGTGTTGAAGGTCAGTGACCTCTCTTCTTCCACCACAGGAGCCAACCTCTGGGCTCGGGATCATTCTGGACAGTGTATGTGGGATGTTTCCCCATCTCCTCTCCCCACTCCTGCAGTTGCTACGAGCCCTCGTATCAGGAAAGTCCACTGCCAAAAAGGTAGGTTGTTCAGTTAGATGCTTGATTTCAGACTGTGGGAGAGGTTTTGGGGGATGCCACTGCCATGGCAAGAATTAGTCTGAAGTTGAACGAACAGTGCCAGAGATAGTGCTTAAGTTCTCTTAAATTAAGTACCTATTGCAGACACTGAGTGAGACACAGTATAAAGTCCCTTACTGTCTCATCGGAAGAGGATAACAATAGATACAAGGAAGAAATAGCTGATACAGCCATACGGTAAATGTCATTTGAGTAGTAAAGACCTACTGTTGAGGAGAGCCAGCAGTCTGTGGAGTGAGGGGCCTTGAGCTAAGTGTTAAAGGGTGCTGAGCGTTGGCAAGGAGCATAGAGGCAATTCTAAGAAGAGTCACGGTGGCAGGTTTGTGAGAAGTTTGAGAGTCAGACACAGTCTGACCGAAAGAGCAGAACAGATGTGGGACCCCTTGCATGTCCCCGAGGTAAGCGTGCGGCTGGATTTTTTTCTGTGTGTTGGCAGGTGTATAGTTTCTTGGATAAGATGTCTTTCTACAATGAACTTTACAAGCACAAGCCCCATGATGTGATCTCTCACGAAGATGGAACTCTCTGGCGGAGGCAAACGTCCAAACTCCTTTACCCTCTTGGTAAGATGGAGACCCTCCCTGGCTCAGTAGCCACCTCTCCTCAGCTTCTGTTTAGACCTCAGCACTGCTGTTTGAGCCATTTCATGCTCGTTGCCTTTAAAGCAGCTCCTCTCCACTGTGCTCGTTGAGGAATTATTAGTCTATTTCTCACTTTTTTATATCATTAGATTGACCTGAGCCGAAATCAAGAGTCAGATGCCCAACTGACTGAGCCACCCAGGCACCCCAGATTATTTTATTTAAAAAATAATGGGTGTTCATTGTAAAGAGAAACAGCATAGACAGACACTTTACAAAGTTCATCTGTTCAGACTTGTCCGTCAGATAGTCAGTGTTAAGAGCTGGTATGTGTCCCTGTGCACACCGTACACTCTCTTAGATTGATTCTGCAACTAATTTTTCTTATATGTGGATCTGACTCGTTCTCTTTTAGTAACTACAGAATTATTCTAGATATCCATAATTTTGTATCTTTTTCCTTCTAAAGGACATGTAGGCTATGTTGGGTTTTGGTCACTACAAACAATGCTCCTTTGGGTACTTGTACTTTATATACTGGTATTTTTATTTTTAGTACATAGAGTCCTCAAACCGGGGTTGTCTGATAAAAGGGTATATACGAGAATAATTTTGTGGGGTAGAAGGGTATATTACAATAACAATTTTAAATGGGTAAAAGGGTATATATACAGTAACGATTTGAAATACGTGTCAGCAACAGATGAAATAGATCAACAAAATGTGTTATATATTTACAGTGTGATATTATTCAGCCTTGAAAAGAAAGGGAATTCTGACACATGTGCTATACGTGGGTGACCCCAGCATAGCAGTGTTAGCTAGTGGGACGAGAGTCTGTCCATTTCTGTGTGATTAAATGTTGTTGTCTGATGTAGGAGTCGCTTTTTCCTATTGTATCGCTGGATATTAGACTAATTTCTCTTCCTCTCTTCCTTAGGGGGTCAGACCAACCTTCGCATACCTCAGGGCACAGTAGGCCAGGTAGTGCTGGACGACAGGGCTTACCTGGTACGCTGGGAGTACTCTTACAGTAGCTGGACCCTCTTTACCTGCGAGATTGAAATGCTGTTGCATGTTGTTTCCACTGCAGGTGAGGTCAGCTTGGGGGGACATGACTGTGGGGAAGAAAAACAGACATGCTTAGAATTGGGGGACAGAGAATCTCAGGATAAAACTCAGAACCGTCCAGACTGGGATCCGTGTAGTGTTTATCTGGGAGACTGTTCAGTAATCTTAAAGGAATTGTTGCTCTCTTTCCCCTCAGATGTGATCCAGCACTGCCAGCGGGTCAGACCCATCATTGATCTGGTCCATAAGGTCATCAGCACAGATCTGTCCATAGCAGACTGTCTCTTGCCCATCACATCCCGTATCTACATGCTGCTACAGCGGTAAGCATCAGCTCACACACACCCCAGGTTAAAGTCCGCATCTGTGCCTCTGTGGGAAGCCCTGGTGTGATACTATCCCCAGCTGAGGGTTTTCCTATTTTTCCATCCCTACTGAGAGGAGAGACTTGGGCAGAGAGAGCTGGAAAATATCTGTGATGGAACACGTTGTATTCATTTCACTGAGTAGAGTACACTATTCTCCAACTAGGCTAACGACAGTAATCTCTCCACCGGTGGATGTCATTGCTTCTTGTGTCAATTGCTTGACTGTTTTGGCTGCCCGGAACCCTGCAAAGGTGAGACACACCAAGTCTTCAAAATAGCCAAAAAATGTTGCACTTGGTGTATACCTGAAGACACATGGACATTGAGCTCTTTTCCCTTCTCAGGTCTGGACTGATCTTCGTCACACAGGCTTTTTACCATTCGTGGCCCACCAGGTCTCCAGCATGAGTCAGATGATTAGGTGAGCCAGGTCTTGGGTTGGGTAGAGCGTATTCCCCGGGAGTACCATATACATTTTGGGTCCAGGCTAGCTACATTACTTTTAAAGAAGCTTCCCTGTGCAGAATTGCTCATCCAGCAGCAACCACCTTAGGTACATGGGAATTAATTTTCCAGGTTGGAGAATACAGAGCTGTCTGGATCCAGAGACGTGGCTTCCCTTTCCTCAGCTGTAGTCACTCTATACTTTTCCTTGTTTCATGGCTTTTTGAACTTGCGTGGTAGGACAATTATTTATACATAGGCTCCATTTTCCTACTTGAGCATTTGCTCCTTGCCTTCTCTTGCTTATTAGACAACGATGTTTTCCTGATGTTTATTTGATTTTTTGAATTTTAAAGCTCTTGAGGTTGTACATTAATAAAGTACTCTCTTGGTGTTCATCTTGGGTATAAAATAGCCTAGATTTGCTTCATTCTTTTGAGAGCTTTCCTATGTTAGGTCCAAGCTATCTAGATAATAAGAATGCTCTGTGATAAGTTTCTTGAAACCTTGAGATTGCCCCGTCCTGATTCACTCTGCCTCTGTTTTTCCCCAGTGCGGAGGGGATGAATGCTGGAGGGTACGGAAACCTCTTGATGAATAGTGAGCAGCCCCAGGGCGAGTACGGGGTCACTGTTGCCTTTCTACGCTTGATCACCACTCTTGTCAAGGTAAACGCTGGTCAGATGGAAATATCTGAAATAGTTTCTCTTCTACCGTAGTCATTGTCTTTGGGCACAGCAGTTGTCCTGACGTTATAGCGTTAACAGTTTTTGTGTATTGAATATTTACTATGTGCCAGATTCCATAGCAGGTACTTTATCTGTGTTAATTAATTAATTAATTAAAAATTTAAAGTTTGTTTATTTTGAGAGAGAGAGAGAGAGAGAGAGAGAGCGAGCAAGTACATTGGGATAGGGGCAGAGAGAGGGAGAGAGAGAGAATCCCTTCCCAAGCAGGTTCCTCACTGTCAACGCAGAGCCCCATGTGGGGCTCGAAATCACAAACTATGAAACATGACTTGAGCCGAAATCAAGAGTTGGAAGCTTAACTGACTTAGCCATGCAGGTGCTCCTGTGTTAATTTATTTAATATTCAGAGGCAGGATGGTATGATGTGGTTACTGTCAAGCTATTTTCATCGTAGCCCAGGGCAATACATATGTTTTATATTTAGGCCCAGTATCCGTGTGTGTGTACGTGTGTGTATGTACGTACTTCTGAAGCAAAGTTTCACAATTCAGCACTTCTCTGACAACACAAAAAGCACTCTGGTATTTTCTAATAAGCTGATTTCACAATCCACTAATGGATTACAACTCAGTTTGAAAAATACTGTTGTAGCATAGATTTTGGAGTCAGACAAAATTAGGTGTACATGTCAGGTTGACCACTTACTGTGTTGGGCTTGGGCAAACATGGAATTTCTTAGAACCTTTGTAAAAAAGGAGTAATAGCATGGTCTCTACTCCTTGGAGTTGTTGAGAGGGCCACACATGAGAAGCACTCAGCCTACTTTTCTGCCTGCGAGAATCAATGAATGAATGCTTGAAAAGGTAGAAACAGTCCAGAGATAGGGCTATAGCTATAGATATTTATACGTAAGTAAAGAATTCCCATTTTTAAGGTGAGGAAGCTGAATATTAGGACAAAGAATTGTGAGTATGAGAGCTCCTTTCCGGTGTCCCAGAGATAAGGTAGAGGTTAGGCGAATGAATGGCATCATGATAGTGAAATCAGCACTCCCCATTGCTAACAGTCCTACGTCCTTCATGTTCATGGTTGGTACCTCCCTCTGCCACATTTAACCTTCTTCTGTCTCCTTCACGTAGGTGCCTTCTGTGACATTGAGACATTGTCTTTTTAGTCCTTTTTCTCTATTTCAAAGAAATCCACAGCTTGGACCCAGTTGAACTAGAGTGTTCTGATTTTTTTTTTTTTCTCTTACTGACAGCCAGGGTTTGCCTAGATTTCCTTTGGACCTATAGTTTTAGAGTTAAATCTCTGATAGCTGAATGACTTCCTTAAATGGTTTAAGTCCTCACAGCATGGTTTCTCATAGGGGCAGCTTGGGAGTACCCAGAGCCAAGGGCTGGCGCCCTGTGTCATGTTTGTGCTGAAGGAGATGCTTCCTGGCTACCACAAGTGGCGCTACAACACCCATGGTGTGAGGGAACAGATTGGTAAGGGACGCGCGCGGGCAGGGAAGGCCTGAGCCACTCCTGGCTCCCTGGAGATCTTATCTTTCCCTTTGTTGGGAGGAGGGTCATCACACAAGGCCACTTCATTCCTGTGTCTTTTCCGGAGTCCAGGTTGCCTGATCCTGGAGTTGATTCATGCAATACTGAACCTGTGCCATGAGGCAGACCTGCACAGCAGGTATGAGGGGGTGATTGCTTGAACCCGGTGCTCTTGGACGCTGCCGCTCCCCAAGGGAAGACACGGGCGGGCTTCTGCTCATCCTTTCAGAAAACTCAGCTGGGTTGAACCCAGAGCTCAGTACTCTGGAGGTTCTCATGTGCTCTCCACTGGACTGTATCCTTTCTCCCTGTGAGTCGAGAAGAGCAAATGAAATGGGGATGAGATTGTTCCCAATGACACACACACATACATATACACAAATTATTTTTTATGATCTTTACAAAAGTTACACATGTTCGTTAGGAAAATAGTGAAAATGCCCTTCCTAAACCTGTTTCCAGAGATGACTAGGAAGTTCGTGTGTATTCTACTAGGTGTTTTCCTTTGCTTGTACTAACTGCTCCATAATTTTATTTCCATGCCACTTCATATAGATCTGTCTTGTTTTAGTGGTACCATGTGTTCCATTGTATGAATTAATCATGACTCAATTCAGTAGATATATCCATTAATCGTTGGGACATTTAGATAGCTTCTCTGGGTTGTTTTTAAGATCAAGTCTACTTAAGGAAAGTGATCAGAGTGTGTTCATCTGGCACGGAGCTGATCTGTATCACTGACGTCCAGTTGGTTAGGTTTGGATAGTGCCCTTCTCTTGCAGTAATAAACTTGACAGCTCCCTGGTAACTCAGAACATGTCTGTCTTGCAGTCACAGCCCCAGCCTGCAGTCTCTCTGCATCTGCAGCCTGGCCTACACAGAAGCGGGACAGACAGTCATCAATATCATGGGCATCGGTGTGGACACCATCGACATGGTGATGGCTGCTCAGCCCCGCAGGTGGGGCTCCCTCTCCCCTTCCCCGTTTATCTTAGTGTGCCTGCATGTCCTGAGAACTCCAGTGTGAGTTAACGTGCGGTAGCTTTTTAAAGACAGCCTTATTTCCCCTAGGATGTAGCCTGTATGTAATCTAGTGGCTGCTACGTAGACTGGCACATAGCAAAGGGAGTTGATTGCTCCTCCTCTCTCCTAGTTTGGACTGGGGCCTCTAACAGAAGCTGTTGAACTCTGGGATTATTGTTGGAATCTAATTCATGAGAGCACATATGTTGCGAATGAAGTCATGTTGTCTGAATCAACTTTGGTTTCCATTTGGCACCCTAGTGATGGGGCAGAGGGCCAGGGGCAGGGCCAGCTGCTGATCAAGACAGTGAAACTGGCATTCTCCGTCACCAACAATGTTATTCGGCTGAAACCTCCTTCTAATGTGGTGTCCCCCCTGGAACAGGCTCTCACACAGCATGGTATGTATTGCTCTTGCGAACAGCAGTGCTTCTGCCCACAAGTACGTACTTCAGGCTGTGTTGTTAGAGGCCAGCAGTATTTTCTGACTAATTCCTGGAGGGAGTTTGGGAATGATCACCAGTCCCCATCCCGGACTTAGAAGCGAGAGGGCTGGAATGTCCTTCATTTCTGCCTCCTGTTGATGACGGGGTAATAGTTAAGAACCCGTGTTCAAAGTCAGACTGCCTTGGCTCACATTTTGGCTTTAATCTGCTATGTTACCTTGGGCACATTATTGAACAACTCTGCCTCGGGATAATAGTAATACCTTCCTTACACAATTACGACGGAGGTAAGATTACTACGTGTAAATCATGGAGGGAAGTTCTTGGTACCTGTTAAGTATTAACTGTTTTATTCTTTGACCTTACACTACTCATTTAATACCTTTGGGACCCTGTTTCCTCATTTTCAAGTAGGTGTTTAGATAATGCCTAAGACCTACTCTTAACTGTCATTTTGAGATTTTGACGATTCTTGCATTTCAATGTGACGTCTTTTTCTAACCTGTTTGTTAAGAGACTGTTTTGTTTTGTTTTCCAAAATGTCTCTCTTTCTGCTCTTAATGAATTGGATTGGGCTGTTTACCTGCATATCCCCTTGGCTACCGAAAAAAGAGAATGGTATGGCCACCTGGATTCGCTCTGGCTCTCCCAAGTACTTGAGGGTAGTAAATTCCCTCACGTGCGTGAGCCTTTTTGAATAGCAGCCTCTCTTAGGAGCTTGAATCAGGCACATTGGTGTCTCAGCTGTTTCCTGTACTTCTTCAGGTGCCCATGGGAACAACCTCATTGCTGTTCTTGCCAAATACATCTACCACAAACATGATCCGGCTTTGCCACGTCTTGCCATCCAGCTGTTGAAACGTCTGGCCACGGTAGGATCCCACTTAATCAGCCAAAGCCCCAGAAAACTGACTTTGTGCATGAGACCACCCCTGCCTTATCTCAGGAGAAACAGCTAGCTTGGACTTAGTCCTGACTTTTACAGTGACCCAGCCATGTACACACCACACAAATTGTGTTGCTGTCCACACCACACCTAAATTGTGGTTTGTGAGAGTTTTTTTTTTTTTTTTCCTGATTACAAAAGACATGCATTCTCATTTTTACATATTTAAACGTTACAGGTAAATGTAGCATAGAAAGTTAAGGTCCACTCTGATCCCTTCGTTCCAAGACTCCCTATGAGCAGATTGGTATGCATTGTTCCACATTTCTTTTTATCTGTGCTTTTGTACTGAAGGATGTTTGCTGTGCTCTTCCGTTCTTTACAAAAGTAGAATTGCACCATCCATGCTGTTTTGTGACTGGCTTTTTTCACTGAACCACAGATCTTACAGTCTTTCCATGTGGGCACATTTGGCCTACTTTATTGTCTTTAATGCTTGCACGATGAGCCACAGAATGGATGTATCCTGATTTATTTGGGCTATTTTTTTTTTTTTTTTTTTTTTTTTTTTTTTTTTGTCTTTCACTATTACAGGCAGTGCTGCAGTGAATGAACATTGTTGTCCATAGAACGCCATGAACTTTTGTTTTCAATTCCTGAATATTAGTTATTAGTGAACATTTTAATTTTTGTAGGCATTTCTAAATTGGCCTCTATAAAGGATTGTATTAAAAAAAATGTTAAAAGGGGGGTGGGATGCCTGGGTGTCTCAGTTAAGTGTCTGACTTCAGCTCAGGTCATGATCTCACAGTTCGTGAATTCGAGCCCCACGTCGGGCTCTGTGCTGACAGCTCAGAGCCTGGATTCAGTTTCTGTGTCTCCCTCTCTCTCTACCCTTCCCCTGTTTGCACTCTGTTTCTCTCTCTCAAAAATGAATAAACATTAAAAAAAATTTTTTTTTAAAGGATTGTAGCAGTTTATATTCCCCCCGTTTTTCCTAATTTTTTTTCTAAACATTCGTTTTTGAGAGAGACCGAGCACAAGTGGGGCAGGGGCAGAGAGAGAGGGAGACACAGAATTTGAAGCAGGCCCCAGGCTCCGAGCTGTCAGCACAGAGCCTGACAAGGGGCTCGAAATCACGGACCAGACAGCGAGATCATGACCTGAGCTGATGTCGGACGGTTAACTGACTGAGCCACCCAGGCGCACCCCCCGTCTCTGCTTTTTTTTTAATGTAATCTCTACCCCCATCATGTGGCTTGAATTCATGATCCCGAGATTAGGAGTGGACACTCTACCAACTGAGCCAGCCAGGTGCCCCGACAGTTTATACTCCTAACACCAAGTCTTAACATCCTTGCCAGAGTGGCCCTGTCAGTCTTTTAATCTTTGCTAATCTAATAGGCAAACCAGTATTACCTCATTTTTTACTTTGCATTTATCGTTATTATCGTGTATCTTTTATGTTGATTACCATTTCTTTTGTGAATCACTGGGCACTTTGTACCATAGTTTGAAGCAATGTCCCCTTTAACCCACTGCCGCATATTTGGATGTTCCCCTTCGTGCCCGTTTTCTGAGAGTTCTCTGGCACCCTCTGCAGGAGCTCGTTGAGGTTTTTCTGGAAGTAGAGCTCTAAGTCTGTGTTTGGTCTCCACCAGGTGGCCCCAATGTCAGTGTACGCCTGCCTGGGCAACGATGCGGCTGCCATTCGAGATGCCTTCCTGACCCGCCTGCAGAGCAAGATTGAGGACATGCGCATCAAAGTCATGATTCTGGAGTTCCTCACGGTTGCAGTAGAGACTCAGCCAGGCCTCATTGAACTGTTTCTGAATCTGGAGGTGAAGGATGGCAGCGATGGCTCCAAGGTGAGCCCGCACCTGGGATGAAGCTGGGGGGCGGCCCCTTGGGAGGTGGGTGTAGGCCCCACGGGTGCGCTTGCTGGCAGTGGCCAGGGCCTGAACTCTCTCGCCCCTCTTGCAGGAATTCAGCCTTGGGGTATGGAGCTGTCTCCACGCCGTGCTGGAGCTGATCGATTCCCAGCAGCAGGACCGCTACTGGTGTCCGCCCCTGCTGCATCGTGCGGCCATTGCCTTTCTGCATGCCCTGTGGCAGGACCGGCGGGACAGTGCCATGCTGGTCCTCAGAACTAAGTAAGTCTGGCTCCGGGAGGTATTTGCTTTCAAGGCTTGTGTCTGTAAAATGGGAGTAACGATACTTCATACTTCAGAGGTTTGTTGTGACAGCTCACTTAGCATATGTGTAGAAAGTGCTAGGAGCCTGGTTCAGCGTGCAGGAACTTCACTCTTAGTCATTGTCTTCTTATGCTGCTGCCGGCAGGTGTCATCTTTACTCTAGGGCAGAGGCGTGTTTACCTTAGGGTGCCCACCTTTTCCTGCCTTTTGTATTCTTGCCTTCTGCTGACTCCTTCAGACCCACTATTCTTGAGAAACGCCTTCCGCCTTCCGAAGAGTGACTTGTTCCAGCCCTTGAACTGAATGAGACCCCTGCTCTCTAGGACCCTGTTCGCTGAATGAGACCCCTGCTCCCTAGAACCCCGTTCGCTGAATGAATCCCCTGCTCTCTAGAACCCTGTTCACACAAAGGGAAGAAACATTAAAAAGGCAAACCATGGGAATCTGCGTCCTTATTCCCCTCCCTCTCTCTTCCTTCTGGGGCTGCGGGACACGTGCAGCGGCACAGATCATGAGAATTTTTACCATTCAACTCTAGAACATACATATAACATTTGATTGTGTTTCTTAACGGGAAGGCATAACTGTATCTGTGGAACCCTTTATATTTACGTAGGAGCAGGTCACCTATGAGACACATGTTAAGACTGGGCAGGTAACTTGGGTGTTAGGACTTGGGTGTGCAAGTAACCACCCAAGGCAGGTGGACAGAACTGCAGGAAGGACTGCCTGAGAGAGAGGATGATTTCCAAATGTATTTTTCTTTCAGACCCAAATTTTGGGAGAACTTAACCAGTCCACTGTTTGGAACCCTTTCTCCTCCCTCAGAAACATCTGAGGTAAGCTGGGGTGAAGGGTAGGACGGTGACGGAAAGTCTCAGGGAGGACAGGCTGGGCTGCGAGAGGCTGAGGTGTAGAAAATGGTATCTCCCCTAATTAAGCAACCAGAGTGTTTTCTTCACTGGAAACTTCTTTCTCAGAGGAGTGCCTGCTTCCTCTCCCTGTGATGTCTTGTTGCTTGGGAAGGAAAGTGGCATGCCCTGCTCTGTGTTGATGGCTCGGTGGTCTTCTCCGCTCGCTGGGAGACACTGTGGACCTGACACTGCAGATGCCCATTCGCGTTCGATAGGGACTGTGCTTCCTTGTTTTCCAAGTATCAGGTCCCTGCTCTGTTCCCTCACGGGGGCCACCAGGGAAGAGGTTCTCCTCGTGATTGGTATCTGCTCTGCTCTCCCCTCCACAGCCCAGCGTCCTGGAAACCTGTGCCCTCATCATGAAGATAATTTGCTTGGAAATATACTATGTAGTTAAGTGAGTCCTCTCCCCTTCTGAGATTTGAATTAAAGGTTTGGGGGTGGGGTGCGTGGTGGCCTGCCATTGGGTGCATGGCTCTTCGAGCCAAGACAGAGGAGAGAGCTGGTTTGGAGCCATTTATGGAGGGCCGCTGAGTTGTGTCCCTGGCCAGTCCATTGATGGCATTTATGATTGTCAGAGAGAGTTATTGTGAAGCAAACTCCATGTGCCTGGGATTTCATGGAGGAGGAATCCTGGAAAAGGCCTCAACCTAACCCATTATGTTGAGCAAGAAGTATGAACCCCACACAGTGGAGGTGACTGGAGCCGTCTGCCTTTAAGCCCAAGTGAGGTCGCTTTCTCTGCCTCGACAAGGGTCTGTGCCCATCACGTTTATGTCTGCTTTCAAAACCTAATCATAGGTTTTATTTTTTCTTGACACCCTAGGGGCTCTTTAGATCAGTCTTTAAAAGATACACTTAAGAAATTTTCCAGCGAGAAACGCTTTGCCTACTGGTCAGGATATGTCAAGTCATTGGCAGTTCACACAGCAGACACGGAGGGCAGCAGCTGCACCTCCCTGGTAGAGTATCAGATGCTCGTCTCCGCCTGGAGGATGCTCCTCATCATCGCCACCAGTCACGTAAGAGCCTCTGGGGGGCGGCGGAGGGGGTGCGGCGGCCAGGTTTCGCTTTGGTGTCCTAGCAACCGTGTGCTGGGATGCCTGACGGATACACCCCTTGGGATGAAGAACAAATCAGGGACTTTTTCCTGAGCTAAAATGTAACAGTTCTATGCTGGTAGATGGGGGGCTGCTGTGGGGTGTTTAGGGTGTTGGATTCAAGAGACCTTGAAGGAAAATGCAGAGAAGTAATTTAAAACATTCATAAAACAATAGCATCCATAGAAGCCTCCTGTAGCTGCCCTTGTGGCCCTGAACAGGTCTCAGAGGCCCCCTTCCTTCGTCTGCCTCTCACGCACATGTAGAGTCACCTTCTTAGGCACGTCCCCTGTGGACACTAGGTAAATATTTGTAGACTGGTCAACAGACAGCTGTGACTGCTGTGGCAGCACCTTCTCTAGGGTTCTAGAAACTGCATTTCCTGGTTTTAGAAAAAGAGCAGAGGCCATTGTCTCTGCACTGTGTATCTACTGAGAGTTGGTTTTTAGAGAGAGAAAGTTAGCATTTAAGAAGAATTTGCATTTCTCCTTTGCGTGCATGCGTGTGTTTTCACACTGCACCGTCCTGTTGTGCAATAAGGGCTTAGTTTTGAATTGTTTTTCCCTGGGGAATCCAGATTACTATCTTTGCTTCATTAGTAACTACAACTTGGTAGATGTCCCTTGTTCTAAGCATACTCTTATGTCTTCCATGAGTGACGTGTTCCCAGTGCCTGACTGGCCACGACTTTGGGACTTTTCTGCATCACATTGGCTGTAGACTCCTGAGACTGCAGACACACCAGAAGGCTCAGCCATCTTTGGAGCATGATTGATTCCTCAGTGGATAGCCTGTGTGTCACTTGCCTTTTAGGCCCTAGCTAGGCAACAGGTGTTTTGTTTTAATTAAAGTATAGTTGGCATATAATGTTCTGTTAGTTTCAGGTGGACATCGTGATGTTTCCGTATTTTCATACACAGTAAGATGATTCCCATGCTAAGTCTAGTTACTGTCTCTTAAACATACAAGGCCATTACGGTGTTATTAACTATATTTCCTATGTTGTACGCCATAGGCAGTAGTTCATGGATCGTAGCTCTGAAAATCCTGCTACCTCTTTTTTCTTAGGAAAACTATCTGATTAAGTGTAGGATACTGACCATTCACTTACTCATTTAACAGATATTAACGGAACGTTCCCCATGTGTCAGGCACCCAGGGATACAGCAGTGAACAAGGCAGAGAAGGTCTTTGATCTCCTGGAGAGTGGCCCATGAGGGAGGCAAATTGTAAACAAATCCATAAAGAAAAACAGTTCGAGATTGTGATAATTCACTATGAAGGAGATAATCAGGATGTTGTGGTAGTGAGTGCTTAAGTAGGAGCAGTCAGGAAGGCCTTCTCTGAGTAGGTGTCATCCAAACTGAGACCTGATGTGCAAAGGAGCCTTCCAGGTGGAGAGCCTGTGGAAGAGAGTAGTCTAGGCACTTGGTGTCACATGTGTGAGGGTCCAGAGCGGAAAAGAGTATGGTATGGTTTAAGCAGGAAGAAGAAGTCCTACTAGTAGGCCTGGAATAGGCTGAGCACAAGTGGTGATACCGAAATCAGTTGGACTAGATCCCGTGGGGCCTCTTAGGCCTTGTTGTGAGGCGTTTGTATTTCTAGTGCACTGGGAAGCCGTTGAAGGGTCTGAGAAGAGGGGTGTTGTCAGGAGGAGGTAGTGAACCTGACCCGATTTTGACCATGTCTAAGGGTGGACAGAGAAACGACCGTGCGATAATTAGGAAGACCGTGACTAACCAATGACTAATTGCCTGACAGAGGACCCTACGTCTTGTGGCTTTTGTAGTCTGGGGAATTTTCTCAAATGACATTTTTCTCCCTGTTCCTTTGCAGGCAGAGGTAATGCACCTGACTGACCCTGCAGTGCGTCGCCAGCTCTTTCTTGACGTGCTTGATGGGACCAAAGCATTAGTAAGTGTGTCTGGGAGGTTTCTCATTCTTCCTAGGGAGAAGGTCTCACAAATGTCAGGACAAGGGGCTCAGTCGGCCTCGGAGGCCTGAGGCCACAGTGCCGAGCCGTGGTCTCTCCCACGGGCCCACCCCTGTCAGCTCGCTGCTGGGAAAGAAGGGCATGAGTCTGAAAGGTGCCCTTCGGATGGAGCTCGAATCTCCCAGCCACGTCAGCTCGCAGGAAGCCTGACTTCTGACTGGTCTGCTGTCTCCCCTCAGCTCCTGGTCCCCACCTCAGTGAACTGCCTCCGCCTCGGATCCATGATGTGCACTCTGCTGCTTATCCTCCTCCGGCAGTGGAAGAGGTGAGCACCGTGCCAGGGGAGGGGGCCTGCTCACTCCTCCTTACCGGCCCTTTGCTTTCCCGAAGGGGAGAAAATGGGTGTGAGACGGGTTCGCTTTCCATCGCTAGCAAACGGGGAGGCAGGCCGCCCGGTGGGCACCTCTGAATCAGAGCTAGGGCACTTTGTGGCCTTTATTTGGCATGTGTTCTTCCTTCTCTGCCCCGTATTGTTGCTAGAGAGTTAGGTTCTGTGGATGAAATCCTTGGGCCCTTGACGGAGATCCTGGAGGGAGTGCTACAGGCAGACCAGCAACTCATGGAGAAGACCAAGGCCAAGGTGTTCTCAGCATTCATCACAGTGTTGCAGATGAAGGAGATGAGAGGTGAGGAGCAGAGGGGAGAGGGGGCAGTGGTCCCCCGGCTCCACTGGCAGCTGGTCTGGCGGGGCTTCATCTGGTTTCCAGCCACACATTTTTGCTTTGCGGTTTGAGCTGTCAGTCTTGGAATGCCTGTCTTCCAGAAAACTTTTTCTCCCCCATCTGTCTACTTCCCGCTCCCCACGCGGGTGGATCCTCTCTCAGCAGCATACATTCCCCTGTGCCTGCCTGGGGAGGGAACCTCGGTGTGCAGCAGCGAGAGTTGACATGGTGAGTGAGCATCACTGTGTCCCCTCCCTGCCTGTGCTCTGCAGTGAGTGACATCCCCCAGTACTCCCAGCTGGTGCTGAATGTCTGTGAGACCCTCCAGGAAGAGGTAATTGCTCTCTTCGACCAGACCCGCCATAGTCTGGCGTCGGGTGGTGCCACAGAGGACAAGGACAGCATGGAGACTGATGACTGCTCACGGCCCCGGCACAAGGACCAGCGTGATGGGGTGAGGAAGTGCCCCGGGGAGTAGGTTGTCCTGCCCACGCACATCCAGCAAGTGCCAACTGCCTTGCCTACCCTGTGCCAGGCCCTCGGGGTGATTAGTGAATGAGACATGTAGTCACTGCACTGGAAGAGTTTGTAGCCTAGTGGAGAACACGAACAAATCAGAGCCCATGCAGAGATGTGTCGGAATTCCATCGTGGCAAGTCCCATGCAGGAGAAACACTGGGAGAACGTGTGGCTTGGGGTTCTCACCTAATCTAGGGATTCCACGAGATAGCACCCTTTCAGCCATAATTTAAAGCATTGATAGAGTCAGGCAGGTAAAGGGAGCGAGGAAGACTTGGGAGTGAGAACAGGGTGGTTTGCTGTGGTACGAGTCCCCTGGCGGCCAGAGGAAAGGCTGCGGTGAGCAAAGCAGTGAGAGGCTGGAGAGCTGGGGGCTGGATGACTGGCAGCCTTAGCAGGGTCTTTGATGTGGGTTTCAAGTGAAAGAAGAAAGGACTCAAGGATTTAAGCAAGGGAGAGAAATGTGGAAAGATCTCCCTGGACGCAGTATAGAAGAGTGTTTTTCAGACTGGGTCATGACTTGTTTAGTGGATCTTGAGATGAACTCATTTGGTTATAACCAGCATTTTTTTTTTTTTTTAACAAAGGAGGATAAAGTATAAAAGAAAATATCTGTGTTTTGTTGGGGGGGGGAAGGGTAGGAAAATATATCAACGTGTGTATACGGGGACACAGCATAAAAAGTATTTATTCTTGTGCGTCATGGTCAAAAGTAAGTTTGAAAAGCCACCGGTATGAAGAATTGATTGGAGAGGGTCCAGGAGAGCGAAGGACCGTTCAGGAGGCGGGTGCAGTGGTGCAGCAAGACGGGTAGAGTTGGGCGCAGTGAGCAGGTGTGAGTCGGGAAGCTTGAGAGGTAGTGGGGGAGGGAGGAGTCTAGAACTGTCTCTGGGGGGTGGTATGTTAGCTTGAGGGGAGTGCTGTGTCCCGTTAGGGGGTGTGGGTACAGCCAGGTTGGGAGAGACTCCACGTTTCCATCAAGCTCACTCGGGAGATGTCTGTGACCGAGTGAGGGCTGGGGCAGCCTGGCGCAGGGCTGCCTGTTGTTGTCCTCCCCCCTCATCCCCCCCTTGCACTGCTTCCTTCCCTCTTGCCTATCTTTGCCCCTGGGCCCCAGCAGGTATGTGTCCTGGGCCTGCACCTGGCCAAGGAGCTGTGTGAGGTGGACGAGGACGGTGACTCATGGCTCCAGGTGACTCGCAGGCTCCCCATCCTGCCAACCCTCCTCACCACTCTGGAGGTGAGCCTTCGCATGAAGCAGAACCTGCATTTCACCGAGGCATCATTGCACCTGCTCCTCACTCTGGCTCGCACCCAGCAGGTAGGAGGCCAGCCCGGGTGCAGGAGGGAGCCTCCTTGCTTGTGTTGGGTGGGTTCCAGCACAGCCTATGATTCTCCCAGGAGCTCTGGTCTGCCTTGAGAGCTCGGCTGCCCCTGGGCAGGAGACAGGTTCCAGGAGTGGTGGGGCCGGGTAAGTTCCATCTCATTCCAGGTCTTTCCCTCCCAGGGAGCCACAGCAGTAGCTGGGGCTGGCATCACCCAGAGCATTTGTCTGCCCCTCCTGAGCGTGTACCAGCTTAGCTCCAATGGGACAGTGCAGGTGAGTGCCAGTGACTCGCCAGGACCTCTGGATTGGCCAGACTGCAATTTGAGTGGAAAAGTGTCCCTGTCCTTGATCTTTCACAGACCCTGGGAGTTGCTCTTTAATGGCTTGTCTGATGCACTGATGGTGTAGACTCCTCACTGCCCCCATACTGATTTCTAGTAAGAGAAGTTCATATGGCTAGTTAATGGCAGACCTGAGTCTAGAACCTGGGATTCTTTTGTTTCTGCCTGGTGCTCTTTCCTCGTAATCCCTCGCCTCGGACCCCCTGTGGCCCTGCCCGTCACCAGGCAGTGGCTGTGCCCTTTCTAGGTTTTCTCTTCCGAGCAGCCAGGCTGCCTTAGCTGCCGTGTTGCACGGAGGTCCCGCTACACCCGTCAGCTGGATTCGTTGGTGCCGTGTCCTGATCTCGTCTGCTGTCTGTATCTTAGACGCCTAGCACCTCTCGGAAGTCTCTGGATGCCCCCTCTTGGCCGGGGGTCTACCGCCTCTCCATGTCCTTGATGGAGCGGCTCCTCAAAACTCTGCGCTACAACTTCCTGACCGAGGCCCTGGACTTCGTGGGTGTTCACCAGGAGCGGACCTTACAGGTGAGGGGCTGCCAGCATCATAGGAGCTCAGGGGGCTCAGGGTAATAGGGGGGTCTGGGTCATTCAGGACCATTCAGAAACTTCTGAGCCTGGAAGAGTCTGATGTGCCATCACCTCAGCATTTGTGGGTCCAGAACCTGTCCTCCCAATGGGAGGGTGAAGAGCAGGCAGGTCAAGTCCCTGTTTCACTCCATCCATCCTTGTCTCGCCCCTCTCAGTGCCTCAGTGCGGTGAGGACAGTACAGAGTCTGGCCTGCCTGGAGGAGGCAGACCACACTGTGGGCTTCATTCTGCAGCTCTCCAACTTCATGAAGGAATGGCACTTCCACCTGCCTCAGCTTATGCGAGATGTCCAGGTGGGTCCTTGGACATGGTTCCTTGCAAGGGGTCTGGGGAAGTGCTTGGGCATGGGGTGGTGGGCACTGTCTGGGGTACCTCTGGTGAATAGCAGGCACTTGGAACGTGGGCATTTTGCTTTGTGAACACGGGGTTTGGTTTCTTCGTGTTGCTTTCCCTGGAGCTAAAGTTTTCCTTATGTATCAATATATATAAAGGGCAGCCTTGTAGCTTAAGAACTTGGGCTCGGTTGGATGGATGTTGGTTCACATCCCTCAGGAAGAGGCCTGAAGCTTGAGACCAGCGGGGCCAGGGTCTGGGGAGTAGGGAGAGAACAGGTCCTGGAGCCAGACAGGCATCCATCATTTGTGTGACCTTGGCCACGTTACTTCGCTATTTCTGAAGGTTTTTCTTGTGTAAAATGGGAAAATGATCCCTATCTTATTTCTTTACTGAAGAACTGATCTTAGACCTTGAGCTAGGTGGTGGCACGGCACAGGGTGCAGGGAAAGATCCCAGGCATCCCTTGCCCCAGTCCGGAGTCGGGCATACTCTGTGGCTGTAAGATTTGCAGCTCGAGAACACAGGGAGGTGAGCATTGTAGGAGCTGAGAGCGAGCGCACTGGGACTCTGAGGGGGGCCTGCTTGGTGGGGCCGCTGCTGACAGCTCCCCGCCCCCGCCCCACGTGTGTGTCTGCTGCAGGTAAACCTGGGCTACCTGTGCCAGGCCTGCACCTCCCTCCTGCACAGCCGCAAGATGCTGCAGCACTGCCTGCAGGTAACCGCCCTCCCTGCCGGGCTGCCCGCGGGGCCTCGTGCCGGCTTCTCTGGACTCCACCCCCATTTCTTGTCTCCCCCAGAACAAAAACGGGGACGGCATCCCCTCGGCTGTCGCCCCCCGAGTTCAGCGGCTGCCCGCCGCTGCCACTGCCGCCCCCTCCTGCTCTTCTAAGCAGCCCGCTGCTGACACGGAGGCCTCGGAGCAGCGAGCCTTACACACGGTCCAGTACGGACTTCTCAAGATCCTTAGCAGGACCCTGGCGGCCCTGCGCCACTTCACCCCAGACGTCTGCCAAATCCTGCTGGATCAGGTACGAGCCGCCCCCTGTGCCGTGCCGCCAGCTGCCCGGCGGCGAGCTGCAGAGGCTCCCCTGTGCTCTGCTCTACCCTTAAGAGCCGTCTGGGGTCCTAGTTGGGCTCCAGATTGCTCCTGTCTTGCCTTGCAGTCCCTGGACCTTGCTGAATACAACTTCCTCTTTGCCCTGAGCTTCACCACTCCCACCTTTGACTCAGAAGTGGCCCCCTCCTTCGGGACCCTTCTGGCCACGGTGAATGTGGCCCTAAACATGCTTGGAGAGGTAAGTTGGGTGCTGTCAGACTCTGGCCTCTCAACCCCAGTCTTCCCCCCGATCTCCCGCGGCATAACTGTGGCCTCCAGCACGTCAGCCTGCCTGAGCCTGGTCCTTTTCCTGAGCGAGCTGGCAGGACCTCGCCGGGAGGAGCACTGTGGGGGCCGAGTGAGTAGCTGGCCAACTGCTAGTGCAGGGCCGCCAAGTCGGAGGC
This sequence comes from Panthera uncia, assembly GCF_023721935.1. Taxonomy (NCBI): domain Eukaryota; kingdom Metazoa; phylum Chordata; class Mammalia; order Carnivora; family Felidae; genus Panthera; species Panthera uncia. The sequence continues at coordinate 85,049,586 of NC_064807.1, forward strand.
TCGCAGGGAGCCACACCTGTTACTGTCACTTTCTCTTTTCACCCTGTGTCTCTTCCTCCAGCTGGACAAGAAAAAGGAGCCCCTCACCCAGGCCGTGGGGCTCAGCACACAGGCGGAAGGGACGAGAACCCTGAAGTAAGAAAGCCCCTCTTCTGGAATTTGATCTGGGGTCAGGGCAGCTGTGGGTCAGCCCTCCTCCTGGCTCGGCGGTGCACCCCGTCCCTGCCGGCTCGGCTGTCTGCAACGGGGCCCCCTGCCCTCTCCCCAGGTCCCTCCTGATGTTCACCATGGAAAACTGCTTCTACCTGCTCATCTCCCAGGCCGTGCGCTACCTTAGGGACCCGGCCGTACATCCCCGGGACAAGCAGCGGATGAAACAGGAGCTCAGCTCGGAGTTGGTACAGACGGGTAGAGGGCTCTGACCAGGGGCGCTGGTGGGGACGAGCCTGTGGGTTCCCACTCGGCCCCCCGCCTCGCGGGGCCCTCATCTAGTACCTTTTCTTTCCCAGAGCACGCTGCTCTCCAGCCTCTCACGCTACTTCCGCCGGGGAGGCCCCAGCTCCCCCGCTGCCGGCGTCCTCCCCTCGCCTCAGGGCAAGTCCACCTCGCTCTCCAAGGCCAGCCCGGAGAGCCAGGAGCCTCTGATCCAGCTAGTGCAGGCCTTTGTGCGGCACGTGCAAAGATAGGGTGGGGGCCCGCCCGCCCTGCTCCGGCAGCCTGCACCGCAGTCCCGGGCAGCGGGGGTGCTGCGGGCCGGCCCTGCGGCCCGTGTGGACTGAGAGCGGCACCTGTCTCCTCCCCCCAGGGCAGCCACGACTCCAGCCGCCCACCCGCTGGCATTATTTTTATAATAGATCAAGAGGTCCACGGCCAGGTGGGAGCCACGAGTCTACCGCGCTCACGCCCTCAAGTTCAAAATGTCCCAGGGTGTGGTACTTCCCTTAAGCATCCCCCCCCGCCCTCCGCCCCTGCACTTGACCCCGGCCCAGTAGAGGCCAGGAGCCGGTGTCAAATGCAACCAGGATAGGCTGTGTGCACGGCTCATGAAAATGTTTTCCATGCTCTGTTCTTGCAGTTTTTGGTAATACTGTGGTCTATTTATACAAATATTAAAATACTGTTTATAGATAGCTGTGTGATGTGCCTTCAGGGCCTGGAGACGGGCACCCGGCGCTCAGCACCAAGCAAGTCTTCCTTGGCCAGGTGCCTGGGAGCAGCGGAGTGGAGGTTTGGGGAAGCAGAGGAGCCGGGCGGACACTTTAATTTTCCCTTCCCCGGCCCGCCCAGCTGTCGTCCCCACCACACCTCACCCGACGCACGCGCTCCGTTTACCCGCTGGCTGAGCTTCCCACAGGTGTAGCCTCGCTTGACGTTCACTCCTTCCTATTTACGGCTCTGTGCCCCTGCCTCCCCTGCCCCTGCCTTCAGAAGCCCGGGCTGTGGGCCTGCCAGCCTCTGGCCTCCTCAGGACCTAATCACGAGAGTGCTGGGCTCAGTGCTTAATCTGACACCTGGCTTGCAGGCCAGAGCCACTGCTTGAAGTTTCTAGAATCAGGCTGACCTGGGCTAGAGTCCCTGCGTGGCTACTTGCCAGTTACAGAACCTTGAGGAGGTGACTCTTTCTGATCTCTTCTTCCCTCCTCTGTGAGGACAACATGAGAACACGTGAACGGGCGAGGCTCAGTGGCTGGCCACAGGAAGCACTGGCAGCCGGCAGTTACCAGCTGAAACCCTCATGCAAATTTTAGTCCACTCCACGGCCCAAATTTATGAAAGTTCTCCTTAGGGATAAAATGTCTCTTAATGCAGCCTCAAGTGCAGGAAGAGTAGCCCCATCTGAGCAGCACAGGCCCTGTGGGAGAAAGCGAGGCCCGTGAAGGAAGGAGGAGGAAGCTGGCATGTGAATGCTTGCTTCCCTTTCCCACCCTCCAGGCCAGCCCGTGGGGTCCGCAGCCCGATAGGAGCCCAGGCAACATGCACGTGAAGGATGATTTATTATTTGTCACTGGCTATACAGCAAGCAGACAGGCAGAGTAAAAAGATCAGTTAAAAAGTGAGTGTGGAGAGGCGCAGGCTGCAGCCACCGAACTTGGCTTGAGCGGTCTTGAGGGGGGAGGGGAGGGGAGCACCCAGGAGATGCCACTCCGGCCAGGCGTCCCTCACTCCAGTCCACCCAGAGGGGCCGGCGCCCATCCCCAGGCCCACCGCAGACCTGCCCGCCTTCCCCCCACTGCTGCTTTTGGCAACCAAGAGGCAGGTGCTCCCTTGCCAAGGGTGTGCCCCAGGCTGCTGCAGGCCTAGCGCTCCGACCCCCGCGGGGAGCCGAGGTGCCTGGGGCGGCACTGCAGTCAGCCGCCCCTCCTCAGCAGGAGCGGGAAGGACCGCAGAGCTGGGGAGCTCAGTGGAGGCAGACAGCGCCGGGGGCTCCAGAAGCAGGGCTGGGGGAGGGGCTGGGACCATTCAGCCTCTGGGGCCCCCTCACAGCTGGACGACCGGGGACGTGGACGGAATGGGGCCGGTCTCCCCACCCCGAGCAGCTGAGTCACCGACAGACAGGTGGTGGGGCCGCACACGTCCTCTCCCGCCCGGGCCAGAACCGAGGGGGCCTGGAGGGGCCTGCTTAGCTGAGCAGTTCCAAGTAGGTGACCGGGACCTTGCCCTTCTTGTTGCCTCTCTCGCCAATGAGCCAGTCGGGATCCATGCCGGGCAGGCTGTAGACGGTGATGAGCTGAAGAGGGCAGAGAGGGAAGGTCACACCCGAGCAGGGGCAGAACTGGCGTGGGGACGGGGTTGCCACAGTCCCATGACGCACGGACATCTGCAAGTCCAGAGACAGGAACTCACCTGCTCTACCTAGACCCTGCTTCCTCAGAGCTGGAGCTGCCTCCACGTACCCCCCAGCTCCACCCCCAGGGCCCCTCAGAGACTTGGAGGCAGCGGCTGGGGGGCTCCCCGTTCTGGTTCCCTGATGCTCCTGGGCCCGCCCTCTGCCCCACCCCTGTGGCACCAGGCCTACCTCATCAGCCAGCAGGGCCAACTCGCTGCTGTCAGCCGCCTCGTAGTCGTAGAGCACCCGGGCCTTCCGGGTCCCGCTGGCAGGTGGGCTCACCTCCTCCAGGCGGAGAGCAGCCTCCCCTGGAGGGGCCAGGCCAGCCACAGAGGGCCCCACGGGCATGGTGGCCGCGGCGGTGGTAGGTGAGCTGCTGCTGAGGGGCGGGGAGGCGGGTTCCGTGGTGCCCACGAAGGTGCCTGGGAATCTGAACAGAGGCGACATCTCAGCCGGGGGCCACGTCCCCACGGGAGTCCCACGCGTGCCACCAAACCCCGCTTGGGCCCGCTGCCGCTACTTACATGGCTCCCTGGGAGCTGGCAGCGTGAGGGGAAAAGCAAGGCAAGGGGAAACGTGAGATGCACCGCCCAGTCCCTGCCACCCTCCCACCCGGGCGTTCTTGAGAGACCGCGCTCAGAGGTCAAGGCCCACCACCTCACTGTTGTCCAGAGAGGGGTGTGACGCCCCCGACACAAGGCTCAGCCCTCTCTACCCGCCCTGTGTGTCGTAGGGCTTTCTGAGCTTAGGTCTGGGAGCCAGGGGACCCCAGTGGGCACCTGCCCAGCTGTTTCTGTAAGTCCAGCATGTGGCGGTAGCACTGCGCGTAGTAAGTCGTCTGGGACTCCACGAACTCATGGAGGCAGCGAAGGTGGTTCACCTGCAGGGAGGAGGGCGGTGCCCATGGTGAGCGGGGTGAGCGGTGGCCCGGGAGGTGAGATGTTCCCTCCCCCACCCCGCTCGCTGCTGCCCCCCCTGGAGCAGGGGGGAGGGCCACCCGGCCTTTGGCACTTGCTCTGTGGCACCTGGAACAGAGCTCCAGTTCCACCCTTAGGACCACGGGCTCCAGCGCTGCCCCTCACCGCCTGCCGAGATCCAACTTCATCGCCCGCCTCGTTGTGGAGCGCTTGGGGGGGAGGGGGGGGAGGGGCGGGAAGACAGGGGACGACGGAAGGGCGACATGGGGCAGGACTCACGTGAGTGCTGCTGATTCCCTCCAGCAGGAGCCGGGTCACTTCTGCCTGCCGGTCAAACTCGGTCTGGGCCACTCGGAGTTCCTGCTCGGCCTGGGAAGGGCACAGTGTGAGAATGTAGGACAGCAGCAGTGGCCCCCGCCGTCCTTCCTGCCACCCCTTCCCGCGGCCCCGACGCCCACCAGGAGGAGCAGCCCTCTCCTACTCTGGATGCAGATGGCACTTCCCCCTGGGGACACAGACAGACCTCTTGGAGGCAGGGGTGCGCTTCTCAGGCCTGGAGCCCTGGCCCCTGGGGCAGCCATAACCCTGCTGGGACCCCTCTGGACCTAGGCTGTGACCAGTGGCCAGAGACAGACCCACGGGTGTTTGGCTAGGACCTCTGACACCCGGTACCTCGCCACCCGACGGCGCCACTCCCGTGTGCCCAGAGGGACTGTGGGGGCAGTCTCCCCACAGAGGGGAAGCGATACCCTCACAGTGGCCCCGACCCAGAACAGAACCCAGAACTAGAAACCAATCTGATCCCGCCCCCCTCCCAACCCGCTTCAAGCCTCTGCTCGCGAGCCTCCCGAGCCCAGACTCACCTTGTCCACCTCATCGTTCCAGAGCTTCAGTGACCGCAACAGGACCGCGCAGCATGGGAGGGAGGGGGCACCGGTCAGCGGGGGAGTAGAGGGAGGAGAGCTGGACCCCAGAGCCCGCGTCCTGCCCCAGCTCCCCGAGAGCCCACCTCTTCCCACCCCATACCCTTCCCCACTCCCTGCCCGTAACCCAACCAGGAGCTGAGGCGGGGACGTGGCCTGGTGTGAGCAGGGGCGCGGACAACCACGGTCCAGTCCAACATGCCGCATGCAGGGAAGGTGGGGCACAGCCAGCTGGGAAGTCCTGCCGGGGTTTCTCCTACAGCGTAAGCCCCCGGGCTCTGACGGGAGACCGAGCGTCCCCCGTCCCACCCTGACACTCGGCTAAGGCTGGTGGGCTGGGACGCAGGACCGTGTGACCCTAGGCCAGTCACTGAACCTTTCTGTCCTTCTGCAGAGAAAGGCAGCCTCGTGCCCGAGTCACACTGGGGTTCAATGGCAAAAGAAAAAAACAGGGCGGTCTCCACCCTCCAGGATATTCCTCCTTCCACTCGGCCCAGGAAAGGGGGCAGGAAGTGTCATCCAGAGTCTAAAGAAGAAAGACCCCCCTCCCCCCGCCACGACTTAGGAGACCCATTTCTCCTGCCCAGTGTGGGAGGTCTATCCTAAGATGACAACCTAAAAGCAAGACAAGGTTAGCTCTGCGGACCGAGGTGTCCCGCCACAGTGCCATTGAGAAAACCAAAACGTGGGGAGCGGCCCCCACGCGTGTGTATACAGGGCACCCAGCAAGAGGGGCCTGGTGGAGTGAACCGGGGCCCCCGCCCCAGGGGAACGATGGCCCAGCCGCCGCGTGAATGCACAGACACTCGCGGCAACATGCAGGGACAGAGGTGAAGGAGAGCCAGGGGGTCTGTGCCACGGCGTGCCGCCCACGGCAGAAATGGAAGGTGGGAGAAAAAGGCAGAAGAGAGGCACAGCCACCTGTGGTGGCCACAGGTACGATGGGACGGACGTGGGTGGCCCATGCTCCAAACTGCAGGTAAACACCTAGTAGCCGGACGGAGCGGTGGAGAAGAGATCCCACGACAACGGAACCCTTCGCGACCCCACCCTGCCCACCTCCTTCCTTCTAATCTCGGCCCGCCGGCCCTCTCCCTCGGGGCCCCCCACTCTCCCTGCTCGTTCTCCGGGCCTCTCCTCACCGCCACGACACCGTGTCAGAGAGGCAGAACAGCACCACCCTCGTCTCCAGTCCCGGGTCTGTGAACCCATGGTGGGCCGGCGGGGGCGGTGGGGGGGGAGGGGCAGACCTCAGGGCCCCAGCGCGGGGCAGGGGGGGGGTGGGGGGGTGGGGGACGGGTCCGCTGCCCCGCAGCTCCCTGTGCCGTCCGGTGCAGTTGGCCGGGCCTCCACCTCCAGCAGGGCGCACAGGGAAGCGAGGCCAGCACCGTGGGCGCAGGGGGGCAGGCAGGGGGCCCGAGGCGGGGCTGCGGCCCTCCAGTCCTCCCGGCTCTCAGGACATGCCCTGTGCTCCTGCTGCTGTGCTGTGAGGCTGCCCCGTGCCGGGGGGGCGGGCGCAGGGAGGCCGGGCGGCCGGGGTGGGGCGCTTACCGCGGAGGCGCTGGCCGAGAGAATGTAATTACGAGGTCTAGTCTCCTGAAAGTCAGGCACCGTCTGGCGGGAAGAGGTCACGGGGGAAGGGGGTCAAGTGGGGCCGGGTGCCGCCCCAGAATCTCCCACAAGGAGAGGCCAGGAGCCCCGGCCCAAGGGACGGGAGGCTGCAGACACATACCACGTGGACCCCTCTCCCTGCTCCAACCTCCTGGGGGCGAGGTGGGCGTAGGGACGCGGAGAGTCAGACAAGGACCAAGTGGGTGGTCACACTGGGAGCCCAGGAGAGCAGATGCCAGGGAGCCTCCGGGTGAGTCGCAGACTGGGCCTGGCCCCCTCCTCCCTGGACCCCGGTCTCACTCAGATGCCCCGGTTGGAGCCACAGCCCTCCAGACAAAACCCGTCTCCCACCCCCAGCTTCCTCAGGCCCAGAATCTCCACACAGCACATCTCTCGCTCCTGCAGCAAGGACCAGGCCCCTCCCCCACAACAAGATGGACAGGTGGATGCATGGATGGACAGGGTGACAGGCTTCCCACATTTGCAAAAAGCTGACTCACAGGCTCCAGTGCCTGGCGTCCCCCTAAGCCAGAGGCTACGCGTGGCAGAGGCTCTGGTGGGGAGACCAGCTGCTTGCAAAATGCCCAGGATGTGTCCCCTGGGCCAGCCACGGCACTGCGGCCCGAGGCTGGGACGGGCAAACCAGAAGCAGCACAGCACGTGGGACAGGTATACTCACATCTCCCTCACACTGAGCCAAGTTACCCAAAGCAGAACGGAAAGGAACAAAAACAAAGAGTTAGTGAGTCCACAGCGCAGGCGGGAGCAGGCCCCCCCGGGCCCCGGCGGGAGGGGACAGCAGGTGGTGGGCGGGCAGTTGACCCTGCCCTCCAGAAGGAGTCCTGCTATGCGTGCACGCACGCGCGCGCACGCGCGCGCGTGTGTGTGTGTGTGTGTGTGTGTTTAGGGCGTGGGGTGAGGGTGTGACCTGCCGGCCTCCAGTCCTCTGGGACGCTTGCCATAGCTGGGTTGCCCAGGGCCTAGCTCTGCGGAGGGTATCCTGGTCTGACCCAAAGGCTGGAGGTTGTCCAGGCCGGACAACTGGAGAAAGGGTCCTGCCACTCCAGTGACTAAGGAAAGGCTCCCCTGGCCTGACTGATGGAGGATGAGCTTGTTCTGGCCAAGGTACTCCAGAGAGACGGTCTAGCCCTGGGTGATGGGGAGACTGTCCTGTCCAGGTGACTTAGAGAGGTCAACCTTGTGGCCACACGTCCTCCTACCCAACCACAGCGGGACTCCAGTGGCCGAGACCTGCCTCTGATCTGGCCCCACACACCTGGATGAGTGAGACCCTGCCCTTGGCTGTCCCCAGAGGCAGTGCAGGCCCAGGCTCCATGGTCCCCAGTGGCCACACTGTGGGAGGGGGACGCAAGGAGGGTTTGGGGCTAGAACCCTCATGGGCAGCTGAGAGCTGGGCAGGCACAGGTGGTGGTACCCCCGGCCTTCCCTGGACCTGGGAGTTCCCTCCTCAGAGTGCAAGGTGGCCTCTAGGCCCCCGTACCCCCAAGTAGCCCGGCATGCCAGGAGTATGCTCGCCCTCAGGCCCACTCTCCCCACCCTGGCCTTGCCCTGGTCAAACTGCGCCACGCTGCGTCCACTGGCCTGGCCAGGCTGGGCAGGCCTCAGTGAACCGAGAGTAAACAGAGAACCGTGAGGTCCCGGCCCGACCCCGTGTCTTGGGGCTAACCTGAAAGGGTCCTCGGTCATGCCTCTGAGAAGGTGGCCCTGAGAAGGGCCCCGAGAAGGTGGGTGGTCTAGCTCCGGGGTTCACACCATCAGGGCACCCCCGGACCAGCACTGGAGCAGCGGGCAGGGGAGTTAGTAAGGGGGAGCCATGCCCGGGCAGAGCCGGGGGACAGAGCCGAGCATCCGGGGAGGGCAGGGCAGGGCCATGCGAGAAACTCCCAACTGGTTGTCTGTCTGGGGAGGCTGTGGCATGCCCTCAGCCCACCCCGTAAATGTCTGCCCTGGGACCCAGAGCTCTGGGCCGCCAGGGTTCCCTTGTAGGGGCAGAGAGGCATGACCCAAAGCGGTCAGCCAGGACCAGCGCCCCCCAAGCCAGGCCTCTCCAGGCAGGGACAGGGAAGAAAGGTCATGCCAAACATCAGGTCCCTTCACCCTCCCTGGCTCCAAACAGAGCTGGGCAGGGGCAGGAGACCAGCAGGGACACCTACCGTGGCTTTGGCTTCTGCAGCCTTGGCCTTCTTCAGCCGCGCTTTGCAGGCATCCAAGTCCAGACGGCGGTTTTGGAGAAGACGTCTCTCCTTCTGTGGGGCAGGGGAAAGGGAGGAGTGAGACCCCGGGCAGCCTTGGGAGATCCCACTGGGCCATCTGGTCCACATGGGGAAACTGAGGCCCAGACAGGGGAGGTCACCCACCATGGCACTCAGCCCACAGGAGCCACGTCTGAGGAGGCCCAGGAGTGCCAGCTTCCCGACACGGGAAGAGAGCCTACGCCCAGCAGCCCTGAGGAGAAGGATGCCACGGCTCCCAGGAAGCAGAGTGGCCCCAGGTCTCTCACCGAAATTGTCTTCCAGTCCCCTTCCAGGAAGTTGCGCAGAGGCGTGAGGAAGTTGACGGAGGCCGTGTGGATGAAATCCCTCTCCGCGGCTCCCAGGCGCTTTTCAGCTTCTGCCACCTTGATCAGCGTCTTCCCTGAGTAAATGGAGTCTCAGGGTGAGGGAGAGGCGCAGGCTGCTCTGACCCCCAGGAGTAGGGGAGAGGCCGGACAGAGGCGTGCCGAGGAGGCATGAGCAGGTATGCCCAGCACGGAACGGCTGGCTGGGGAAAACGTGGAAGCAGCCTATGTATCCATCATCTGGGGACTGACAAGTAAATAGTGGGGCATCCAGAGCACGGAGCACTACATTACAAGCAGGGGGTAGGAGTGGGACTTCCAGAACAGAGAAAGGAGCTCGACAAATCCTGTTCCCAAAAAGCAATGAAAAAAAGTGGACTCGGGGCGCCCGGGTGGCTCAGTCGGTTGAGCGTCTGACTTCGGCTCAGGTCAGGATCTCGTGGGTGGTGGGTTCGAGCCCCACTGAGCCTCGTGTCGGGTTCTCTGCTGTCAGCGCGGAGCCCTCTTGGGATCCTCTGTGCCCCTTGCTCTCTGCCCCTCCCCCGCTCGCTGTTTCTCTCTCTCAAAAAAAAAAAAAGAAAAAAAAGTAGACGCAATTGTCAAAAGCAAACATTTCTGGACTCTGGAAATTGGCCAAAGGCAAATAAACTGAGGATATTTACTCAAGACCTACCGGACCTTAGTAAGAACAGTGGGAGCCTGTGGCTTTCTAGCCTGGGAGGACTCCCATCTCCTCGGCAGCCTCACTGCTAGGTGGGCAGGGGTGGGGGGTGGGGAAGGTAGTGGGATTAGGGCCGAATGGATTTGGGCTGGAGCACAGAGAAATCCACGGGACACTGTCAAGAACAATAGCAACCTCAACGGTAAATAATTGGGAAAGGCCAACATTACAGCTGACTTGAACAGGGAACACTGGTTGGAACAGACCTGCCAGAAACTTATCAGGAGCTCTGGAAACAAGAAAGTCGTTTGGGCCTTGACAAACTCCCAGATATCTCTGGTGGTCTGGAAGGCTATACCTGTGTGTGTGCAGCACACTCAGAGAGAATGGAGAGAACCCTACTCATCCCTGGCCAAATAGGAGGCTCTACACACAAAGTAAAAGCCGGTCAGACGTGTAAACTACTTGAATTTTGAATGTGTCCCCCAATACAGCCATAAATTCATCAGTAAAGCCTTAATGGTGCAAGATGTTTAAGCGCAACCTCTGACTATCACTGCCTGATGACTAACATGCGCTAACCCAGGAGCAAACCCCAGGACGCTTGGCTTAAAAATAAAAAGAATGACTTAAAAAAATGTGAAAGCAGTAGCCGCATACTGGAAGGAAGACCGACTCGAAACAACTAGCTCGGGCGAGTTTCTAAACAAACAAAGCAATCACAACCCCCAAGTGATTCAGAATCCACAGCTACTATATTATCTAAAATGTCCAGATCAGGTCATGATCTTATGGCTCGTGGGTTTGAGCCCCACATCGGGCTCTCTGCTGTCAGCGCAGAGCCTGCTTCAGATCCTCTGTCTCCCTCTCTCTCTGCCCCTCCCCGACTCTCTCTCTCTCTCAAAAAAAAAAAAAAAAAAAAGACAACAAAAAAAAAAGATTTTTGTAGATGTCCAGATTTTAGCAAAACACTCTAAGACATGCAAAGAAATAGGTAAGTATGGGCAATACACAGAAGAAAAAAGCAATCAGTAGTCACGGAGTCTCTAAGGAGACTCAGACGTTAGATTTAGCGAAGATTCCTAAGAGGCTACAGGCTATATATGTGTGTATATATATATATATATATATATATATATATACACACACACACACATATACATATATATATATATATACACATTTTTTTTAAATATTTATTTTTGAGAGAAAGAGAGAGAGACAGAGTGTGAGCAAATAGGGGCAGAGAGAGAGGGAGACACAGAATCTGAAGCAGGTTCCAGGCTCCAAGCTGTCAGCACAGAGCCCCATGTGGGGCTCGAACTCATGAACCACGAGATCATGACCTGAGCCGACATCAGATACTCAACCAACTGAGCCACCCAGGTGTCTGTATGTGTGTGTGTGTGTGTATATATATATATATATATGTATATGTATATGTAAATATATATATATATAAAACGTATATGTATGTGTGTGTATATATACATATATATATATAACATGTGCATATATATATATATATATATTTAATGCTTAAAGAAAACTGTGATGGCAATGACTCATCATATAAATATCAAGAAAGAGATAAAAACTATTAAAAAGAAAACTCTGGAGTTAAAAAGCACTACAACTGATATACAGAATCTACCAGAAGGGCTCAACAGCAAGTCCAAGCTAGCCAAAGGAGAAATCAGCAACTTCAAAGACAGATCAACAGAGAGGATCTAATCTGAAGCACACAAAGAAAAATGAGTGAATGACAATGAACAGAATCTCAAAGACCTACAGGACACCATGAAACAAACCAACATACGAGCAGTGGGAGAGAAGAAGAGGACAGAAAGGGACAGAAAAAATATTTGAAGAAATAATTGCAGAAAATGTCCCGATTTTGATGTAAAACATTAATGTCCATATCCAAGAAACTCAACGAACCCAAAACAGGATGAATACAATAAGATGGGCCATTAACCGCTGGGACGTCTCAGTCAAGCTGCTGAAAGACAAAGACAGAAGGTCTTAAAAACAGCAAGAGAGGAGCCACTCATCACATACAAGGGAGCCACAACGAGATGAACACATGACTTCTCATCAGAATGGGTGTCTGGCTGGCTTGGCTGGAAGAGCGAGTGACTCTTGATCTCAGGGTCGTGAGTTTGAGCCTCACGGTGGGTGTAGAGATTACTTAAATTTAAAAAAAGAAAAGGAAAGAAAAGAAAAAAGAAACAATGGAGGCCAGACAGCAGTGAAATGATATTCCAAGTGATAAAATGAAAAAACTCTCATCCGAGAATTCTACGTATAGCAAAACTGTCCTCCAAAAGTGAACATAGGGGTGCCTGGGTGGCTCGGTCGGTTAAGCGTCTGACTTCAGCTCAGGTCATGATCTCGTGGTCCATGAGTTCGAGCCCCGTGTCAGGCTCTGTGCTGACAGCTCAGCCTGGAGCCTGCTTCGGATTCTGTGTCTCCCTCTCTCTCTGCCCCTCCCCTGCCTCTGTCTCTCTCACAAATAAACATTTAAAAAAAAAAAAAAAAAGTGAACATAAAATAAAGACATACCCAAATTAACAAGACTGAGAGAATACATTGCTAGGCAACCTGCTACAGAATACTTCACGTTCAAAGGTAATAACACCAGATGGTGGTAACTTGAACCCACATAAAGCAATAGAGACAACCAATAAAGGTAATTACATAAGCAAATATAAAAAACAATACATATTTTTTCTCTTTTCTTAACTGATTTAAAAGACAACTGTATAAAACAATAACTATACGGGGCACCCGGGTGGCTCAGTGGGTTGACCGTCCGACTTTGGCTTCAGTCATGATCTCACAGCTTGTGAGTTCAAACCCTGCATCAGGCTCTGTGTGGACAGCTCAGAGCCTGGAGCCTGCTTCGGATTCTGTGTCTTCCTCTCTCTGCCCCTCCCCCGACTGCACTGTGTCTCTCAAAAACACTATATTGTTGGGTTTATACAAAACAGAGATGAAATTTATATGATAATAGCACAAAGGAAGAAGGGAGGGGGATGGAGTTATATTGGAGCAAAGTTTCTATATTTACTGGAATTAAGTCAACATTCTGAAGCCAACCGCAATAAGTTAAATTACACACCGTAAAACCACTAAGAAAAGCTTTTTGTTAAAAAGCAACAAAGAAATTAAAATGCTACACTTGGAAATTTCTATTTAACATGACAGAAGGCGTAAAGGAGGAACATATGAACAAAAATGACCTGAGACAGAGAAAATAATAATAAGATGGCATCTGTAAATCCAACCACATCAATAATTACATTAAATATAAATGGATTAAACACTCCAATCAAAGGATGGTCAGACTGAATTATTTTTAAATCAAAATACATGCTGTCTATAAAAGATAGACTTTAGGTTTAAAGATGTAAATAGATTGAAAATAAAAGGAGAGAAAAAGATATACTATGTAAACAGTAACCATAAGAGAACAAGAGTGGGTGAACTACTGTCAGATAAAATGGACTTTAAGACAAACGTGACCAAATTTAAAAAAAAAAAAAAAAAAAAAAAAGACAAATATGGCCAGAGACAAAGACCAGTATTTTACAATGATAAAAGAGCCCGTTCATCAGGGAGATACAACAATAATAAACATACAGACCTAACCACAGAGCTCCAAAAATACACGAAGCAAACACAGACAGAAGCCAGAAACAGACAATTAAACAGAAATAGTTGGGAGACTTCAGCACTTCCCAATAATGTACAGAACAAGACAAAATCAGCAAGCACACAGAAGACTTGAACAACACTATGAACCAATTTAGTCTGTCATCTCTAGAACACTCCACCCCACAACAACATAACATACAAACTTCTTTTTTTTAATTTTTTTTTAACGTTTTTATTCTATTTTTGAGACAGAGAGAGACAGAGCATGAACGGGGGAGGGTCAGAGAGAGGGAGACACAGAATCTGAAACAGGCTCCAGGCTCTGAGCCGTCAGCACAGAGCCCGACGCGGGGCTCGAACTCATGGACCGTGAGATCGTGACCTGAGCCGAAGTCGGACGCTTAACCGACGGAGCCACCCAGGCGTCCCAACATACAAACTTCTTAAGTGAACACCAACAATCTCCAGGAGAGACTGCAGACTAAGCCAAGTCTTAATAAACGTAAAAGGATTAAAATCATACAAAGCATGTTCTCTGACCTGAGCGAAATCAGAAACCAACAACAGAAGGAAACTTGGAAAATCCACAAATATTTGGAAATTAACCACCACCTGCACACAGCCACTTTGAAAAAGTTTGGTAATTTTCTAAAAAGTTAAACATAAGTTTACCATATGACCTAGCAAGTCCACTCCTAGGTATATATGTCCAGGAGAAGTGAAAACATATGTCCTCACAAAGTTCTGTATGCAAACGTTCATAAGGAAACAAACCAAATGTCCATCAAATGGTGAATGGATAAAGAAAATGTGGCCTAGCCATACAACAGAATACTATCCAACAATTACAAGGAGTGAAATCTTTTTTTTTTTTTAATTTTTTAAATGTTTAATTTTGAGAGAGAGAGTGAGAAGGGGAGGGGCAGAGAGAGAAGGAGACCCAGAATCTGAAGCAGGTTCCAGGCTCTGAGCTGTCAGCACAGAGCCTGACTTGGGGCTCAAACCCACAAACTGTTAGATCATGATCTGAGCCGAAGTCACGCGCTTAACCGGCTGAGCCACCCAGGCACCCCCATGGAGTGAAATCTTCAAACACGTTGTTACAACAAGGATGAACCTCAGAGACATTACGCTCGGGAAAAGAAGCCAGATGCAAAACGCGACACAACGTCTGATTCCATTTATGTGAAATGGTCAGAAAAAGCAAATTTACAGACACACAGTGCACATTAGCAGTTGGCAGGGGATGGGACTGGGGACCGACTCTAAGTAGACATGGCACTTTTTGCAGGTGACAGAAATGTTCTTTAAATCGGATTGGGGGGATGTTTGCACAACTCTAAATTTACTAAAAGTCACTGCATTACACATTTAAAACAGGTGCATTTTATGGTATGTAAATTATACCGCAATAAAACTTTAAAAATTAAAAAAAAAAAAGATCGAGGTGGCTCTGTAAGTGCCACAGTGAAGAGGTATCTAAAACAATGCCAAGTTTAAAAATCAGGCCGCAGAATGGGACACACAGTACGATCCCATTAAAAAATGCGCTCAAACCAAAACTGGTTGAGAGACACTTCCATTTTTCACTCCATTTTCATTTACGTTGAGGTTTTTACAAGTAGAATGAATACAGGTATTATTTGTGTACTTTAAAAAAGACAGAGAAAGAGGGGCGCCTGGGTGGCTCAGTCGGCTGAGCGTCTGACTTTGGCCCAGGTCACGATCTCGCGGTCCGTGAGTTCGAGCCCCGCGTTGGGCTCTGTGCTGACAGCTCGAGAGTCTGGAGCCTCCTTTGGATTCTGTGTCTCCCTCTCTCCCTCTCAAAAATAAATAAACATTAAAAAAAAATTTTTTTTTAATAAAGAAAAAGTAAAAAAGGGAAAGCAAGGAAGGGAGAGACAGGGAAAGTCGAGAGCAAGAGACCATGACCCCTGACCCTGGCTATGGGGCTTGGCTCACCATAGGGCGTGGTGGGCCCCAGCTCACTAGCCGCCTCTGCCATGTACTGTGCCAGCAGCTCTCCATTGGTGACCCGCGAGGGCACCTTCCTGTCCAGCTTCTCATACAGGAACTCCTCCACTCGGGCACCTGCAGGGAGACAGCAGCCAAAGCCACAGGGCTCTTCAGTACAACCCAAGGACAGAAGCCACGGCGACAGCAACAGATGCAGCGCAGGGCCTGCCCACGGGGTGCCTGGCCTGGTGACTTGCAGAATGTTCTTCCTGGTGCCTACCTCAACCCTGTGACACTGGCACTCAACCTCGTAGGACCCCTCACTCTGGCGAGGAGGAAGCCACACCTCAGAGATGCGACATGCCCGCCCCAGGTCCCACGGCTGGGGGTGACAGGCCCAAAGTCAAGGCCCATTCATTGCTCCCTCAGGACAATATGGATTTATAAAACCTAACACGTATATGGACAGGGCCCTGGTGCTGGCTCCAGAAAGCCCTCGAGACACTCAGTCGTGTAGCAGACCGACAGGCAGACAAGCATCACGACCCCAAGACACCCCACCCTCCCCTTGGGCTCTCCTGGCCTTTGGCTTGTGCTCACTCCTTGCTCATGCTCGCAGCAGACTCTGGGCAAGCCCTCTTCCATCTCTGGGCCTCGCTGCCCTCTCAAAAGACCCGGCTCATGTTTTTCCTACCTCTTCTCCCAAGCGTGTTTTAGTTTCAAGCATTTCTTCAACTCCTCTGTGCAAAACTTAACACTTCTGCTGCCCCAGAGAGTGCATCCTGGAGCCCATCACGGAGTCTGCTGATTTCTTTAACTGCCCACCCCCCACCCACCAGCAGGCCTCAGAAGCCCCAGCAACCAAATCCCACCTGCCGCCCAGTCCCGCCCGCGTGGTCTCTGCAGCCCCGGCCTCCCGCCGGTGGCTTTCCGCCCCTCGCCCGGGACCACCCCGGGCCCACTCACTAGGGTTCGGCTGCAGCAGCACCTCTGTCTGCCGCAGGATTTTCTCAGTCCAGTTCTTGGTGCTGTCTGCCCGGGCCAGAAGGTTTTCAAAGTGGGCATCCAGCTCAGTCTTCTCTGCCTGGCCGAATTTCTCTTCTGTGAACTGTGTGGGGAGGATTGAGAGAGGTGGGGAGGACGCAGAAGCGGGGAAGGGAGGACTGCCCCTGCCCCACCCTTCTACACCTCCCCCACCAGCTAGAACCAGGCCCAAGGTTAAGAAATTTGCTCTGCCCCTGACCCGTTCTGTGACCTTGATCAAGTTACAACCCTGTTCTGTGCTTCTGTTTGCCCTTCTGTAAAATTAGGTTGGACCAGAGTTCGGGGATCGTGGCTTCTTCTAGCAGTCCAATGAAAGCTATAGACTCCCTCTATCCCCCGCCAACAAAAATGCACATTTGCAGAAAATCTGGCATATAACTTGGAGGAAATAAGAAGTCCTTGGGAGCCTAGTTCTGGGGGTCCTCCTAATCCGACTCTGAAGGAAAGCACTTGGTATCAGGTACACAGGGAATAAATGGGGCCTGGAGCAAAGTCTGGGGTTATCTTAGGGCTCCATAGGGGGCTGGGAGCCACCGGGGAGGGGGTGCCAGGGGACGAGTGGGAGGAACCCAGGTCCCAGAATCAGAGGGACCTGATTCCAGTCTCCGTTCTACCGCTGAAGAGTCGCGTGACCTTGGGCAAGTGGCTTTGCCTCTCTGGCGTCAGTTTCCAGAGCTGAAAAATGAGTAAAATAAATAACAGCAGCTCCCTCACAGCTGAAATAGGATGAAATAAGAAAGATGTGGGTAAGACATGAAGGCCATGGTCTGGCGGGGAGTCGGTGTTCGGTGTTAAGGTGCTGCTGTGTAGAGCTGGTGGGCGGAGAGGAGGCTGGGACTGAAAGGGAGTGTATGTGGGCAGGACAGCCACATGGCTGGCCTCTGGTTGCCCGGTGAGTGGACGGGGAACACCACTGGCCCATCAGAGCCAACTGCCTGGGCATACACGGGGCCCAGAGAGCTCAGCAGCCCCGCCTCAAGGCCAGGCAAGAACCAGGATGTCACATGGTCAGAGCCACCAGAAGCTGTGCAGGCCGCACAGGAACAACCAGCAACCGGCCCACGTCCCGGCCCCTCTTATCGAGAAGGCCATCTCCAGCCAGGAGAAGGAGCCTGCTCAAGGTCATGGCCAAACAACAAAAGGGCTCAGACCGCAGGAGTAAGATCAGTAATAACGGCAATAGATACTGTTGGCCACATCTAGAGCCCAACCCGGGGCTAAGGAAGCCACCAATGACCCACCTCCGGTAGCCCTCCAAGGCAGATGGGTCGAGTTTTCCCACGTCACAGATGATGCCACTGAGGCTAAGCAAGGGCTCAAGGCAGGGCCATCATGGGCTGGGAGTCTGGAGGCCCTTCCCAGACTACTTAGCAGGATAAATCACCCAGAGGCCAAGGAAAGCTCCAGCCCAGCCGCAGAGAGCCACTGCTGAGGAGAGAGTCGGCTCTAGCTTAGCAGCCATCAATTATGCAACAGGGCTTGGGTTTCTCCCTGCAGGGCTGGGTGGGCCACGCTTATGGCCCGCAGCTCCCCACCTGGGAACTGGCTGCTCCCCCCGCCCCCTCCCCTCCACCCCCCATCTCCTCCCACCTCTCCCCACACTGGGGCCTCCCAGAGCCAGGCCCTGAGCAGGACTCACCTCACCCAGCCCCTTGAGGGGTAGAGTCAGCCCCACTTTCCAGATGAGCAAACCAAGGCTTAGAAAGGCAAAACCACCCCTCCGGTCCTCGGTTCCCCACCCTGGCAAACGGAGACGACAGGCCCAGTCTCACGGAATATTTTGGAAACCCACAGCACCGGCCTAATAAATGTCAGCGGCTGCCGTCACCACCATGAATAAAAGGCCCCATTCACGTCCCTCCTCGGAGCTACCTAAGAACCTCCTCACCCCAATGGCACCAATCACCCTAGTTTAGGCGACCATGTCACCCAAATGCGTGCCTCAGCGTATCTGCTGCTTACCGAGGTTAGCGGCAGCCACTCCCCACTGAGCCACGGGGTGCCCATCCCTCACACCCCACATCTGCGCAGGTTCAAATTCCTACTGGGCTTTTCCCAACCTCTTGGGCACTTCCACTGCCCGCTCTCACCCGCACTAGCATCGTACTCGAACATGCTCTAGGTTTTCCTGCCTTGTTCCCGGCCCCCCGGGGCCAACTTCACAAACCCCTCCTGACTTCCAAGGCACGGTTCGGGGACCAGGAAGCCATCCCGGAATCACCCATGCAAAAGGGATCCTGCTCTCTCCCAGGACCAAGCTCCTGTTCCCTGCTGGATGGGGGTGAGGCAAGGCTCTTAAAGGTGTCCCCGGCACACGGAGGGACCGACAGCTTTCCCAGCATGCCCTGGGACATGGCAAGGTGGCACCTATGCAGAGAAGCTGCCCACACATTGATATGAAAGACCCCCGTCCGTCCCTCCTGTCTGACTGACTCCTATCCCAGCACAGGCTGACCTCAGTGGGTCCCCCAAGGGTCCTCTCCTACCCAGGTCACATTTCAAGCCTCTCTCTCCTTTGGCCTGCTACCCCTGCCCCATCCCTACAAAAACAAAGAGCCTCTTGCTTTAGGGGCCGATGTCTGCAGAGTCCGAGGCTGCTCCCTGCAAGATGGCACCCTCAAGGGTGGGCGTGCATAGCCAGAGAAAGCCTCTATTTATAAAGCTCCCAGCTCCCTCCTCCACCCGGGAGTCGGGAGCCTGGGCGCTGGCTCCCACTCCAGTATGGGCGACCCGGCGGGCCTGCCCCCACCAGGAGAAGTGAGGCCACGGGGCCCAAGCCTCCCCACACCCCAGGCTCCGCAGGCCCTGGCCAGGTCAGGTGCCAGGGCCCCACGGTATCTTATCTTATCGGGGAAACTGGCAGATCAGGTTCTTCCCAGATGTGGAGATAGAGTGGTTGCCATATCAACACTGGGGAGGATTCCCCACCTTCCAGATGAGCTGGGGATAACCAAGGAGTTCCGGGGTCCTAGCATCCCCACTGGGGCTGGGGTCACCTGCTGGGCTTGAAGCAGCAAGCAGCAAATCCTCGCTGGGCCACCAATCCTCAATGGGACACGGGATATGGTGCTTTCTAGTAAACATGGGCACATGGGTTTCCAAGAGACTCTCTGGGGCCGGGCTTCTCCAGAGAACCGACCACAGCAAGGACAAACAACAGAACTTGTTCCCAGAGCACTGCGACAGGCCAAGCCCCAAGCCTGCAGCCACCCCTGGAGGCAGACTGGTGCTAACACCCGACTGACAGGAGGGGACATGGAGGCTCTGAGGTAAGTGACTTGCCCAAGGTCACATGCCACACAGGTGCAATACTAACTACATTACCACCACCAGTAAGCTTGCCTTTGGTGAGTATGTACGTGCAGGGTACCACGGAACCCTCACGACCATCCTGGGAGGGATTGCTAATCCCATTCTTCAGGTTGAAAAACTGAGGCTAAGAAATGAAGCCCCTTCCTCAAGGTCACAAGAGGGGGAGCATCCATGCCCATAGCTGACTCTCGGTTTTCCTCAACACTGCCTCAGTTTCTCTCCTGGCCCCGGAATGGACAGAACTTCTTCCAATTCCGGCATCACCGGCCTGGACAGCTTCCCAAGGAGGGAACCCAGCCAGACCTCAGCCCTTTCCCCATCCCCCAGGCTTAGAGAAATAAGAGAAACAGGCCTCCCATGGAGCAGAAAGGAAATAATCCCAACCGTCTTGGCTTCCGGACTGACTATCCAAGCGTGTAATGGGGACCTGAGGGAATCAGTACCACCAGGCCATTGCACAGGTACAGAGACTGAGGCTCAGGGAAGGGGTCGTGGCGGGTGCACGGTCCTTGGGCCTGGGACTCAGGCCTCCAAGCGCCTGCCAGAGTCACTGCTGGGCAAGGGCGGGGAGGCAGGAGCCTGCCGGTGCTCTCTCCCCTCCTGGGACGGGCGCCACGGAAGCCGGATAACCCAGCCAGTCGAAACAGCAAATCCTGATACCTCGCCCCAGGCAGCAGAATCGAGGCCCGGCTCGGTCCCCGGCCCTGGACAACGCTGAGGGTGCGGCCAGAGTGGCCAGACGCCACGGGCTCTTTCTCTCTTCTGAGCGGCGCAGTAGTAGAGGGGAGGAGGGGAAGGGTATCCCCGCTGCGGGGAATCAGGTGGCAGCCCGAGGGGCTTCTCCTGCGCCCCCCATCTCTAATGAAGGGGCGCTCCCGGCCCGCCCCACATCCGGGCCCCGAGAGCCGGCCGCGCGAGGCCCAGGGCGCACGGCCTCACCTGCACCGCCCGGGTGAAGAAGATGCCCGCGTCCGATGCCAGCTTCTTCATGTTGAAGTCCATGGCGCGCCGCACGGCCGGCCGCGCCCGGCCCGAGCGCAGCCTGGCCGCCCCCTGCCCGCCGCCGTCGGCCCGCACCCCGCCCACCTGCTGCCGGTACCGCCGCCCTCAGCTCGCCCGCCTGCCCGCAGCCGTCGCCACCGAGCTAGCCAGAGCGCGCAGGGCGGGGCGCGGGCCGCGGGGGAGGAGCCAGCCGGGGTGCGCGGGGCGGGGAGCGGGCCGCGGGGGAGGAGCCAGCCGGGGCGCGCGGGGCGGGGAGCGGGCCGCGGGGGAGGAGCCAGCCGGGGTGCGCGGGGCGGGGAGCGGGCCGCGGGGGAGGAGCCGGCCGGGGTACGCGGGGCGGGGAGCGGGCCGCGGGGGAGGAGCCAGACGGGGCGTGCAGGGCGGGGAGTGGGCCGCGGGGGAGGAGCCAGACGGGGCGTGCGGGGCGGGGCGGGGCGGGGCGCGGGCCAGGGGGTGGAGCCTTAGGACCGGCCCAGCTGGACGCCGCCAGGTTTGCTGCGGCTGGCTGCTGCCCCTTGCGGCCTCCGCCTGCCATCTGACTGGCCTTTCTCCATTCCTTGTCCCACAGCCCCTTGCCCTTTTGTTCCTCTTCATCACCCCTTGACCATTCGCAGCCCAGTCATCTACTAGGCCCCCTAGCTTCCTATTTCTCTGCCTCTTTTGCTCTGGGTCTCTCTATGCAGCCCACCCCACCACGACCACCACCTTGACCTTTATAGTCCCCTTCCTCTGCCCCTGACCTTGGTGGCACGAAGTGATGAAGTTTTGGGGTGATGGTAGGATGGTCCAGAGCCGACGGCCAAGAAAGAATTCTTGAAGACATCTTTGGTGCAAAAAGGTGATTTTATTAAAGCATAGGGACAGGACCCATGGGCAGAAGAGCTGCACTGGGGTCATGAGGGGTAACTCTCAGGTTGGGAGGGGGTTAGGGATAGAGTAATTCTCTAAGGAATTTTAGAAGAAAGGTTTCCAGGACCTTGAAGGGAGAGCTGTTGCTAGGAAAAGGCCATTCATTACCCTTTATTAAAACCTCAGGCATGAGACCCTTCAGATGTATATCAGACGGCCCTTAGCTTGGAGCATGATTGCCTACATATATCTTAGGGGAGTTGAGACACAGGAAGTTGCCAAAGGAATTGTTATATGTTATCGTAGGCTTACAGGATCTGTGAGGTTGGGATAATGTTAAACTAAGATTCTCTTTTGCCCCTGGGCAAAATGTCATCATCGAAGTACCTGAACTTCTAGAGGGAGGTCACTCTGCCGGTTTCAAGGACTTGTCAATGGGCTATAGGCAGCGAGGGAATTTAATTTTTATTTGCCTTAGTTTCCCACATCACCATGGCAAGCACTTAAACCCCTTTCCTTTGTTCTTGGGTAGCCAGGAGTGTCTGTGGAATGTCACACATATTCCACCTGGCAGTGGGGGTTGCTGTTAGCCTGTACTTTGCCCTCAGCTTGGACCTGAGCCAGGGGACAGGCTAGCTGGGGGCTCCTCTGGTTGTTAACCAAAAGCCTTCCGGTTCACCAAAGTTGGGTGAGGGTTTGCGAAGGGGTTGTGAGGGAGGGAGGAGAGGTGGGGGAGGCTTGGGTTCTGCCAAGGTAGAGGAATGGGCTGCCCTTGGGGCATGGACACTTGCTGATCATGAACCTCCCTCCTCACAGCGCCTGGGGGATGGCCTACAGTTACATCCTTCTTTTCACGGGAAACAGAAGAGGGCTTATTACCTGTCTCTGCCTCTCCTTGCTTTCTACCTCTAGGCTTCATTTTTTAATGCAGTGGAGAGCTCTGTTTCTGGTGCTGTCTCCTCCCTGGCTCCATCCTTTTGGATGCCTGGCTTGTTTATCGCCATATACTAACCCCAGGTCCCCATCACCTCCCCAGCCTGTCTCTGCAGGGGTGAGCTCAGTCACCTATGGTTTTGTTCAAAATCCAGACCCCAGTCTCACTCCCAGACTGGTTCTCTTAGCATGCATGAGGCTCAGGCAGGAGGAGTTTGGAAAAGCTTTCAGGTGATTTAATATGCACCCATTTAATGTGTCTGTGTTATGGTCTATTTGGAGCCATCACTAGGTGTTTTTATTCATCTGTACTGATCCTTCACTTATTTACCAGGGTCTGTCCATAGCAGTCTGTATCATTCATTGAATCAGCATTCATTGACTCTATCATTTTCAACAGCTATATATCAATATAGTTATATATTCATTCATTCAATAACTCATATTGAGCACTGTTAAAAAAAAGTAATCATGGTACTTGTTAAAGGTGGTAAGGAAGACTTAATTCAAGAGAGACTACTGCAGTGGGGGTTTTGCAATAGGGGAGGGAAATCAGGCTCAACTCTGAACACAATAAGGGGTGGGGGAGGCGAGTGGAGATTTATAGCCAAAGAGCAGGGAGGGGGCCAGTGGATGGAAAACGACTGAGTGGAAACGTCCAGGGGGCACCTGGGTGGCTCAGCTGATTAAGCATCCAACTCTTGGTTTCAGCTCAGGTCATGATCTTAGGGTGAGATGGGGCCTTGTGATGAGTTCTGAGTCCGGCTCTGCGCCGACGCTGATGGGGCGGAGCTTGCTTGGGATTGGCTCTGTCCCCCACCGCCCCTCCCCCACTCATTTTCTTTCTCCCTCTGTCTCTCAAAAAAAAAAAAAAAGAAAGAAAGAAAGAAAAAGAAAAGAGACGTCAAAGTTAGAGGGATTCTCTCTGAAGGCAGGCCAAGATATTGAGGGTGGAGAGTGAGGAGTTTGTTTAAATATGCAGGGTGATCAGATATCACGCATGGGGAATTCTTGCTAAAACTGAACTGTACAAGGACATAGATGGAAGTCCAAGATCCGCCTGGTTGAAAAGAGGGCTCAGAGGAGCGTGACTCAGGTTTGGTCAAGGGGAAAGTCTTTGTCAGCCACACACTGTTCTGGGCACCAGGGATGGAGCAGTAAACAAAACAAGTAAATGAATATACAACATGTCAGGTGATGAGTCCTGGGAGGAAAAACACAACAGGGTAAAGGGGAAATAGGGTGAGGTACCTGGCTGGTTGAGTTGGTAGCTCATGTGAGTCTTGATCTAGGGTTTGAGAGTTTGAGCCCCATGTTGGGCATAGAGCCTATTAAAAATAATTAAATAAATTAATTAATAAAGGGGAGAGAGAGTGAGACGGTAGGCAGTTAAGTTATTACTTATACCTGTCCCAGTCTATATGCTTCATCTATTTATCTAGGTTTCCAGTTGGCTATAACAGTTTTCTTTATGGCAATGGCCCAAGTGTCCTGAGACCATGCCAGGTCCAGCACTAAGCACTTTTAAGTGAATAAACACCCGGAATGGTCATAACAGTTCAGAAACCATCCTCCTCATTTCAGGGGTGAGGAAAGGGAGGTTTAAAGGAGTTAAGGGATTTGCGCAAAGTCACAAGGACCAAGAGTGGCAGGTTTAAACCAGAACCCAGGCATTCCAACTGTGGAGACTACTCTTCTTTGCTCTGGCTGCCTCTTCCTTGGCTCATTGGATGCCAGGTTCTCTCTTGCCTCGGGGTCACAGCCTATGCTGTTCCATCGTCTCCTCTCTACCCAGCTAATTCTTGCTCATCCTTCAGGTCTGCATTTGAACATCCCTTTCTCTCAGGAGTCTCTCACCTCCCCCTGCAAGCCCAGGAGTCTCCTCAGTACCCCCTCATTCTTGTGTTTCTCCCACCAGAGCAACTATCACACAGATTGTAATTAAGTATCTGCTTCCTGTACACTCCCTGGGGGCACCATGCATCTTGCCCATCACTGTGCACCCACGCCCAGCCAAAAGGCTGGCACACAGATATATTAGTAGTCCAGTGAATGAAGGAATATGACATTACCGATAATTTAAAAAATTTAGATGCCTAGCTCTTCGTAGTTATGAAAGGGCTGCCGCACTATTTTCTCCAAGGCTCGCCCAAGCCTTGTGACTTTGGCAAGGCAAGAATTCCACTCCCGTTTATAGAGGGGGTAAACCGCGTGAACCCCAGAGAGCTTAAGTGGCAGAACTTCCGCCAGATCCCAAACCCAGTGTTTCGTGCGAGGCAGGGCTGGGCGGTCAGAACTGAATCAACTTGACTTCACCTCTCAGGGAGGCAATGTCTCTGGTAGGGGAGACTTTCAAACAACTCCATAAGAAAGTGGAGAGTGGCAAGTTTAGTTTAAGAGGTTGCTGGGGAAGTCAGAGGCGGTGGCATCTGAAAATGGGCCCTTAAAAGGCGGGCAGAATTTGAGGACTGGCACGGGCAGAAAATCCCAATAGGGATGCGAGCATTCGCAGGTTCCTCCTAGAAAGACCCTTAGAGCCCTGATAACTCCGCCTCAGCTTCTTTAAGAGTGGCTCCGCCCCACTCAGCCACAGCAGCCAATCGAATCCCGACGGCCAATGGTAAGCGAGAAGAGAGCACTTCCGCGCTTCAACCGCACTTTTAAGGGGCGGAGCAGAGGGCGAGAGAGGCGCGACCAGACCGATCACGTGATCCAGCCCATTGGAGAGAGGCCGACGCCGCACGGGGCAGTTCGGCGACGTTCATTGGTCAAAGAAGGGTTGGCCCTGCGTGCGGCCACGCCCCCCGCGGTGTCCTCGAGGTTGGTTGCGCGGGCGCTGGAGAAGGAGACGCTGCCCTTCCGCAGCGATGGGATCCTGGGTGAGTGGCGGCTTTGGTTGAGCCCGCCCGGCGGGCGTCGCGGCAGGGCCTGGGACGGAGGCTTGCAGCTGGCGGGAACCGGGTCTGAGCAAAGGACTGGGTGGGAGCGCAGGTGTCCGGGCTCAGCCGGACTAGAAGGGCCCGGGTTGGAATGAGAGGGTATCCGGGCCGTGGGCGTCGCGAGAGGTGGAACGGAAGGTACCAGGTCAGTGAGGAGATGCCCGGGCCTGGAACGTTGCAGGGGCGCGGGAACCCGAACCTGGGCTGGGAAAGCAGGTGCGCCGGCCGAGGTGTCGCCGGTGGGCATCTGGACGACCCTCAAAGATATTCCGGGGGTCGGGTAAGAGGTGAGGGGGCCTGAACTGTGGCTGCGCAGGGTGATATCCGAGATGAAATGAACAGACCCTGAAGAAGGGGATGTTGCTGCGGCCCAGTGTGGGAGTGGCCCGTGCCCAGCGCCCAGCTTGGTCAGACTTGTAAGCTACCTAATGTGGAATGAAGAGAGACTGGGCAGAGGGTGGTTCAGAGGAATGCCTGGGTCCGGGACATTGATGGGGGTCAAGGAGGAAAGGCGGGATGCTCAGGCCAGAGTCATTAATGGGGTTGCCCACTTCAAGGGAGGAGGTGCCCCTGCGCAAGATGTGGGCATCCGGGCTGAGAGTGTTGTAAGTGCCACAGTGGCGGTAGAATGAGGATGTTTATGTCCAAGGTTATAGAGTGACTTGTCCAAGTAGGAATGGCATTGGAAATGTGCAAGGGTGGGGAGCATTGCTACAGGCTGTCATAGAGAAGAGGAGGCTTCTCCTGGGTTGTGTCGGGGGTGAATAGGGCACAGTTGAGCTGAGTCTGTGGATCCGTCCCTGGAGCGAAGCAGGCTTGGGGGCCCCTGTTGTCACCTTGCACGTGCGACTCTTCTTCTCGTTTGGGACAGCTGAGGCTGCTCTTGACTTTCCTGCAGGCAAATACCTGGCCTCCCAGGCTTCTCTCACTTCTGGAGCATGTGTTCAGGCTCACTGTTGTTACTCCTTGTGGGCTCTTCTCGCTTGCGCCCCGAAATCTTTCAGGTGTGGTATGGAGAGGGAGGTGGCAGTTGTAGTGGACAGCTCAGGGGAAACACCATAGCTTTGGGATCCTTTGCAGCTGAGGTCACACCCCAGCTTGGTCAGTTAGCGAGGTCGGTCAGGCCGCTTGCCTCTCATAGCCTCAGTTTTCCCATCATAAGCAATGGGTGTCTGTGAGCGACTAGACTCACAGGCCACCGCTTTCCAGGGAGCGCCTGTTCCAAGCCTGGCCTACAGTAGTAAGCGCTTGGGAAATAGTAGCTGCTGATCCCCCGGTGTTCTGGTGTTTTCGTCTCCCCTGCTCCTAGGTCCAGGCCAGGTTGGGGGAGCGGGGGAAGAGAGGGCTGGTTTGTGATATTAACCTGGGCCCCGACCTCTGGAGGTTGCATGGCTCAATTTGCAGCTAAGCAAATTGCAGCTAAGCAAATTAAGCCTCGCAGCCTTGACAACATGACCGTTTCCTCGGTCCTAGACTGTGCCCTTGCTTGCCGCCCCCTCATGCACACAGCCGAGCGCCAGAGTTAGACTGGTAGGATCGTCCATCCTTCGTCCATCCTTCCCGCTCACTGGGGATAAATGGTTTCTTGTGCTGCTGCAGCGATTTTGGCTGCCATCCCAGGTTGATGGGGTCTGTCCTGGCCTGTGTATTCCTTCCGCTTGAGGTCCCGGGAGACCTTGAAGGCATCCTTGGTTTTTGTCGGGGGGGAGCACTCTGCAGGATCTTGGAGACTGGGCAAAGTGTGCTTAAGATGCTTATGCTCATTCGCTGGCTTGGGACGGGGCAGGGGGGTACCCAGGGGGTCTCAGAAGGCCCCAGGGGAATGTTGCCCCGGTAGCGTGTGGTCCTGCGGCTTCCAGCTCCATGTCAGATTTAGCTAAAGGGTTGTATTGAGCACAGAGTCTAAAGTCCAGTAGATCTTGGCCCAAGTCCACATTACCCCATACTAGCTGTATGACCATGGACTCCTGACTTAACCACTCTGATCCTCACATTCCTCATTGGAAATTGGCAAAGATGGGGTGGGGGGGGGGCTAGCTAGCATCTCCTTCACAGAATTGTAACGATTCAGTGAACTAACATACATAGGTAAAGAGCTCAGCACAAAGAACTCAGCACAAAGGGCACACATAGCGTGTAGGAGCTGTTGTTATTTGAGGAAATACCCTGCTTGTTCTCATAATACAGCCCACAGGAAATAAAAACATTCTTGGCTTTGTGGGAGATGAAAAAGGTATAATGATTCCCAGTCAGGGGCATGACCCTTTGGTGGCTTGACATTTTTGTTTACCCGATGGACCGCGGGGTTTGAAAAGATGGTGAAAGTGTGGCACAAAGCCCCAGGATTGAGGGTGACTGTCCATCTCCCAGGCCTTGGGTCCGTTCTTGGGCCAACATGCCAGTGCTGCTGTCCTCTGCTCCTGGGACTCAGGGCGGGCAGAGGGTCTGTGGGGCATTTGCTGGTGGGTGCAGAAGATAGGGGCCCGATTCTGGGCCTGGCATTGCACTGGTAGGCTTTGCCCCCACCTCATCCCGCAGGACACTCTTAGGGGCATTTCGTTGTGTTCACGTGAGCATATCAGTGTGTCTAACTTGGTCATTCGTCTCTCAGCTCTGTGGAAGGACCCTCTGGTATGTGCATTTCTGTCTTTCTGAGGCGTGGACGGTGCCTGGGACCCAGCCAGCAGCCAGTTGAAGACGTTCTTCTTGGAAGCTCTTGGACCCGACGGCTCTTGCCCAGGGTGCTGGTCCTGCCATGGCGTTCCGGAGGACCGAGGGCATGTCCGTGATCCAGGCCCTGGCCATGACGGTGGCCGAGATCCCTGTGTTCCTGTACACGACGTTCGGGCAGGTAAAGGTTGGGGGGGGGTGGGTTGTGGTCCTGCCTTTACCCCTCTGGTCTCCAAAACACTGAGGCCCTCATCTCAGGGTCCCTAGCATTTGGGAAAGCTTCCCCCTCATTGTTGCTACCCCAGGTTTCTGGGGTCTCCTGTTTCAGCACAGCAAGAAGGACTAGGTTAGGAGTCTGGAGCCCCAAGCCCGCTCTTCACCCTAGGGCTATATGAGCACTTGACCTCAGTTTTTCAGTCTGTAAGAGGGGTCAGTGATGCCCTCTCTGCCAGCCTCAAATGTCTGTCACTGACCAGGTCCTTTGACACCTCCTTAAAGCCACTGCAGCTGTTAGGATCATGACCCGTGGAGTTAGGGACACCTCCTGGACCCCAGATGTGATCTGTGTGGCCTTGTCATTTTGCTGTCCCCAGTTCCCCCTCTTTACATCTCCGTGGTCCACGTTTCAGAAGTCCTGGCCAGGTCCCTCCCCTTGGGGCGACTGCCTCTCTATCATTCCCGGTCAGCAAATAGTCCCTGAGTGCCTGAGGCACCCTCCACCCCTCGGGTGCTCCCCAGAGCAGCTCTGCCTGCCACGGAGCTCTTCGCCCGCCGCCTCCCCCTCTTCCTGCAGTCTGCGTTCTCCCAGCTTCGGTTGACACCAGGCCTGCGGAAGGTTCTTTTCGCCACAGCCCTGGGGACCGTGGCCCTGGCCCTGGCCGCCCACCAGCTAAAGAGGCGACGGCGGAGGAAGAAGCGGGTCGGCCCGGAGATCGGAGGCGCACATCTGGGCACGGTGCCCCTCCCCATCCTCATGGCCAGGAAGGTGCCGTCGGTGAAGAAAGGTAGGCGTGAGGCAGTGGGGGAGGGCCTGACCGAGAGTCGAGTCCCGGCTGGGCCCCACGTTCGCTGTTGGATCTTGGGCTAGTGACGTCCCGTCTCCAAGCTGATTTCCCCTCGTCTGTGAAGCAGGGATGGCAATAGACCCTTCCCTGAGTCGCCTTCAGGATTTGGTGGGTGATGCGCCCGGGCGCACATGTCCTGTCGGTGGTGGTTGTTCTTAGTATCTGAGGACCCTTCGGGAGCACCTGGGGGTCCAGAGGGGGCTGGTGGCACGCAGCCCAGGGCGGGAAGTCCCCGGCGTGGGAGCAAGAAGGGCCATGTGCTTTCAGAGCCGTATGGTATTCTGCCCCTCCCCTTTTTAAAAGTTAAGGTTGGGGGCGCCTGGGTGGCTCAGCCGGTTAAGTGTCCGGCTTTGGCTCAGGTCATGATCTCACAGTCTGTGAGTTTGAGCCCCGAGTCGGGCTCTGTGCTGACAGCTCAGAGCCTGGAGCCTGCTGTGGATTCTGTGTCTCCCTCTCTCTCTGCCCCTCCCCTGCTCATGCTCTGTCTCTCTCTGTCTCAAAAATGAATAAAAAACATTTTAAATAAATAAATAAATAAATAAATAAAAGTTAAGGTTGACTCTGTATACAGTAAGTTCACCCTTTTTAGTGTGCAGTTTTTTTGTTTTTTTTTTAAGTTTATTAATTTATTTGGAGAGAGAATCCCAAGCAGGCCCTGCGATACCAGTGTGGAGCCTGAGGTGGGGCTCGATTTCCCGAACCGAGAGATTCAGGAGCAGAAATCAAGAGTCAGACGCTTAAACCTGGGCGCCTCTTTAGCATACAGTTCTTCACGTAATTTTGTGTAACACCCGTAGCCATGCGCTCAATCCCCACCCGCCATGTCCCTCGCGGTCAGCCCTTCTCCTCTAACCCAGCCCCTGCCCGGTAGCCTCTGAACTGTTTTGTGTGTGCTGCTGTGGCTTTCAAAGCCCTCGTGGCCCCTGTTTATCTTGTAACCCAGCAGCCCAGCGTTGGCCATGACCTGAGTGTCATGTGACCCTCTTCCCAAGGCAGGAAGTTCTCACAGGCTCACATCTTGGGAGAAAGCTGGCTTAAGAAGCAAAAAAAAAAGAACCCCCCCCTCCCCCCGAGGTGAAAATGATTTTTAATTGTGAATTCTCATCGCAAAAGGGAAGTTTTCCCTTTGCAAGTGGAAAAACGAGTCTTTTGGCTATAGGACCTGAGAATTGCTGAGGAGGCTGGGTTTCTGGCTGGCACTGACCCCTGGGAAACCTGGAGCCGTTTCTGCGCCAGCCTCTCGCCTGCCCTGTACCACCACCACCAGCTCTGGTGTTATCTTATTATCCCCTCCCTACTTTTCTCACTTAAAATAATTTTTTGTGTGTGTGGGGGTGCCTCAGGTGGCTTAGTCGGTTAAGTGCAGGGCTTCAGCCCAGGTCGTGATCTAACGGCTCAGGAGTTTGAGGCCCACATCGGGCTCTGTGCTGACAGCGGGGAGCCTGCTTGGGATCCTCTCCCTCTCTCTCTGCCCCTCCCCCACTCACTTGCATTGTCTCTCCAAATAGATAAACTCTTTTTTTTTTTTTTTAATTTTTTTTTTTTTTAAGTTTATTTATTTTTGACAGAGACAGAATGTGAGCATGAGCTGGGGAGGGGCAGAGAGAGAGGGAGACATAGAATCCAAAGCAGGCACCAGGCTCCGAGCTGTCAGCACAGAGCCCGACGCGGGGCTCGAACTCACGAGCTGTGAGATCATGACCTGGGCCGAAGTCGGACGCTTAGGCGACTGAGCCACCCAGGCACCCCAAAATAGATAAACTTTTAAAAAAACCTATTAAGAATGTTTTCCCATGTGTGTACTAAAAAAATTTTTTTTTTGATGTTCATTTTTGAGAGAGAGAGAGCGAGAGAGAGAGAGACAGAGTGCAGGAGGGGGAGGGCTAGAGAGAGGGAGACAGAATCTGAAGCAGGCTCCAGGCTCTGAGCTGACAACACAGAGCCCGACGCAAGCGGGGCTCGAACTCACAAACTACAAGATTGTGACCTGAGCCAAAGTCAGACACTCAACCCACTGAGCCACCTAGCTACCCCGGGGCACCTGGGTGGCTCAGTGAGTTGAGCGTCTGACTTTGGCTCAGGTCATGATCTCGAGTTCGTTACTTTGAGCTCCACATCGGACTCGCTGCTGTCAGCCTGATAGCACAGAGCCTGCTTCGGATCCTCTGTCTCCCTCTCTTTGCTTCTCCCCCCGCTTGTGCTCCCCGCCTCCCCCCCAAAAAAGTCATTGTCTCAAATTCTTCTTGGAAGGAGAAGAATTCCAAATCAGTTAGTCAGCGACACAGGGGAAACTGAGTGAGGAGGAGTTGGGGAAGTTGTCAGACCTCATTCTCAGACTTACCTGGCAGATCCAGGGCCTTCTGGGCCAGGCCCTGCACTGGGTGACAGGGACATGGCAGTGAGCAGGATGACATGCAGGGGTGTAGCACTGTGCTAGGTGCATGCACTAGGCAGCCGTCACCCTGCCTTAGAAGGGTGGGGAGTCCAGGCTCCCAGGTGAGGGAGAGGATCGCCTGGAGGTGGGAACAGCCTGTGCACAGCCTCGGGTCAAAGCCTGCGTGACCTTTGCCCTCCTGTTCCTCACAGGCTACGCCAGCCGGAGGATGCAGAGCCCCAGCAGCAAGAGCAACGACACTCTGAGTGGCATTTCCTCCATCGAGCCCAGCAAGCGCTCAGGCTCCTCCCACAGCCTGGCTTCGGTAACTACCTGGGGGAGGGCACCAGGGGTTCTGGGCTCAGTCCCTGGCACAGAATAGGCTCTAGTTGCTGTCCTCGGGGAGCTTACAGACTGGTGGGAAGACGGGAGAAGAGATTGCATTCGGTCTCTTCGTTCATTCATTCATTCATTCGCTCGTCCATCCATGCAGCCTTTCAAAAAAAATTTTTTTTTAGTGTTTATTTATTTTAGAGAGAGACAGAGACAGAATGCAAGTGGGTGAGGGGCAGAGAGACAGACAGGGAGACACAGAATCCGAAGCAGGCTCCAGGCTCCAGCTCCAGGCTCCAAGCTGTCAGCACAGGGCCCGACGTGGGGCTCGAACCCACGAACCGTGAGATCATGACCTGAGCTGAAGTTGGACACTTAACCGACTGAGCCACTCAGGCGCCCCATCCATGCAGGCTTTCAGAGACTGTCACTGATCACTTACTGAGTGCCAGGCATTGGCGAGAGAAAGGTGGATAGGTACAGAAGAGAGGTTTGTGGTCTTGTGGGGAAGATACTGGTCTATGAACATACATACATACATTCATTCATTCATTCATTCATTCATTCATCAGGCACCAAGCAGGCATTTGTTTTATGCCGGGGACTCTGCTGAGGATATAGAGATCAATGAGAGTGGCTCTGGGCTCATTTGCTCATCTCTTTACCCATCCATTCAGCAAGCTCTGAGCTGGGCTCTGCCCTGGGGACTCAGGGGTGACCAAGAAATAGCTCTTGGCCTGGAGGGGCCCACGTCCTGGGAGGGCAAGAAATTGTGGCGAGTGCGGGCTCCGCCCCACCCTGTGCGTGGTGGGTGCTCCCTCAGTCTTCCTAGTCCTCCCAGTACAGAACCCCAGAGCAGGGAATGGACCCAGGGCGGCTTTTGTTGGAGGCTGCTGGTTCCCGGGCCGGGCGTTGGCCTCCATTTCCTCCCACTTCTACATCTTGTGTAAGGGGCCGTCAGGGGCTGAGAGTTGGTGGAAGCAGGCCGTGCTGAGGGTTTGGACGCCGTGCCAGGGGCCGGCTTCGGGGACGGTCTTCGGAGAGGGTGTGCGACGTGATCAGGCGGTGGGAGGGGCTCGGGTCCTACGAAGAGCCTGGGAGGGCCTTACCCCTTGCCCTCGGGTCCTTGTGCTGCTTGGTGCCCAGATGGTAGCAGTGAACTCATCCAGCCCCACGGCTGCGTGCTCAGGACCATGGGATGCCAGAGGGATGGAAGAGTCTGTGACCGCCGGTGACGGCGATGCGGAGAGTCTCTACATGCAGGGTATGGGGCCAAGAGGCCAGCCTTGGGGGCCCTCCTGGAGCAGAGTCGGGGGAAGAATGGTCTCCTCTCGGGAGCCCATGCTGGGCTCAGAACACTTTTCCGGGTGCTGCTTTGCAACCCCGCTCCTGGACGCCCAAACCCTCATTCAGGGCTGTTCAGCCATTTCTGGACAGGGGACAGTCTCCAGGAACAAACCTGGTCTGAACGGAGGCCTGTCACCTGAGCCACGGTGGAAAAGTGATCAGGGCCGGGCTGATAGAGTCTTGCCCGTTTTTGTCCTTTGGGGGTCCTCCCGCCTCCTTGGTCTCCTGAGCCCCGTCCCGAGTGACACTGCGTGGGGCCCAACTGTTCTCCGCCACTGAGGTCGGACTCTCGCTTCTCTTCCTGCCCGGGCTCAGGCATGGAGCTGTTCGAGGAGGCTCTACAGAAGTGGGAGCAGGCGCTGAGCGTGGGGCAGAGAGGGGACAGCAGCAGCACCCCCACGCCGGGGGACAGCCTGCGGAACCCCGAGACTGCTTCGGAGGTGCTGTCTGAGGTAGGTGGTCCTCTCCTGTGTCTTTCTGAGCTCCCAGCCGTGGAGGAGGTCGGTGGGGGGTTGGAGCGGCAGCCAGCCACGGGAGGCAGGGTAACAGCCTGGCCTTGTGCCAGGCAGTGGCTTGTCCTGGGTGGGAGTTTTCCCCCCGACCAGGGTGTCGATCCAGCCAGGTCACATACTCAACGTGACGTGCCTAGCACATGCCCGACGCTTAGGAATTGCCCAGTAATCCATGGTGATGATCACACCCCGATCCCCACTATGTGAGGAAAAGGGGCATTTTATGAAGGACTGGGGGGAAAAATAGCCTGCGTTCGGTTGAGTGGATCACACAGCCTGTGTCCTGTCTTTTCTTTACATGTGCATTTGGCACTTTTAGTATTTCTGTCTTTTTTTTTTTTTAATGTTTATTTATTTTTGAGACAGAGACGGAGCGTGAGTGGGGGAGGGGCGGAGAGAGAGAGGGAGACACATAATCGGAAGCGGAAGCGGGCTCCGGGCTCCGGGCTTCGAGCCGTCAGCACAGAGCCCGACGCGGGGCTCGAACCCACAAACCGCGAGATCATGACCTGAGCCGAAGTCGGACGCTTCACCGACTGAGCCGCCCAGGTGCCCCAGTCAGTATTTATTTCAATGTCAGAAAGGAGATAGTAAGAAAGCTAAAATAAAAAATTTTGGCCTAAAGCATAGCAAACACACCTCTTGGGATGGGTGTTTACTGAAGCGTTATCTTGTAACAGTTAAAGACCAGGAAAAAAAAAAAAAAAAAAGGAAACTATCTACATGTCAAATCAATAGTGGTCCAGAGTAGGGGCGCCTGGGTGGCTCAGGTCGTGATCTCGCGGTTCATGATTTCGAGCCCTGCGTCCAGCACGGTGCTGACAGCTCGGAGCCCGGAGCCTCCTTTGATCCTGTGTCTCCCTCTCTCTCTCTGCCCCTCTGCTGCTCGCACTCTGTCTTCCTCTCTCAAAAGTAAATCAACGTTAAAAAAAAAAATTAAAAAGTGCTTTGGAGTACCACGCAGACGTTAAAAGGCTGAGGACACTCTATATAGGCTGATAGGCTGCTGCCTCCGCAATATGTCGTTAAGCGAAAACAGCAAGATGTGGAATGTGTATAGCATGACCTGTGTGTGTCCATGTTGAAAAAGACACATATCCAGGGGCACCTGGGTGGCTCAGTCGGTTAAGTGTCTGACTCTTGGTTTTGGCTCAGGTCATGATCTCATGGTGTCGCGAGTTCGAGCCCCACATTGGGCTCTGTGCTGACAGTGAGGAGCCTGCTTGGGATTCTCTCCCCTCCCCCCACCCCCACCCCTCTCTCACTCGAGCTGTCTTTGTCTCTCTCAAAATAAATAAATAAACTTAAAAAAAATTTTTTTTAAAGACATATCTATGTACATGTGTGCCAGTTGGTAACTGCTGGTATGCATGTGGATTTTTCCTTTCCTCTGGACAGATAACTCAGGAAATTATTAACTGTGGTCTGTGAGGAGCGGGTCTACAAGGAAAGGGGGGAAAGGGGTTTCATGTCACTTTATCATTTGTCTTTCCTGATTTCAAGCCTTGCTTATGGGGAGGGTTTGTATAGGCGATAGGATTGTGGACTGTTTAGTATTTTTTAATGTTCATTTATTTATTTTGAGAGAGAGAGAGATCATGAGCAGGGGAGGGGCAGAGAGAGAGAGAGAGAGAGAGAGAGAGAGAATCCCAAGCAGGCTTCGTGCTTTCAGTGTGGAGCCTGATGCAGGGCTCGAACTCATGAACCATGAGAGATCATGACCTGAGCCCAAATCAAGAGTCTGGACCCTTAACCGACCGAGCCACCCAGGCGCCCATGGACTGTTGTTGAGTCTTTGTACTTTTCTGTATTTAAACGACAACAACAACGACAAACCTATGAGCTCCTGTCCTCTGCTGGGGCGAGGACAAAGCGGGGGCTCTTTGGGGAGCAGTCTGACGGTCTCTGGAGGGTCAGTCAGGGTCTAGCCAGGAAACGGAAGCAACTTCGGGTGTTAAAAAGGGAGGTTAGCCCAGGGAATTACGCAGGTGGCCCAGGTGAGGGAGGAGCCGAGAGCTTTCGGGCTGGAGGGGGTGTGCCCAGAGCTCAGGAGCCACGGAACCCAGAACCATGGAGGGGGCTTACCAGCAGGGGTCGCCCCGTTTGGGCAGGGTGGGGCAGAGATACGGTGTGAGTCAGGACTGGGAGAGGAGTTTCTCTGCCCATTGCCCCACTCCACACCTCCTCCACCTGCGCCTTGGTTGGCCATGAGCCAGTTGGCAGGGGAGCCTGGGAAATAGTTTGAAGTATAAGGATGAGGACATGCCTGGCACCAGCGGAAGGTGTGGTGCCCTCTTCTCTAGCTGGGGACATTGGCTCAGAGGCCTGCCACACAAAAGGAGCAGTGTCGCTACAGGAACATCAGAGAAAGTCCCCGAGGGGTGACAAAGCCTCTGGTGCCCAAGGGCACAGCTGCACCAGGTCACCTCTGCCTGTGGCGGCTGATGGACACCTGCAGAACTCTGTCAGGTCGTGGAAAGGAAGGGAGGCAGTTTTAGTTCCAAAATGGTATTGATTGCTAAGACTGCATCGGAACATTCTAGAACTTTCATCGTCTTCTTCCTGAAAGCGATGAAGAATTCCCTAAAGAATAGTGAAAACTATAGGAATGGAAAAGAGTGGGGGAAAAAATGCCCAGTGTTTGATGCGCAGCTCGTGTCATGTCACTTGGGCAGAGGCCTTCCGCCTCTCTGCGTGCTGGGGCCCTCGGCGGGATGCCACTGCCAGCCGTAGGACCCCGGCGCACAGTAGTTGCTCGAGAAATGATCGTTAGTGTCAGTATTATTGATGCCTATGACCCTTCATCCAGACATAACCACTTGGTATCCTTCCAGGCAGTTTTCTGTGCTAAAGAATTTTTAACAGGTTTCTTAGAATATTATTCGTATCCCATACGATTCATTTCCATCCAGTTCCATTTTGAATTGTACAATTCATTGGCTTTTAGTATATGGAGGGTTGTGTGGTTATCACCACGATCAGCTCTAGAACATTTTCATCATTTCCCCAAGGAATCCCATGTACTTCGTCAGATCCCCTCCGTCCCTTTGTGCCCCCCAGTCCTAGGCAGCCACTCATCTACTTTTCCTCTCTATAGATTTACCTGTTCTGGACATTTCTATGAACGGGAGTCATGCAATTAGTAGCCTTTATGATTGGCTTCTTTCCTATGGCATATTTTTTTTAAGGTTCACTCTAATTTGGATCACTACTTCATTTCTGTTTATTGCTGAGTAATATTCAATTGTATAGATGTACCACATTTTATTTATCCATTCATCCGTTGATGGGCATTTGGGTTTTTGTGGGGGGTTTTTTTGATGTTTATTTTTGAGAGAGGGAGAGTCAGAGCGTGAGCGGGAGAGGGGCAGAGAGAGAGAGGGAGACACAGAATCCGAAGCAGGCTCCAGGCTCTGAGCTGTCAGCACAGAGCCCGACTCAGGGCTCGAACTTACCAACCGTGAGATCATGACCTGAGCCGAAGTCGGACGCTCAACAGAGCCCCTGGGTTGTTCTTACTCTGTGGCCCTCCGGAGGAACGCTGTTACGACCATTTGTGTGCAGGTTTTTGTGTGAGCACGAGATTTCAACTCTCTTGGGTGTGTACCTAGGAGTGGAGTTGCTGGGTGCTGTGGTAACACTATGTTTGACATTTTGAGGACCCTCCAGCCTGTTTTCCGTAACGTGCCATGTTACGTTCCCATCAGCAGTGTAGGCGGGTTCGGATTTCTCCACGTCCTCACCAACACTCCTTTTTGCGTCTTTCTGGTTCTAGGCCTCCTATTGGGTATGAAATGGTTATCTCATTGTGGTTTTGATTTGCATTTCCCTGGGCTAACTGTGCTTATTGGCCATTTGTAGGTCTACGGAGAGATGTCTATTCGGATCCTTTGCTTTATTTTTAATTAGGCTATTTGTCTTTTTTTTTTTTTTTTTTTAATTCAGTAATTTTATATATAACTCAGCGCTCATCATGTTAAGGGTACTGTTAACCCCCTTTATCCGTTTCCCTCCCCGCTGCCCTGGCAACCACGAGTTTGTTTCCTGTATTTAAGAGTTTGTTTTTTTGTTTGTCTCTTTTTTTTGCTTTGTTTCTTAAGTTCCACATATGAGTGAAATCACACGGTGTTTGTTTCTGTCTGACTTATGTCACTTAGCATTATATTTTCTAGATCCATCCACGTGTTGCAAATGGCAAGATTTCATTCTTTTTTATGGCTGAATAATACCCCATTGTATTTATATACCACATTTCCTTTTTTTTTTTTTTTTTACGTTTATTTATTATTGAGAGACACAGAGCGTGAGCAGGGGAGGGGTAGAGAGAGGGGGAGACACAGAATCCGAAGCAGGCTCCAAGCTCTGAGCTGTCAGCACAGAGCCCGACGCGGGGCTCGAACTCACAAACTGCGAGATCATGACCTGAGCTAAAGTCAGTCGCTCAACCAACTGAGCCACCCAGGCACCCTCGTAGACCACATCTTCTTTATCCATTCACCTGTGGATGGACACTTGGATTTACGATAGCCAACCTACGGAAGCAATCCAAGTGTCTACCCATAGATGAATGGTTATATTTTTTTATTATTGACTTGTAAGGGCTCTTCATTCTAGATACAAATCCCTTATCGGGGACAGGATCTGCAGATACTTTCTCCCATCCTGGGGATTGTCTTTTCACTTTCTTGATGGCATGCTTTGAAGCACAAAAGTTCTTAATTTCAATGAAGTTCAGCCTATCCTTTTTCTCTTGTCATTTGAGCTTTCGGTGTGACCGTGACGGCAGAGAAACGCTCCCTAACCCGAGGCCGCTTTGCAGAGAGAGAACTGGCAGACCTCTGCCAGAGCTACAAGGCTCTGCCGGCCATGTTGTGCGGGGTCTGGTCCTCTCGGGGAATTGGGCCAAGTGGACGGTGGGTCTGAGGTTCCCTGGGCTCTGCCGGGCTCTAGCTGGGCAGGCTGGGCCACTTAACCTCCCTTGAGTTTTCCTCCGTGAATCGGGGTCGTAGGCCCACCTGCCTTCAAGGATGCCGTGAGGCTGAGCAGCGAAGTGCCTGGTTCAGGATGACCACTCAGTGTAAACAGCCATCTCGGTCATCGCCATCCTCCTCTGAGCCCTTCCACCTCTGTCCCCAGGGGCCTGAGGCCAGAGCCGGCCCTCGTCTCCTCCCCAGAGTCCGGTTACCTGCAGGTATAGGATCTGGCAGCATTGGTGGAAAACAGAGCCAGGCCTGCCTGGGCCTGGCCCCTTGGTTGAGAAGCTCCTGGGGTCAAAGGAGTGGTGTTTCTTTCCACATACCAGCCTGGAGGCCAAGGGCAGTGAGGAGGTCACTGAGCCACAGGCTGCTGCCCCTCAGGTGCAGGACGGTCCCGAGCACACGCGGTTAGTAGTAACAGTGGAATTGGGAACTGTGGAATAGTGACTGTATTAGTGTTATTACACATGTATACATATCAGATGTCTTACATGATGAGTATCATATTATAGCTTCCACATTGCGTGCATGCTGTGTATCGTATCACAATGACTGTTACAACAGCCAACACGTACTGGTCATCACCACAGGCCAGTCTTGTGTGCAGGGCTTTGCATACCCTCTTTCCTTCAAGTTTTCCCTAAAATTCTGGGAAGTAGGTACTCTCATCTCAGTTGACAGATACGGAAACAGAGGCTTAGAATGAGGAAGTCGTCTACCCGAGGTCAACGCCATTTGGAACTGGTGGTGCCGAGGACACAACCCAGGTCTGCTGGGGTCCAGAGCAGCCTTGTTCCGTGCGGAGCCGTATAGCTCATTTAAAGTTTCCTAGAGACCACGCTCAAAAGCGAAAGGAAACCGGTAAAAATCACGTTGATGATACATTTTCTGTGGTCTAGTACCTCCAAAATACTGTCATCTCAACACGCAATCACCGTGGAACATCATGGAGATGTTTCAGAGGACTTTTGTTCGTTCGTTGGTGGGTTTCCGGCACTAAGTGTTAGAGATCCGGCCTGTGTTCATACTTACGGCACATCTCCGTCGGGACAGGCCACATTTCAAGTCTCAGTCGCTCTGTGTGACTGGCTGGCCGCTGTGTTGGGCAGCTCAGGTCAAGATACGTACTCTCGCTGCCGGGCCCCAGAGCCTGCTCCCCTCCCCCCCATCATTGGTGAGGGAAGGGGCTGTTGGCCTGGGGAGCATCGAACCGTCGTTTCAATTGCAGCCAGAGTCACAGCGAAGGGAGTTTGCAGAGAAGCTGGAGTCCCTGCTGCACCGGGCCTACCACCTGCAGGAGGAGTTCGGGTCCACCTTCCCCTCCGACAGCGTGCTGCTGGACCTTGGTGAGCTGGCCTGGTACAGGCTGGGGTGGGATGGGGTGGAGGCAGGGTGGAGGTGGGAGGTGGCGAGAGACCGGGGTGTGGGCTCCCTCAAAGTCCTCAGAGCCTTTGGACTTCATTTGATCACTGCCTTCTTGCATAGATGGGGCAGCTGAGGCTTCAAGAGGCAGAGGCATTAGGGGGCCTGGGTGGCTCAGTCCGTTAAGCATCCGACTCTCGATTTTGGCTCAGGTCACGTTCTCTTGAGATCAAGCCCTGCATTGGGCTCTGTGCGGACAGCGCAGAACCTGCTTGGGATTCGCCCTCTCCTTTTTCTTCTGCGCTCGTGTGTGCACGCTCTCTCTAAATAAACCAACTCAAAAGCAAGGTGAAGACTTACTGTGTATATTTAAAAAAAAAAAAGAGGCATTCTCTTTTTAAGTTTTCATTTTTTCATTGAGAACATTTTTTTCCTCCAAATTTTTATTGAAATTCTAGTTAGTTAACATATAGCGTCATTTTGGTTTTAGGAGTAGAATTTAGTGATTCTTCACTCTTATATCATCACAACAAGTGCCCTAAAGGTTTAATTTTTATTTTATTTTATTTTTAAAGTTTAATTTTTTACTTAGAGAGAACGTGAGCAGGGAAGGAGCAGAGAGAGAGAAAAATCCCAAGCAGGCCCCACACTGTCAGTGCAGAGCCAGCCCGACGTGGATCTTGATCCCACGAACTGTGAGATCATGACCTGAGCCGAAGTCAAGAGCTGGGCGCTCAACTGACTGAGCCACCCAGGTGCCCCTGAAGATTTCATTTTAAACTAATCCCCACACCCGACGTAGGGCTTGAACCCCGAGATCAAGAGTCACGTGTGCTACTGACTGAACCAGGCAGGCACCCCGGTGGCGGGCTTTTACACGTAGCAGACAGGAGCAGGGCTTGGTGTGGCCCTGGGAGTCCCTGGCCAGTGTGCTTTGCCCCATCCCCTCGGGAGCAGACCTTCAGGTGTGGACGTTGGCATCTCCCCTGACGGCTGCTCCAGGCTTTTGGTCTGAGCCCTCTTCTGTGGGCACCAGGTAGGCAGAAGGGATGGCTCATGTGGAGATGAGTTGAAAACAGGCCAAAGGGCCAAGGAAAAAGTCGTCTTATTGCCTACTCCTCTGAGGTACAAGTACATGATGTTGCCGAGAGGTCATGAAGATGTTGAGCCAGACGGCCGTCGTTCTCCTGGTGCCCGCCGCGTGTCAGACCGCACGCAGTGAGCGGGCCCCAGGACCCTTCTCTGGGTGCTGTCAGCCCCGAGGGGGTGTATCAGACTCCCGTGTCCGGCCCCTCAGCTCTGCCAGCGGCGACGCGGGCCTGGCAAGGGCTGGCTACCTCGACATACCCCGCCATGGCCTGTCTCCAAGTGGCTTTGCCTGAGGAGGAACCCTGCCCCATGTGGCAGAGGAGGCTGGTGGGGCCATTAGGGCCACGGTCTCTGCTTATTTGGGAGACCTTTCCTCAGAGCCCTCGAAGGTCCGGACCCCTGCAGGCCTTGCGTGGGTGGGGCTGGCAATGCCAGGTGGCCCGTGGACTCCCTTGAGCTCTTACCAGTGGCTAAGTTTCAGTTTGTCAGAGGGGGGAGTCTCCTTGCTCGGGGCCACACAGTACAGCGGAGCCTGCCCGTGCAGAGCTCAGGGGCCATCGGGCCCAGGGTGCGGCTGCGTGGCCCCCTCAGCAGCCTCGTCCGCGCCTAACCCCTCCCACCTCCAAGGATGGCTTACCGTTGAAAGAAGCCATTCATTTGAGGCCGTGAGCCCAGAATCTTCCCGCGCGAGTGTTCAGTAAACAGGAGCTGCGTGGTCAGTAGCAGCATCTGGCCCGGAATCGCATGTTGGTAGCTGGGCACGTGCGCATTCCAAAAAGCCCGGTGATTTCGGACTCTCAGCTCAGCCCTTCTCTTCCTGCTTTTCCCAGAGAGGACCCTCATGCTCCCCTTGACAGAGGGCTCCCTGCATCTACGGGCGGATGATGAAGACAGCCTGACCTCTGAGGATTCCTTCTTCTCTGCCACAGAGGTGACCTGGCACGGGGTGGATGGGCAGAGAGGGAGGGCGGGGTGGAGTGAAGTCCAGGCCCCCGTGTGAACTCTCACCGTGAGCACTGGGTCACGGGAAAGCGAAGGCATTTCCTCTGACAGGGGCGGAACTTGGCAGTTACCAAGCGCGGCTCCCTGGGGACTCCACGCACTTGCTGGGGACAGGGGAGCCTGCGAAGCCGGGGTCATAGGTCCTGTGGGTGAGGGCAGGGGTCTCCACCCCCATGGCTCCAGCCCACACTGACCTCTCCCTTCTTAGACTGCATGCCTGTTGCTTGGCGTTAGTCTCCTGTCACGGCCACACGTGTCAGGCCCAGCTGTCCTGCCCGGCGGGGGGTGGGGGGGTGGTGAGAGTGTGGGCACCTGTCCAGCAGATGGTCCCTTTGGGAAGGGCTCCTGGAGACGGGGATGCTGAGGACTGAAATCTAGGCCTCTGGCCTCTTGGCTCATTGTTCCATCTGGCATCCCCTCTGAGATGTTGGCCCTCGGGTGTCCCCTGGGCAGGCACCCTCACCCGCTGGGATGCGGTCGGTCGACAGAGGCTTTGACACGACCTTCCTCTTCCTGCACACCCTCCCCCCAGCTCTTTGAGTCCCTGCAGGTGGGAGATTACTCGATCCCGCTCTCCAGGCCGGCCGCCGCTTACGAGGAGGCCTTGCAACTGGTGAAGGAGGGGAAGGTGCCCTGCCGGACCCTCAGGTGAGCGTGTGCGGAAGGAGGCGGGGGGTTGGGGGGGGCAGGGGGCAGGTGGGTACGCCCTGTCCCCCTCGGAGGCCGGCGAAGCCAGCCAGCAGTGCTTGGTGAGGACTCAGCTGGACAGGCTGGCCGAGGGCCACGGTGCTCCTGACCCAGACGCGGAGG
Organism: Panthera uncia; assembly: GCF_023721935.1. Lineage (NCBI taxonomy): Eukaryota > Metazoa > Chordata > Mammalia > Carnivora > Felidae > Panthera > Panthera uncia. The sequence continues at coordinate 85,092,337 of NC_064807.1, forward strand.
GCTGAGGACGGCCTTAGGTTCCGAGACAGACGGGGCCGGAACTAGCAACCACAGACCCGTGTAATTAGTGAGTTAACCATGATTTCTGCTTCCGCGAAGTTGTCAGAGGGCTCTAGCCATTCTGTTAGTGGGCACTCTCTCTGAGCCCTGTGTCCCAAAGGAATCCATCCTGGCAGCGGCCCCGAGGCCGGGCTCTGGGGACAGACAGACCCGATCCTTGCCGGGTTCTGTCCCTTCATCGCGCGTAGGACAGGTTGCCTAACCTCTCTTGGCCTCAGTTTTCTTATCTTGGCATAATTCGGTTTCTTGTTCATCTTAAACTAGTTTTGCCACTTGATATGGAACTCAGAACTTGACTTTTGGCCGTGACTCCAGATTTAAGCATGTGCATTTGAAGTTCACTGACTGGGGGGCACCTGGGGGCTCAGTTGGTTAAGCTTCCGACTCTTGATTTCGGCTCACTGTTCGTGAGTTCGAATCCCCTGCTTGGGATTGTTTCTCCCTCACTCTCCGCCCCTTCCCTGTGCTTGCGCACATGTGCACGCACACACTGTCTCTCTTTTTCTCTCTCTCTCTCTCTCAAAATAAATAAACTTTAAAAAGTTCACTGACTGAACATGGCTGGAAAGCCTAGTTGAAGCCTTAGTGAGGTGCATGAGGGTAGCCAGAATGGGCGGGAGCCCCCTGTCCTGGCACTCTGCCAGCTGGGACCTGCTTGGCCATTCCAGGCCCCTGCCAGTGAGGGTCCTTTGCTGGCTGGGGCCTGAAGGAGGCCGAGGTCGGCCCGACTCCCAGTGTCCAGACCGGCCAGCTGTACTCAGTGCTCCTGAGGACATGTCCTCAGAGACCAGCTAGTCAGCCTCTTCCTTTGGTTTGGGGGCAGCCGAGCCCTAGAGGAGGGCAGGCACTTGGCCAAAGTCACGCTGCCTGGCTGAGGCGGGGCCACGCACGGCTCCACCCCGACCCCACAGGGGCGTCGCTGGATGGGGCCCAGGGGGTGTGACTGTGTGTGCTTCCCCACAGGACTGAGCTGCTGGGCTGCTACAGTGACCAGGACTTTCTGGCCAAGCTGCATTGTGTGCGGCAAGCCTTCGAGGTGGGTGTCGGGGACGCCTGGGGAGGATGAAGCCGGGGCTGGGGACAGTCAGGAAGGTCTGCCAGGCCTGCTCCCGCCCCTGGCTCCTCTGCACAGACAGAGTCACCTGCCTGGCCCATTATACTGACCTCTCCGCCAGCTTTGGGGGACTGCCAGCCCGACGGCTCGCTCCCCTCCGTTCCTCATTCCTTAGGGTCTTCTGGAAGACAAGAGCAACCAGCTTTTCTTCGGGGAGGTTGGCCGGCAGATGGTGACGGGCCTGATGACCAAAGCCGAGAAGGTAGCTTTTTTCAGGTTTTCTTCTCACCTTGTCTTTTTTATTTTTATTTTTGTAACTTTTATTTGGTTCTGTTAAAAAAAAAAACAAAAAAAAAAACCTAATCTGAAATCAAGCTGAGGAACTTTGACTTCATCCTAAAGGCTCTAGGGGAGTTTCCTGGAAAAGGCTTAGGGAGGTTTCCTGGGCTAATTTTTTTTTTAACATTTTTTTTTTTTTTGAGACAGTGAGAGAGAGCACGCATGCACGTGAGCTGGGGAGGGGTATGTGGGGGAATTGCAGAAGATCCAAAGCAGGCTCTGAGCTGACAGCAGCGAGCCTGACGCGGGGCTCGAACCCACAAACCGCGAGATCATGACGTGAGCCGAAGTCAGATGCTTAAGCGACAAAGCCACCCAGGCGCCCCTCCTGTACTAATTTTTAAAAATATGGACCCGTCTTGCTTTAAAACAAAATTTTTTTTTAATGTTTATTTAGTTTTTGAGAGAGACAGCAAGCAGGGGAGGAGTAGAGAGAGAGGGAGACACAGAATTGGAAGCAGGCTCCAGGCTCTGAGCCATCAGCACAGAGCCCGACGCGGGGCTCGAATTCACGGACCGTGAGATCGTGACCTGAGCCGAAGTCAGACGCTCAACCGACTGAGCCACCCAGGCGCCCCTGTTTATTTAATTTTTGAGAGAGACAGAGAGCAAGCAGGGGAGGAGTAGAGAGAGAGGGAGACACAGAATTGGAAGCAAGCTCCAGGTTCTGAGCTGTCAGCACAGAGCCTGACTCAGGGCTCGAACTCACAGACCACGAGATCGTGACCTGAGCTAAAGTCGGCCGCTTAACCGATTGAGCCCCCCAGGCGCCCCAAAGACCTGTCTTGCTTTTCACCTGATGATACCGTCACGCGGTTTTACACAATTTAGTGACTCTAAAATGCAAACCATCATCGGTCTCTGTGAGCCCCACCTGCCAGAGCCCGAGGTGTTTCTCCTGCTCGGTTTCGTGGACTGATAACCCTTGGACATGGTTGTTTAATTTCCAAAGCGCCCTGCAAACTGTTGGGCAGCTTTATTGTGTTGTGTAAGAGCGTATCTTGTCTATCTGTCCGTGTCAGCAGGTATGCTTACTTTTACTGATTGCGCAGTAGTCCGTCGGGAGGGCTGACTGTGGTTCGGCTGGTGCTCCAGTGGATGGACATTACGGTTGTGTCTGACGTTCCCCCGTCACACTGCTGTTCTAGTCTGTCTGTTACGGACCTCTTTAGGTACCTTTGGTTTTCCGTGGGGCAAAACCCAGATGTGGCAATGCCGTGTCTTGGGCCCAGTTAGAAGGGCTTCCCGGCTTGCTGTCTGAAACGCCTTAACAACTTAATGACCGAAGCTCCTGCCAGCTGTGTAACCGTGCGTCTCCTTACGTCTTGGCCAATGCTGGGTCTCAGTGATCCTTTTAATCTGTTGTATCCATTCCTTCACATTTCTTTATTAATAAGGTTGCCTGAGTTGTCATGTTGATCGGTCCCTTGTTGGAGCAAAGCCCTTGAAAATGCCTCCCCCCACCCCCCAGGACTTTCACCTCACTGTCTGAGTAATGGTTCCCAAAACACGCCTCTGATCTCGTTACCCAACTGCCTGACGTGCTCCCTCGCTTCCGCTGCCTTTGAGGTACAGACCGAGTTTCGTTTTGTGACCGGCTGCCATGTACACTTGGCCTCGTCCAGACTGAAGGGCTCAGGCTTTTAGCGTATAGGCTCTTCCAGACGTTCTCCCTGATCCGGGCCTTCGCATATGGCACAGGGTGGTCCCTAAACACCTGGAACACTGATCCTTGATGCTGTTGTTGTTAACTACTTTACTGTCGAATACGCACACGAGGGTATAAAAACGGTATCTAGGATTTAATGAAAAGGTCAACCCCTGTGTGCCCAGCACCGAGGTTAGGAGGTGGAACTTATACCAGCGTCTGGAAGCCCCCCTCACCCCCCCTTCTTTGCTCTTCCTTGCTTCCCCATCTTCTAAGCCCCTGCTGGCCCGTCTGTCTCCTCAGGAGGACTCTGCCAAGAGCCCTTGGGCTCACCCCGCCAGCACACCCACCCTGCACCCCATTTGTGGGTTGCTCTTTGTCACTACTCTGTGAGCTCCGTGAGGACCAGGACCACAGCTGTCCCGGCACAGGTGTGCCCAGCCCCAGGGCCTGGCACGGGGCAGGTGCTCCATAAGGGTGCATAATTATTCTCCCAGCAGCCGCTGTTTACCCGGCAACGGGCCCTGAGCTTTAGACACGTCTCTACCTCTAGTAGCTTCTTTAGTCCTGACTACACTGTCCACTCAGCAGATGAGGAAACAGAGCCTGAGGAAGGAGAGGAACTTGTCCAGGTCTCTAAGTGTGGGAAGGCTAGAGTTGGCATCTGAACCCAGGTTGGCCTGACCCCAGTTGTGGCCTTGGCCTGTTCTCTGTGGGCTCCCAAGAGAGTGAAGACACGGACAAGTTAGGGGTGGGCAGGTGAGGCTAAGGTGAGTGCCAGGAGCTTAGCAGACGGCCTGATCTCTGTGGCCGCTCCCTGCGAGGCCCAGGAGTACAGCTCTCCTCTTTCTGCCTCTGCTCAGGTGCGGGACGTAGGTTTGGTGAATGGCTGGTTAGCACTCTGGAGAGCGGAGCTCACCTATGCGGAGCCCTGGGACTGGAGCAGGAACCGACACAGCCCCGTTGGGTTGTTGCAGGCAGGCAGAGCTGGGAGGGTGCCAGTCCTGTGGACAGCACCCAGGCTCCAGACTTGAGAAGTCAGACCACTTCGTCACTGTGTGTCCATGGGCCAGACGTGCACCCTCTCCAGTGTGAGTGGGTGTGCCCCAGGGACCTTGTGAGATGGTGTCAGACATGCTTGGCCAGCCCTTATCTTCATCGTCCTCCTTTACGTATGAGGAAACTGAGGCTTCGGGAGGTTAAGTCATGGTCAAGGCCATCCTAGCAAATTCTCTTTAAAACTTAATAGAAATGGTTTTTCTATTTTGTTCTTTAAATGATTATAGAACTACTCATGCTCATTTTACAAAAACCCAACAGATACATAACAGCAAAAAGAAAAACCGTCCCCAACCCCACATGTTCACATTTTGGCGAACATCCGTCTGGTGGCTTCTCCACCCATAGTTCTCTATAAGGGGTGGCAACCTGCCCGTGCGGTCGTGTGTCAGCTCCACCCTGCCTGGCTCTTGGGCACATCGCTGATCTCCCGCAGCCTCGGGATTCCTAATCAGAAAGTGGGTATACTGCTGGACCATTCCTCATAAGACCGCACGAATTCGCCGAGTTGGCCCCTATCAGCACAGCCCCTGGCGCGTCCCAGCCTTCCGTGTCCGTAGATGCACGTCCACGTGTGCACGTGGCGTCGCCAGCCCCAGCTCCGCCCCACGGCCCCAGAGAGCGGAGGGCCCGTCCTGTGTGCCGACAGCAGCAGGTCTCGTATGCTATTTATCGTTTAGGCCCAGGCACCGGGCTGGTTGTGTAACAAGCCGGAGCTCCCCGACTCCCCCGGAATCGGCCCGTGAGTGTGGGCTGCAGGTTCTCCCGTTTCACCAGTGGCAGCCGGGGTCGTGCAGATTGGACTGTTTGGCTGCTCGACTCAACCTCCTGTCCTCACGCATCTTTGCAAAGTGAGCTCGTGGTGTCGTGCGCATCTCCCGGGAGGCACCTGGTACTCCGTCGTGAGCTGGTCTGAGACGTGGCGGGGCGCGCTGTTCTTGAACCTCTCCCAGACGTGGCCTGGTGTCTGCAGAGGCGCGTAGCGGTGGGTAGAGGACACTTCTTGCCGGGTGTCCTCCACGGCCGCTGCTCGGGGATAGGCCTCAGCCCTGCCTTGGCTCGTCCCCCAGGCACAGGCCTGCCCCTGCGATCCAGTCCAAGTGAGTCTTAGAGCCTCTCTCATGACCAGAGTGGGTTGTGCTTCTCCCCACAGAGCCCCAAAGGCTTCCTGGAGAGTTACGAGGAGATGATGGGCTATGCCCTGCAGCCTGAGACCTGGGCCACCACGCGGCTGGAGCTGGAGGGCCGTGGGGTGAGTTGGTTTGTGCTGAGCCCCAGTACCCTGGGGTCCCTTGCACCGAACATCCTTGAGCAGGGAAGGGATGCCTGTGCCGAGCTCTGCCTTGATTCTGAGGGTCTGAGGTGGCTCCGTTGCTGTTGCCAGCGGGCCCAGGCTGCTGGGGAGACGGCCCCGGCTGTACCCCATTGCGGCCCAGGGATGTGCCCACTCACCTGTGTGTTCCCACCCAGGCCCCCACACACCCACACCTCTCTGGACTCGGTCTTCCCGTCTGGACAGTGGCCCTGCAGCCTTCAGAGCATCCCTGCCCTCTCACAGGTGGTGTGCATGAGCTTCTTCGACATCGTGCTGGACTTCATACTCATGGACGCCTTCGAGGACCTGGAGAACCCCCCGTCCTCGGTGCTCGCCGTCCTGAGGAACCGCTGGCTGTCAGACAGCTTCAAGGAGACGGTGGGTGGCTGCCCTCCACATCCCACACACGCTCCCGTCACCCCACGCGTTGGCCTGGACCCTGCTTTCCTCCGTCCCTGGCTCTGGGCACCAAGGCTGGGCCCCCTACCCCCGCCGTCAGGCAGCGGTCACCTTGCCGGGCAGGCTTCCCTCCCCCGCTCGATGTGGGGCTGTGGGCTGGGCAGACCAGCATCTGCGCTGGAGCAGCTTCCCAGGGGAGGCTGATGTTCTCTGCGCCCGTTTAGAACCCACGCAGTGGGGGGCATTTCCTTCTGCACTGTGGTCTCCCGTGGAGCATTCTGCTCCGTTTTAATGCATGTTATTAAGCCAAGTTAAGACATAGGAAGAAGGAAGGAACAGCAGGAGAGAGTTGAGTGCAGGGCCCCTCAGGCAGCTGTGCTACATGGCCTGGGGCTGGTCTTCTACCCGCAATGTGTAGGCGGTGACCATGGACCCCCACGACCTCTGAATGAGGTGGAGGTGCTCGGCCATGGCCGTTTCACAGCAAAGGGAACTGCGACCCCGGGAAGATCAGCGGCTAGTTGAGGGGCCTGCAGCAGTAAGGGTTAGAGTCCAGGTCAGATTTAAGTGTGACTGGTTCCTAGTTGAGGGGAAGGAAGCAACAGAGCTCAGGCACCAGGCCCCCGCTTCCTGCTTGGGTTGGGGAGAGCTGGGATCAGGGAGAGACTGCAGGCCCGACCTGTCATTCTGAAACCTGGGTGGGATCCCATCTTTGATTTAGGCCCTGGCCACTGCTTGCTGGTCAGTCTTGAAAGCGAAGAGGAGACTGCTGATGGTGAGTGACCCTCGCGGGGCGGGGCGGGGCGGGGCCCCCAGTGCTGCTGACCAATCCGCACGGCCTGAGCTGGGGGCGGGGCAGAAGAAAGCCCCCCCCCCCCCCGCGCGCGAAGAGGTCCAGTTGAATCCCGAGGCCCTGCCGTCCCTTCTGGTTTCTGTCACAGCACTGGCCACCTGTCCTGCCCTTTCTCCCTTTCCCAGGGGTACCTCGAAGGCACACATAGGTACGCTTAATCTCTCCAGGACCCAGCACAGTGTGGGCCACCGGAAACTGTTGAAGGGCCCGCGGGGAAAGGGCATCCCTGAGGGAGGAAGGGCCCACAAGAGGGGTGGAGGCCGTCGTGGCGAGGCGTCTGGGTGTGGCTGGCGGAGTCGCCTCTGTCCCACCCACAGGCGGCTGGTATCTGTACTCCCAGGCAGCGCCTGGCGCTCTGACTGGGCCGTGATCTATGGCTCTCCTCTGCCAGCCAGGCCCTGCTGCCCAGCTGATACCAGCTGCCACTGCCGAGTACTCTGGGCACTTCTGGTGCGGAGCCTAGCCCGCCCCCTTCCTCGTGTAGTCCTCACAGCAGCCCCAAGGTTACCCCCCATTCTGCAGAGGTGAAAGCCCCTGTCACTTGCCTGGCGTCACCCAGCGAGCACGTGACTGAGCCAGGCCCCCAAAGCCCAGCTCTTGATATGCCCCCCCCCCCCCCCCCAGCTTGGCCGCGTCCCAGCCCTCAGCCTCACCACTTTTGCAGGTGCCTGATGGCTTCATCTCCCATTTCTACTCCGTATCGGAGCACGTAAGCCCCGTCCTAGCCTTTGGCTTCCTCGGACCCAAACCCCAGCTCGCTGAAGTCTGTGCTTTCTTCAAGGTAAACGGAGTGCATGGTCTGCCTGGGCTGCTCCCCGAGAAGGGGTGAGCGGGGGTGCCTGGGGGGAGCCTGGCCGACGTGGGTCCGGAGGAAGCACCAGGAGGGCGGGAGCCTGTGGATGGGTTGGGGGAGGGTCAAGGGGCTTTGGGTGGTCCGGAGGATGTCAGTGCGGGGGGCAGGGGGGCAGGGGCCGTGGCCGAGGCCCAACGCCAGCCCTCCCCCCAGCACCAGATCGTGCAGTACCTGAGGGACATGTTTGACCTGGACAACGTGCGCTACACTTCGGTGCCGGCGCTGGCAGACGACATCCTGCAGCTGTCCCGGCGCCGCAGCGAGATCCTGCTTGGCTACCTGGGGGCGCCGGTGGCCAGCAGCATTGGCCTGAATGGGGCGCTGCCCCGAGAGAACGGCCCCCCGGAGTTGCTCCAGTAGTGGCGGGTGCACGCTCGGGGAGGGGTGCTGCCTGGGTCTTGTCCACACGGCGATGGCAGTGAAAGGGCCGTCTCCTCCCCTCCTTAGGGTTGGTGTCGAAGGGCCTGGGTGTCCCTGGCTGTCAGCGTCGGCAGAGCCTGGGCTTTGGTGGCCTAGGGCAATTGTCCCTGATCATCTGGGAATCCCTGCAAACTTCCTTGGAGAGGGTTGGAGCCCTGGGGGCCTGCCTGACTGCCCTCAGCTGTCCCTGGGCAAAGCAGCAGCTGGACCAGCGGCTTGTGGGGCCTGAGGGAGAGGAAGGTGGTCAGAGAGAGACCTTGTTGTGAGGAGGGGTGGGACAGGCAGAGCTGGAGGGCTGCTGACGACGGGGCTGGGAAGGTAGAGGTGGAAGATGGGGTGCTGGGGCTCTGGTGAAGGCCACGGAAGGCCTGAGCTAGAAGGGACCTGGGCTTTAGACCGTCTCTCGGTGCCCGGTGCCTGCTGGCCCCCACCCCTGCCACCACCCTAGAGACTCTGCAGCTCCAGATTGGGAGGGTGGGGGCCACAGAGTGCCTGGTGTGTGGGGGGGTACCTTAGACGGGTGGCAGGCCTGGACCATCCAAGGGTGGGACGGGGTGGGTCTGCTTTCCTTGTGCTCACGCCTGGGCAGGGACTGGGCCCTTGGCAAACCCAAGCAGGAAACCAGGATGCTGTCCTCTGACATTCCCTCGTCCTGCCAAAGACTGTCACTTCTCTTCCCCTTTGCCACCACCAAAGATGGAACAGGTGGGGCTGGTCCTCCCGCCCCACCCACCTGCCTCTGTGAGCCTGGAACCCCCTGGGTGGTGCTAGGGCTGAGCTGGAGGCTGCCCAGGGTTCATCGCAGGCCTGTCACCTGTGCTGCCGTCGGGGGCAGGCCCAGGGACCACATCGGGCGGGTCAGAGGATGGACAGGGCTGGACTGGCTCCCCTGCCCTCATTAGGACAAGAAACTTTGCCGGGCGCTTTGCCGTTGGCTCGACGCACAAACGCTCCAGCTGTGCATCGGCTGGTCCTCCAGCCGTCCCCACCTTGTCCCCACATCCGCAGGGTGCTGTGAGCCCTGCAGACTGACTTCACTCAGTGTTTTCACCGGAGGTGGGATGTTTTATTTATTGCCTTAACACTTTATTTTGTGATTCTGCCCCTTTCAGGCTGAGAGGCCTCCCAGAGAAACCGAGTTCTTCCTCCTTGTTCTCCGTACCCCGGAGGACTGGCTCCTCAGACCAGGGCCCCTCTCCCCTGAATGGCAAAGGCGTCCTGGGAGGGAGAGAGAAGGGAAATGGAGAGGGGTGGTGCGGGTCCGGCCCATCGCCTCCCTGCACGCTCGCTCCTGCTCCCCCAGACTGGAGGACCCTGTGTTGAGCCAGGGCTCTGGCCCCAACCCCCCACTCTCTGAGGCTGGTGTCCAGGAAGGAGCAGCCTCCTGCATGGGAAGGCCCGGGGGGACCCTCCTCCCCTCCAGCCCCACATTCCGTTCATTTGCACTTCCCCTGCACTCAATGTCATCTTGAGCCTGGGCCCCCCCCCCCCCAGCTACTCTGGTTTGCTCCCAGATCACTCAGAGTAGTGTTTTCATTTGTCTTTGTTTACACGTCCATGCACTGCCTCTGGCACTTGATTTGTTGCAGCTTCCAACTTTTGTATGGTAGAGCGTGTGTGCATCGACCTCAAGTCAAATAAATGATTTATTAAACAATGTCCTTCCACGTTGCCATGCTGATGGGTCCATTTGCTTCCTGGGCCATCGCTGGGGACTCGCTCCTTGGGGTGCAGTTGGTGGAGTTTCCGGGAGGGCAAAGGCCGAGGGAAGCCTGGTGAGCCCCTTTGAGGCCACTTGGCAACCCAGCAGCGTGGATGGGTCCCTCAGACAGGGAGGGCCCCTAGGGTTGGGGGTGAGGTGGGGGAGTGGTCAGCACAGTGCTTAAGGCCACTGGTTGGGGACAGCCTGGATCCAGCTCAGGCAGCATCTAGCTAAGGTCACTCCTCTCTGGGCCCCTGTGTCCATGTCCGTAAGACGGGTGTTGGACCAGCTGTCGGGGGCAGGGGGCAGGCTCAGGTTTAGTCATGTAGACGGCTGAGCCCGTGAGAACCAGTGCAAAAGGCTGGAGCAGGTAGGAATGGACCAGACCTAAGCCTGCCAGATCTGTAGATGTTTCCACGGCAGTCAGACATCGGTAGGTTATTGGAAAGGTACTCTTTTTTTGTTTGTTTGTTTGTTTATTGTAGAGAGAGAGCTTGTGCGAGTCGGGGAGGGGCAGAGAGCGAGGGAGAGAGAATCCCAAGCAGGCTTCCATGCTGTCAGCCCAGAGCCCCACGTGGGTCTCTACCCCACGAACTGTGAGATCATGACCTGAGCTGAAATCAAGAGTCAGATGCTTAATCAACTGAGCCACCCAGGCTCCTCCCCCGCCTCTTTTTAAGTAAACTCTATGCCACACGTGGGGCTTGAGCCCACGACACCAAGATCAAGAGTTGCACGCTCCATCGACTGAGCCAGCCAGGTGCCCCGAGACCATCTGTCTTTCTAACTGGCATCTTCGGGGTCCAGGAGTTCCATAGACTTTCATTGGAATGAGTGTCCTGAGGGCGGCGCCCCACTGGTTGTGTTCATTCTTCATCCCTGATGTGCCCATTCCCGGTCTGGCACTGCCTGAGAACTGGGTTTCTGAAGTGAACGGATGAACCTCTAATCTAGAGGGCAGCAGCACATTTTGGGGAGCAGGCCCAGAGATGGGGAGGTTCCTAAAGGACTCTGAGCACGAACCAGTGCGGCTGGGGTACGGTGCACAGAGTTGGACTTTGTGCCTCTGAGGACTGCCCTGTGAACTCCCTGCCAGACGAAAGACCAGTCCTGCCTGGGACGCCTGGGGACTCTGGAAGAGCCTGGGTCTCGACTCCCCCGAGGACTCCTCCCGGCAAGTGGGAGCAGGAAGCCAGAAGTTGGGCTCATCGGATGCAGGCTGGTTCCAAACCTGGGCCTGCCGAGCAGACAGACCTGGGTTTGAATCCTGGCTCTGACACACTAGCCCGGTGACCTGGCCAATGGGGGCTGGGGGGGGGGGGTGACACTCAAGAGCCTCACTGTCCTCAGCTATAAACTGGGCGCATTCAGAGCTGCTTTGCAGGCTGTAGTGAAGTTAGTGCAAGCGACCAAGAGTGGAGCACCTCCCGGTTTGTTGGGAGCGATACCGGGGGCCCTCACTGGTCCACCCCTCAGCTCAGGGAGGAGGCAGGTGGCTCCTGCAGTCTCCCGGGAGCCTCCCTGCAGCATGCACATCCACACTGCCCAGCCTCACGTCCACATGGCAGCTGGACCCACCATCTCCGCCGTCTCCGGGACCCTGCCACGACTCCCGCGCATGTCTCCGTCAGAAATGCGTCCTCTGGCGCGGCAAAGATATGCACAAGGATGTTCTGAGCAGCACTACTCATAACTCCCCAAACCTGACCCCCCCCCCCAGTGTCCATCGAGAGTTGAATGGAAAAGAAACTGTGGGGTGTTCACACCATGGAATGCCGCTCGGCAAGAGTGAACAACTCATAACTAGAGGCTACAGCATGGATACATCTCACCAATGCAATGCTAGTGAAGGAAGCCCCCTGCAAAAAGTACCTACTGTAGGATCCTGCTTATAGAAAGTACAAAATTCAGGGGCGCCTGGGTGGCTCAGTCGGTTAAGTGTCCAACTTCGGCTCGGGTCATGATCTCGCGGTCCCTGGGTTCGAGCCCTGTGTCGGGCTCTGTGCCGACAGCTCAGAGCCTGGAGCCTGCTTCAGATTCTGTGTCTCCCTCTCTCTCTGCCCCTCCCCCACTCAGTCTCTCTCTCTCTCTCTCTCTCTCTCTCTCTCTCTCAAAAATAAATAAACATTAAAAAATTTAAAAAAAAAAACCACAAAATTCAGACCAACCTAATGTATGGTGTCACCCTGGAGTGACTAGACAGGGTGTCGGGGTCTCCCAGAGCCCTGGTTCTTGATCTGCGGGCTGCTTACACAAATGTGCTTAGTTTATGGGACTTCATCAAGCTGTACACGTTCAATTCTCGGAATCTCCTATATGAATGTTACATTGTATTAAAAATTTTTTTTTAATGTTTATGTTTGGGGGGGGGGGAGAGAGAGAGAGAGAGAGAGAGGGAGACACAGAATCTGGAATCTGAAGCAGGCTCCAGGCTCTGAGCTGTCAGCACAGAGCCTGATGTGGGGCTCAAACCCACAAACCTCAAGATCATGACCTGAGCTGAAGTCGGACACACAACCGACTGATTCATGCAAGCACCCCTAATTTTTTAAATTTTTTAAAGAAGCAAAGCCCAATCAAATAACCAACCCAACCTTCAGAGCTCTCTTCTGTCCTCACCATCGGTGGTAATCTTCAGAGTTTTAGGTGGCCACGCCCCTGCCCGTCCCCCTCCCCCAGCACCTGCCCCCTCCCTCTCTTTTGCCCATTCCATCCAGCCACACTGTGGGGTCAGGACAGTTGCTGATACTGTTCCCTCTGCCAGGAAAATCCCACTCTGGACAACTCCCTCTCAATTTAGAGTTCCTCCTCTTTGTCACTTCCTCCAGAACACTCTCCCTGAGGCAAGAGGACTCTGGAGTCAGATAGGTCTGGGTTTCAGGGGCTTTGCGTCTTTAGGCCTATTTGCTCATCAGTGAAATGGCTGCCGACCAGGGAGGGGCAAAGCAGCCAGGCTCGGGATGGCTGTCCTGCGCCAGAGAACTATTCTGGGAAACTCACAGCCCACTCCTCACACCTCCTGCTTCTCACAGGCTAATAATGGCAGTGCCTGAGGGAGTGGAGGGCAGGTGACAGGGAGATGGGGCCAGCTGACCCAGACCAACTCAGGCTGGGCCGTATGGGAGCTGAGTACACTTGAGAGCATCTGTGGGCCCTCATGGCTTGCTGGTGGGTGGAGTCACCATCCTGTCGGGACTCAGCCCAGCTCAGCTCATGGTTGTGGCTCGCATGGTTGTGGCAGACTGAACCCCTCTGGCCGGTGGAACCCTCAGCTTTATTCTTCTCACAAGGTCTTATGCTATTTATCAAGCATTTCTTCTAGCACTGGTCTGGGCCAGGCTCAAATCCGTAACAGGCCCTGTCTTCAAGTTGCCCAGGCTTCTCCACGTGTGGCTAGACGTACTTATATCAGGGTCCCCAGAATACATAGGAATGCAGACTCCAAGACTCCGGCCCAGGAGTCTGGATCAACCCAGGCCCAGAAATCTGCATTTCTACAAGCTGATCTTGGTGCTGCATGAAGTCAGAGAATCATTGCTTCCTGGAAGACAGACAAGACCAATAATGGTCCAGTGCTGAGGGAGAAGAGGGGTTGCGACTGTGAACCCCGTGCGGGCCTCTCACCTGGCCACAGAAACTTCTAAGTGAGAACAGACACCTGAGCCAGACTTGGCTAGGCAAAGTGGGGCAGAAGGGGTGATGCTTTCCAGGTAGCACAACAGCCTGTACTGAGGCCAGAAGACAAGAAGGGCCGGGCATCTTGCTTGGCCTGAGTAATTCAATCTAACCGGAGAGACCGTGGGGACAGGAGACGGAAAGGTGGGTGGCAAGGTGTGGCTGTTTACGCAGTGTCTTGTGGCCATTGAGAGGAATGTTTCCGGGAAACTAAGCTGTAGGTGGAAAACCGGCCTCTTGTTTAAAATGCTCTCAAGGGGCACCTGGGTGGCTCAGTCGGTTAAGCGTCCGACTTCGCTCAGGTCACGATCTCGCGGTCCGCGGGTTCGAGCCCCGCGTCGGGCTCTGGGCTGATGGCTCAGAGCCTGGAGCCTGCTTCAGGTTCTGTGTTTCCCTCTCTCTCTGCCCCTTCCCCGTTCATGCTGTGTGTCTCTCTGTCTGAAAAATAAATAAACGTTAAAAAAAAAAATAAAATGCTCTCAAGATGCCTAAAGCAAAATAAACGTAACTGAATCAAAGCATCTTTACTAATGGAATGAAAGAAAGGAGTCTTTCTCAACTTCACTTAAACATCCTCGCCGAGCATCAGTTAAGCTTCCGTTCTGTAAAGCATTTAGGGCGCCGAGTGTGCGCCCCGCCCCCGCGGGTCCCCTCCTCCACCCCACACACTTTTAACAGAAGTGCCGCCGGCCAGTAAACAGAGAAAAAGAAGTCCCTTCTGGGTTTTTGGCCTCAGTTTACTCATAAGCAAAAGTGGATCGGCTCTGACCCCAACGTGCCGAGGCTGCTTCTCCGCTTCGAGTATGTCTTCTTATGGGAGCCCAGCGCCCGCCAAACTCGGCCGGGCTTGGGGTGCAGGGGAAGCCTCTGCAGACAAACCAAAGCTCCCACCAAAGTTCAACACGCCCCCCAAGCTAGAGCCTGATTGGCCCGCCCTGCTCACATCGTGAGCCCGCTTCACTTTATGATTGGCTGTTCTCCTTTCTGTTGTGTGCTGGAACCCTCCTCTTCTCTGATTGGCCAGGCTCCTACCTGTGCTCGCCCTGGATTGGACGCCGGCTCGGTCGGCTCGCATGCTCCGGGGCCCGGCTCTCTGATTCGCCACTCGGGTCAGCCTCAGGGCCGGCACGCTAAATGGCTGCGCCGGTACCTGTATCGGCCTCCGATTGGGCACGCGGCGCCTCCCCGGCGTGATAGGTCAGGACCACCGCCCCCCTGGCTCCCCATTGGCTGCTCGGCGAAGCCCGGTCTCCGGGTAAGATGGCAGCGGACGGACAGTGCTCGCTCCCCGCTTCATGGCGGCCGGTGACCCTCACCCACGTCGAATATCCTACAGGTAAAAGGCGGTCCCGCCTTGCAGGACGCCTTCCTGGGGACGGGTCATCAGCCCCGGGCGCTCCGGCCGGCGCGAGCCCGCGGAGGGGGCGCCGGGGGACCGAGGTGGGAACTGTCAAATAGTGAGCCATGGAGGGGTTCGGCCGGCGCGCGCGCCGCGCAGGCGCAGTGGTGCGGCGATGAGCTGGGCGAAATTGTGAGCGGCTCGCTCGCGCACTCTGCGGCTGCGCCGTCGGGCCGCTCCCCCGGGTCCCGGGACGTGGGTGGGCTGTAATGGGGCTGGGGTCCGCGTGAGGCGGGGAAGGATGACTGGCCTGGACTTGGGTCCTTCTTCCCTGCCCTCCCTGGAATCAGAGAAGCCAGACTCCCTCGTCTGCGTGCAGGGAGTGCCTGTTTCCTTCAAACAGCGCTTTGGGGCTGCAAAAAGCTCCCCATTGCTGGGAGTGTGCAAACCGAGGCCGGGAAGCTTTTCGTTGTTTGAGTACTTGTGCCACGCCCTGAGCAGGGCCCTGCTCCGCGACAGAGGGAACCGGAGGAGGGGACAGGCGGCCCCTGGGATCTGATTTCTGGAGTTTCCCAATCAGATGCATCTCTACAAGTGCTGTGTTTTCCAGCCGAGAGGTCCTTTAGCGACCGTTCTGGAGGCTAGTAGATTGGTGTAGAGCTTGGGCCTTAGGATCAGAGGTATCTGGGCTCAAGTTCGGGCTGAGGCTTGGTGCAAGTGACTTCGCCTCTCTGTGCCTCAGTCAGTTCATCTCTAAAGTGGGACTGATCACAGTGCGTTGCTTCTAGTGGCGATGTGAGAAACAACACGAGGTGTGAGAAATGCTGAGTGCCATGCCTGGGACACAACGAGCATTCAGCATGGAACTGCAGTTAATATTGTCTTCCCAGGACCCTCAGGGCCAACCCACCCTCCCTGGGTAGGATGATTGGGTATTGGGTGAGGCTGGGGGCCCCCCATGGAGCCCTGATTTGCCCCAGGACGGGGGGTGGGGGGGTCTACTCACGCTTCTCTCTGGTGCAGAGATGTGAGAACCTGACCCTGCTGAGGGCCCCAGGGCTGGATGCCAGGGAACTTTGACCCTAAGTATGCTGGGTTATACTGGGGGCAGGGCAGCCCTGCCAGGCACTGGACTCTACCTGCCCGCCCACCCACCCACCATTTATGCCCACCATTCATTCAGCTGGTATTTGCTGAGCACCTCCTGGGTGCTAGGCCCTGAGCTAGCTCTGCGTTTAGAACGATGAACAGGCCCATATGCCCCCTGCGCTATGGACTGTGAAGAAAACCCACTTTACATGAGGGAAACTGAGGCCTGGAGAGGGGAAGGAACTTGCCTAAGCCTTAGTACCTTCATTATTTCCCCTCCGTGGCCTCTGATTAGCTTCTCTGCTCACAAATGAGAAGAAGGAACCTGGTGTTCATGAGCGGCACGACACAGGCTGTGATGAGGGACCCTTTGCAGGGACTGTGGGTGTCTGGAGGAGGGACCTGGGTGAATCTGGGGGCCTCCTCTGAGGTCTAGTCCTCTGCTGACTCCTCTGTAGCCCCTTTCGTGCCCTCATCACACTGATCCTTGCTTCCTTCACCCCTTCTCTACTCGTTTAGCATCAGTTTTGAACCTACTTAAGTGCCAGATGCTGTACTGGGCTTGGGGGATTGAGCAGGGTGTAGAGACCCCGTCCTGCTCTCCTGGAGCCTACCGTGTAGAGGGAGAAACACTGGCCCCATATCTATACTAACGAGTGCATCATAAGCGATGCCCTGGTTACAGATTCCCCCACAGACTTAGAGCTCTGCAATGGCAGGAATGCCTCCCCCTCTGTCCTTTTTTTATGAACATTTTTTTTTTTTTTTTTTTGCAGCTGTGGTGGGTACTTAATTTATGTTGCATTAACCCAGGCAGCATCTTGATTGGGGGAGCCTGTGTGTGCAAAGGTCCAGAAGTGGGACAGGGCCAGGATCATTCAGGGAGCTAGAGTTCTGTCCTGGGAACTGTGGCAGAGGTGGGAGGACTGCAGGGCCTGATGAGCTGAGCTGAGATGGGGTTCATCCCAAGGGCAGAGGGAACCATGGAGGGGCTTAGATCAGAGTGGTGAGGCCAGAGTCTCTACAGCACCTGCGGGAGGGTCCAAGGGTAGCATCGGCTGTGGGACGGGCCAGGCATCAGCTGGGTAGCCAAGAGACCCAGAGTCTCAGAACTGGAAGGGACCAGGCCATCAGGTAGATGAGGGAGGAGACAAAGGCCTAGAAAAGGGGAGGGCCTCACCCAGTGTCACCTAGTGGGCTTGGGGCAGCACTAGCCTTTGACCCAGGTTGCTGGCCTATCCCCCACCCCCATGCCAGTTCCAAGCCAGTCCTGCCGTGGATAGATGTGAGTGAGGCCAGGTGTGGGAGCATCTATCTCTTCAACCTGGACTCTGACCTCAGCCCTGCGTGGGCACCTTCCTGCTGCCTGTGTGAAGCCAGGCTGGTGGTGTGGACCATTTCCCATGCTGGGTTCTCCCAACATGGAAGTGTCCGGGGTGCCAGGGGCTGAGCTGGGTGTCTCACAGGCCTGGCCGCATCAAAGCTCACACAGCTGTAAGATGTGAGTGCTAATATCCCCTTTTCACTGCCACAGGAACTGTTCCATGAGCCATGCATGCCCTTTGACCCCAGAGTAGCCACGCAGCGTCCAATCTCTGATGGTGAGGGCAGCCTTTGGACTCACTGTCAGCTCTGCTGTTAACCAAAGGGGAAAGTGGCTCTTGTCTCTTGGTTTCAGTGTCCTCAGCTCTCAAAAGGGTTCCTGATCCTTGCATGGCCTCCTTTCCAGGCCCGTTAGCAGGGTGAAAAGCGGGTAGGAGGTGCCAGTTTTTTGCCAGTGGAGAGGCTGCCATATTGGGCAAAGCAGCCTCGCCCCTCTCCTCACTTGGTCCCTGTCGGGAGCCTGCAGGGTCCAGAGACGATCAGGTTCCCCTGGAGGCCCAGGACGAGGCTGGCACAGCCCCAGCACGGCACTGTGTTCCAGAGGCCTTTGTATGCCTGCCGGGCAGCCTTGGGATACGGGGCCTGGCCTCTTAGCTCAGACCCGGCTGGGTTCAAATTCCTGCTTTGGGTGGTGGGTTTACTACCTGGACCAGGCCCAAGGCTAGGATTTTAGTCCAGACCTCATCGCTTTCTCACTGTGTGACTCCAGGCAAGTCACGCAACCCATATGGGTCCCAGTTTGTTCATCCACAGAATGGGGCCAGTGAAGCACCTGCTTTAAACCATGCACATTAGGGCTTGTGCCCATGACTGAGTTGGTATGGTACCCTGGTTGACTGAGGCGTCCATGGCTGCCTGGTCCTGCCCTCTGGGCCCTCCTGGGGCCTCCTTTCTGGCTCAGACCTCACTTGACTTGCTGGGTGCTGGCCCCTTTTCTGACTACTGTGCGTGGCTCATCCTGTTCTCCCTGTCTGCCCCCACCCCCCCCCCCCCCCCCCGTCCCCCCTGGCCCCCCCCCCCCCCCCCCCCCCCCAGGTGATCTCTCTGGCCACCTCCTTGCCTACCTGAGCCTCAGCCCTGTATTTGTCATTGTTGGTTTTGTGACCCTCATCATATTCAAGCGGGAACTGCACACGGTGAGTGAGTCCGGCCCTGCCCAGCCGTCTGCTGCCCCCACGACAGGGAGGAGGGGTTCTGAACCGTTTAATCCCAGCTACTTTGCTTTCCCTGCCTTCACCTTCTGGGTTGTTTACTGGTTGGGCTGGGAGGCTCGATCAGATGCCACAGCCTCTGGGCCTGGGTGGTGGCTAGTAGGCACAGAGGCCCAGCTGACCACATATCTTCCTGGCAGATCTCATTCCTCGGGGGCCTGGCACTGAACGAGGGGGTCAACTGGCTGATCAAACACGTGATCCAGGAGCCACGGCCCTGTGGAGGTAGGGCCTGGGCCGTGGGGTCTGGGGGTGCCCAGGTCAGGATGCTACCGCGACGCCTACATCCTTCCATCCTGCTCTCTTCTCCCAGGCCCCCACGAGGCAGTGGGCACCAAGTACGGGATGCCCTCCAGCCATTCCCAGTTCATGTGGTTCTTCTCCGTCTATTCCTTCCTTTTCCTGTATTTAAGGTAAGCTTCTGCTCTGGCCGGGGTGGCCTTGAACTGGCCCAGGCTGGGCTCTGCCAGGAACTCACTCTCAGCCCTTCGGACACCCTTGGGGCTTGGCCTCTGCCAGGGGTGGGAGGAGCTGCCACCAAGGAAGACATGTCCAAGCAGTATTTGGAGAGGGCTGGGGGCTGTTGGGGAGGCCTGGGCTCCAGGCTGTGGGCTGAGGCCACCTGATGGGCCTGTTTTCCTAGAATGCACCAAACAAACAACGCCAGGTTCCTGGACTTGCTGTGGAGGCACGTGCTCTCCCTGGGTCTTCTCACCGCGGCCTTTCTAGTCTCCTATAGCAGGTATGGAGGGAGGGAGAGCCCCTACCACCCCCACCCCCACCCCGCCCACTGGGATCTGGCTGGATTTGTGGTCCCTGTTGGACCTCCGTGTGGACCGGAGTCCCACAGCCTGTAGAGCAGCGCTGGGAAGGGGGTCCCAGGCCCCTTGTTTTAAAGGGCTAGGACTCCGGCTCCCCCTTCTAGCCCAGTCCATGCTCTCTCCTCTGGGCTGAGCCCAAGGTCCTGGGGACACCTGCACACATCAGCCATCTGTTCCCAGTGTCCCAGAGGAGCTTCTTGGAGACAAACTCAGAGCCGAAGGCTGAACAGAAGGCAGATCCCAGCCGAACCAGCCCTTTAGTTCTGTGGTTGGGGGAGCAGCCATTGGGGTCCAACCCCCTGCCTCCTTCTGGAAATAGCTTGGAGGCTGTGTAGTCACAGGAGTCTGTCCCATCTGCGTGCGTCCCTGCCGTGTGCACGCATAGGTCCCTGGGAAGCCGGCACTCGGGCTGGGAGATCGTGCAGGCCTGTGGCCGGCTGGCTTTCATGAACTTCCCTCTGTCCTTGGCCCAGGGTCTACCTGCTGTATCACACCTGGAGCCAGGTGCTCTATGGGGGCGTTGCTGGGAGCCTCATGGCCATCGCCTGGTTCGTCTTCACCCAGGAGGTCCTCACCCCGCTGTTCCCTAGGATAGCAGCCTGGTAACTGCCTCCTGGCCTTGTGGCTGCCCCACCCGCCTCTGCCCCCAGCCTCGGGCCCCCTGGGAGGGCCCTAGCGTCCCCGCGTCTGGTGGGCATGGGCTGCAGGCCCTGCTTGCCTGGCATCCTCCTCCCCCAGGGTTTTTCTCAAGCCCAGAAACCAGGGTACCATTTTCTGTCCTCAACTAGGCTCTCAAGGACTTAGGAAGCAGCCTGAGGCCTACTGGGCTATGCACACCGTGGGGCAGTGCCTCTGCCCGAGTGTCACACTGGCGACATGTCTGGGTCTCTCAGCAGCTGGGTCACAGGCCAGGCAAAGGCTCTCTGAGCAGTGGGGGAGGGTGCATCACCAGCCCCAGGCACTGGCGGGGGAGTCTGGTTTGGTGATAGGCTCACGTCCTGATGCGGTCCTGGCTTTCTGGGTGTCTGTCTCTCCAGGCCTATCTCTGAGTTCTTCCTCATCCGAGACACGAGCCTCATTCCCAACGTACTCTGGTTTGAGTACACGGTAACCCGGGCAGAAGCCAGGTGAGTCAGGGGACAGCAGTCACTGGGTCCTGACTCAGTGGGGCCCCCTGTTTCGGAGGGCTCCCCCATAGCCAGGCACTTGCCTGAGCACTTTTCTTGTACTACCTCATTGAACCTCCCTTGGGGCCCACTTTACGGAGGAGAAACGGAGGCTCAAAGGAAGAGAGGAGGAGTCACTTGACTGGGGATTTGCAGATGGTGGATGGGGGAGCTTGGCAAGAAACCCAGGCCGTCTGGCCCAGAGCTGTGCTTGTAGTCTCCGCAGTTCAGAACCAGACAGCTGGGCAGCCGAGATTCTCAGCGTTGCCGAATGTGGATGCCCCTGGGGGTCATTTAGTCCAGACACTTTCCTAGAGATGGGTAAACCGAGGCATAGGAAGTTAGGGGCTGCCCGTGGATGCATAGCAAGTGGGAGCAAAGCTGGGCTCTGGAACCTCCTGACTCGACTGTCCTTGTCCACTCACCCCAAATCCTGGGTGGGGTGTCAGCTGGGCTGAGGAACGCCTGGTTTCTCCCCAGGCTCAGAAGGGAAGCTGAGGTGAGGCCAGGCTCCAGAGTAAGCCTGGGAGGTTTCCTGGGGGATGCTGGCGAGAGGAGCCCGGGGGCAGGCTGGGGCAGGGTGTCGCGGCATCCGAGAAATCTGTCTGGTGCATCGTGGTCCAAATTATCCTAATGAGCTTAAGGGTAAAGTCCTGGATCCATGAGGAAAGGGGATTTGAGGGGGTTAGGGCAGGCAATCCCATTATTGGTGGAAGGGCCCCTCCTGGCCCAGCCCCACCCCACCTGGCTGGCCGCCACCTGCCTTCATCAACCAAAATTTCCATGTGCACCTGCTCTGTGCCGGGCGGTTGGGTAGCACAGAGCGAGATGGTCACGGCAAGCAGGGGGGACAGGAGGAATGAAGCACCTGTGTGATTGGTGCCCTGGGCCTGAGAGCCCGTGACAAGATCCTGAGGGAACAGCACCCGAAAAGCTTCTGAGGCAGGATGACACTTGGTGAGTCTTCCAAATAGAGGCCGATGTGACTGGAGCTCAGGGAATGAGGGGACAGGGACAGGGGATGAGCCTGGGGCCACATCATGCAGGATCTGTCTGGTAGGCATGGTTCGTCTTCTGAATTAAAAAAAAATTTTTTTTAACTTTAATTTTGAGAGACTGTGAGCAGCGGAGGGGAGTGTGAGAGAGGGAGAGAGAGGGACAGAGGCTCGGAAGTGGGCACTGTGTTGACAGCAGCGAGCCTCACGCGGGTCTTGTACCCACAAACCGCGAGATCATGACCTGAGCCAAAGTCGGACGCTCAACTGACTGAGCCACCCAGGCGCCCCCATTTTCTGAAAGTTATGTGGGACTCTAGTCAAGCCCATTCATTCTCCTTTCTGAGCCTCAGTGAGCCCCGTTAGAAGATGGGGGACGCTATCCCTGCTTCCCCCAGGTGGCTGGGCCCATCATGGATATAGTCCTTCCTCCAACCAGATAACTCAAGTCCCCTGTATAACATCCATCGGTCCTTCTGTCTTTGCTTACGCGCTTCCAGGTGGAGAACCCGCTATCTTTTGTCTGTTTCAGTTGTTGGTAACAGAGCCCTGCTTGTGCTGGCCTGTCATCCCCATAATTAGTTGGATTCCAGCCAGGTCCCTCTGGCTTCAGGTCTCTCGTCCTGGGCCCCACCTCTGCCGCAGTCTCCTGGCTCTGTTCCTGAACTCCAGAGCCGAGATGTCTGGGACACAGTCCCGGGCCAGAGACACCGATCCTCTCTAGGGTCCAAATCCCAGGTGCTAGGGCAGCAGCTCTGATCGGCCCAGCTTGAGTCAATCACTGGGGCTACCGGGGTGGGCATTCACCCATTTTGATGGGACCGTGGATAGGGAGGGGACAGCTGAGGGCATGGGTCACTGAGTGCCAGGAGTCCCCTCATTTGACCCCGCCCCCCCCCGCCCCCCGCCCCGGAATCCTCCTCACATTTGACCCCCACCCCCCACTTTGCAGGAACAGGCAACGTAAGCTGGGGACGAAACTGCAGTGACCGGTGAGTGTGGCTGGGTCCAGCCTCCAGATCTGGCCTGCATGATGCCTTGCAGGATGGACAGAATGACAGAGGGTTGAAGCAGAGACCTCTACAGACCCAAGTCACCAAGTGGAGCCTTTTTTTTCTTCTTTTAATTTTAATGAACAAGGTGGACCAAAGGGCCGAGCCGGCCCCTCAACCGGGACCCTGGAGGGCCTGCTGCCAAGGGGCACACGGCCAGAGACCCTCGCTGTGCTGCTGCCAGCCCCTGGTCAGGCGGAAAGCGCCCTCGGCATGGGCACCGGGGTGTGGCGTAGAGAGGAGGAGGGCTTGCGCCCCTGGTTGCAGGGCCAGGAAATCCAGGTGGCGTGAAAAATACACACTATTTATTTTTTGGTTTTGTCAAAGGCAGATGGGCTTTTGGGGACGGGGCGGGAAGGGCCCATCTGCTCTGCCCTGGATGCCCTGCACACAGAGGAGGGGCTGAGGTCAGCCTCCCCGGGGCCCTTTGCCCTGGGCCCAGGGGACGGACCGCCGCTCCCTCGGCCTGAGAGGTGGCCTGGGGGCCCAGGAGGAGACAAGCACCCCCCCACGCCCTCCGTGCCACCAATGCCATTCCAGAACTTCGTTCAGTGTTTCCTTGTCTGGGGGGCAGGGCCCAGAGAGAGCGCGCATCTGGCGGCTGCTATCATTGTTCTCTACCCCATGTCGACCCTGCACCACAAGGGCTTTCTCCGGTCCCCTGTCCCCAAGACAATGGTCCCCTTCTGACAAAAGAGCCTGCACATGTGGGTGAGCAAACCCAGGCTGTTTACAGCTCTTTTTTGTCCTGCCATCTAGTAGCAGTTAGTTTTCATCTCCACCCCAACAAAGGGCAGAGGAACCAGGAGCCGGGTGAGGGGAGTGGAGCCGTGGGTGCGTGATGTCCCTGTCCTTCCCTTTCCTTCCTTTCCTTCCATGTGCTCTGAACGTTCCCTTGTCCTTCCCGATGCCCTCCCGAGAGCCTGGGCACCTGCTCGGGTGCCCTTAAGCCTGCGTCCGGGGTGTGGGTGCCCAGATCCCCACTGTCCAGCGTGGAACCCGATCTCTGAAGTCTGACTCTCAGATGGAGTTG
Organism: Panthera uncia; assembly: GCF_023721935.1. Classification (NCBI taxonomy): domain Eukaryota; kingdom Metazoa; phylum Chordata; class Mammalia; order Carnivora; family Felidae; genus Panthera; species Panthera uncia. Next base: position 85,115,803 of record NC_064807.1, read on the forward strand.
TGGAGAAGAGATGCTTCCAGACTCTTTGGAAGTTTCGAGAATTGAACCAAGCTCCTCGGGAGCTGTGTTCTACACCCCCCACGCCACCCTTTTTTCTTTGTGGAGGTTCCTAATCTGCTGCTGAAGCACAATATTCCGGTGCTTTCTTTTCTCATTTGGTCAAGACAGTGTCCAAAAGCCATTCCGGATGCCAGGACCAGGGGCCTATTTCTGGGGAAGGTCGGTCAGTCCCCACGTTTTCCTCCCCTTCCCTTCTTACTTTTATTTTTTACTTTTTGCCTGAGACAAGCCAAGTGTGAGGTGGTTTGATTTAAGAAAAATCAATGAAATTGTTTACTATTGTTTTAAAATAAAATCTTGAACTCTGGCGGCCTGAGCACATGAACTCATGAGAGGAAGCTGGGGGTGCCTTTGGGGACATGTGACCCTGAGGGGCAAGGCTACGGCAAACACCATAAAATCATAAGCTCTCCAAGACCTCTAGTCCCTCCCAGCCCCCGAACGTGGGGTCGGAACCGCCTCTGTGACGTTCCCCACCAGTGTCTGAGGAGATCTCGCAGTCTGCCGTTCAGTTACCAGTCTCCCCATTTCTTAGTCCTGCTCTGCCCCGCTGCATGGTCCTGGCTGGCTCTGGCCCTGCTCCTGGGCCCGTTCCCCCTCTGTGTGACAGCCCTTGAGGACTGGGCATGGGTGCCCTTCCTAAGCCTCTGCCACCTCCACTGTCTAATCTGTTTTTCTTGAGCGCGTGGACAGGTGAGCATCTCGCTTCGCAAGAACTAACTGCAGACTGAGCCGGATGTTTGCGGAGGCCCTTGTGGGAGTGAGCTGGGTACAAGTCCAACTCAAGGGCTGGCCCCAGGCAGGCAGTCTAGTCCTTCCTTGGTCCACAAAGCAGAGGTGCCATAGGGCTACACTAGACACCCTCGGGGGCAGGGTGAACCGGAACTGTCTGTCCTCACAGGAGCTTGGAGGCTGGGGCCAGATCCCTGTTGAGTCCACAGAACCTTGACGTTCAGTTACGGTGACCTCACCCCAGGTGCGCAGCAGGAGCAAACAAATCTCTGGAGGCACTTTCACCCCAGATTTGAGTTACTTATGTAAACAGTTTTATATTTGTGGTGCACAAGATACAGAGCGAGGTGGCCAGGTACAGAAGGAAACGGCGTCGTGACCGAGAGCCCGCAGGAAGCAGGCAATGGAGGCAGACCCGTACAGACCAGAATGGCACCGGCACGGTCAGCCACAGGCTACATCGTTTTCACTGTTCGAAGGAAATAAAAGACAGACTTGAAAATATCTGTAGGGAACGGGAAACTAAAGTGAGATCTGACAGGTTTTAAAATGAAATTTTAAAAACGTTTAAAAAAGGGCGCCTGGGTGGCTCCGTCGGTTGAGCGTCCGACTTCGGCTCAGGTTATGATCCTGCGGTCGGTGGGTTCGAGCCCCGCGTCCGGCTCTGTGCTGACAGCTCGGAGGCTGGAGCCTGCTTCGGATTCCGTGTCTCCCTCTCCCTGCCCTTCCCCCACTTGTGTTGTCTGTCTGTCTCTCTCTCTCAAAAATGAGTAAACATCTGGGTTCCCCGAGTCCCGGGTGGACTCACTGCCTTCACCCCCCTTGACAGCCCTCCCCGTGACCCCCCTCTGCCTACCATCCCCATCTTCGGGCAGCCCTGCTCCTCCCCGTCCCCTACAGTCTGGTCCCCAAGCCTCGCCGACTCTTACTTGGTAAACATGTTTGAAATGTCGGCCTTCCCCCACTGGCCAGGCCCCCCCCCCGGAGGCAGTGAAGCCTCCCCATACGGTTCCCCCACCCCCAGCCCACCCGGGCCCCCTTCAACGCGTTCCTCAGCACCTTCCTAAAACACCCTCCTCTGTCTCGGGAGAAAGCCGGGTGTTTAGCCTGGCCCCCGGACGGGGCCTCAGGTGGTCCTGCCGTCACCTCACCTGGCAGACTCCTGTCCCTGCACTTTCCCAGTGAAGAGGGCCCAAATCAAGTTCGTGCCAACGTGGACAAACTTTTAGGGGATGGATCTAGGTAAAAAAATCGAGTAACATTCTGTCATTCATTGTCTTGCATGTTCAAATTTAATGATGTATCGCACAAAATATAGAGCTGCTCTTTTGCACTCGTATTTTGCAAAAACAAACGAACCACAAAAAACCCACCGCCACCCGCAAAAACGAGTTTGTCATCTGTGTCACTGGCCTCGGGGTCTGCGGGCTCCCGGGGGCCCACAGTGCTGTGGGTCTGCTGGCGAAGAGCACGATGGTGTCCCCAGAATTTGTTTCCCAAGACGCAAGTGCCTCTTGGTGTAACATCCCAACAGGTGGATCTAAAAACTCGATCCTGTAGGAGTGGGCGATCTCCCCAACACTTACCTCCCCAAATGTCCAGAGGCCTTCAGAATACTTGCCTGTCCCCCATCTAACACTCGGAGAGGGTGAGGTCACAGGCCACGCCCTCAGCAATAATGACTGAATCTTCATGGTTTCTTTGCCTTTCTTCATCTCCCCCTACCCCCCAGCAACCAGTTCTGCCAGGGGACCTTCATGCATTCCACACGACACTGCTCAGGGTTGTCTTTGCTAAGCGTGTCTTCCCCAACCGGTACTTTTTGGCTCCAGAAAACGGAATGAGCCTCTGTAGCATGAGGCCTGTGACCACTCAAGGGCAAGGGGACACCCTCACTCCTGAAGGATCTAGCTTTTTGGGGAACAAGGTCTTGCCTTATATTCGGACTCACGCAGGTCTTAGCACTTGAGCCTCTGGAGTCCTGGGCATCTGTCCAGGCACTGTCCTTGGCTTGGATCCCTCTCCCTGCTCTCCTGCTGCCCCAGGCCGGGTTGGGTGTGGGCCCCCTGCCGCCGCGGTGCGGCTTCCCCGGTAATCCCTCAACTCCTGCTGCGGGACCTGCTCCTGAGAGTCCCAGGAGCCTCCAGAGGGAGGAGCACCACCTCCATTGTATAGACGAGGACACCCAGGCACAGGGAGGCCAAGGGTCAGCCTAAGCGCCCCAGCGGCAGAGCAACGGCTGTGTGCTGTGGAATTCTCTCGAAGGTCTTCCTGCTCAAGGCCCCGAGAGGGCACTACCGTTCTCCTTCCCTTGGCATTACCCTGCCCTGCTGGCCCTGGGGTCCTGAGGAGTGGCCAAGCCCTGGGCCATACCCCCTCCCATTATCTGGGCCCCACCTCTGGCTCCCGGGGACTTTGGGTAAAGGGACAGGAGTCCCTCTCCTAGCCTCGGAGAGAAGAGGACACGGAGTCCCCAGCCTGGTGGGGCTGTGAGGAGGCTCAGTCAGGCCTGACAGTCCCCAGTGCCTGGCATAGGTTAGTTCCACTTGATCAGTGCCTTGGTCCAGTTGGCACCTTCCTGTGCCCCCCAGGCTGGGGCCCTCTGTCTTCCTCCATCACCAGCTTATGGGCCCGGGTCTGGGCTCGTTTCCAGCCATGGCCTCCTTCTTTCTCCACCCACTGTCCTGGGTCGTCTGACTGGGTGTGGTGTTGGGGCTGGGTGCTTGGCTACAGGGGCTCCTCTGGAAACCTCTGCTCTGCCATTTAGTGGTCTGGTGACCTTAACCTCTCTGAGCTTCAGTTTCCTTATCTGAAAAACGGAGAAAACCACAGGACCCACCGTCCTGTGACTGTCACTAGTCAGCCAGTTCACCTCATCCAGAGGCTCAGTGGCCTTTCCCACCCTCACCCCCTTGGCATCCTGCTCTTAGGGTTTCGCCGCCGCCTTCCTTAGGGCCAGCATCCCTCGGAGAGAGAGACGTCTCTCCACAAACAGCCTATTTGATTTGGGCAGGACACCCTGGCCCTGCTAGGCATGGGAGGGCGGGGGCACACATAGGGCTCTGATTGGCTAGCTGCATGACCTAGTCTGGTGGCCCCTGGCAGCACCTGGGGCTGGGGTGGGCTGAGCAAGGCTGCTTGGCCACACTGTTGTTGGTTCGTGGGGGTGGTGGCCTTGAGTGTGAGCTACGCACCAACACAGCGGAGGCTACGTGGCCCCACAGCCCCCGGGGAGAGTCGGTCTCACTCGCGGCCCGTGGGACAGGGAGGCCCAAGTCTGTGAAGATGCAGCCCTGGGTCTGGTGCCATTCCTGGCCAAGTGCCCCGAGGTTGGCGCTGGCCCGTGGCTCCCTGGCCTAAGTCCGAGGACCCTCCTCCTGGCTGCTCTGGGAGCCTTTGAACTCACCGGCTGCTTGGACCACGGTTCCCAGATGCAGGGGAAGCTGGGAGAAGGCAGAGCCAGGCGTGTGCCCCACACTGCCTGCCCCCTGGGCCGAAACACCTCTTCACCGACAAATTTCCCCTTTATTAATCACCTTGCACGTTACTGTTACACAACCATGAACGTGGTTCAGGAATCAAACTGAGTGGAAGCGAGTGAGTTGGGGCTCACGGGCCACATCGTCCAAAAGAGCACGGCAGGGGAAGATCGTACTTCCACGCAGGGCGGGCTGAGGCGAGGCCTTGGGCTTCCCTTACCAGCACACCTTGCACCCTGGCCTCAGCCTTGGAGAGGCCTGGAGCCCCTGGCTCTAGACAGTCCTGTCTCTAGATCCTTGGGAGCCTGGGGATTGGGATACAGACACCAGCCCGGCAGTGCAGAGGGCAGGGGGCTGGCTAGAGCCGAGCTAGCAAGAAAAGGACTTTCCGGTCTGGTGACCTGGTGAGGGACAGGGACAGGCTCTTCTGGTTCCTCTCCCTGCAGGAGGGCTCCTGGGTGGCCTACCGGGCGCCCGGGTCTTAGCCTCCGAACTCAGCCCGGGACTCGGGCCCCAGCAAATGCTGGCGATGACCCACGGAAGGCACCGGCTCAGGCCTGCAGGCCCCGCTAGGGGATGCCTTCCTGGCTTAGTCACCTCTGCGGGGCCTGGGGGTGGGGGGCGGTCGGGAGCAGAGGAGCGGCACCCTGGCGGGCTGCCCACCCCCGGTGGCTTGGCCGTGACGCCGGCAGGCCCGAGCACAGGGGGCTCACAGCTTGGCCCGAGGGTGGTGCTGGAGCAGAGCGCGCATGTCCAGGAGAGCCTTCTCTAGGTAGTGCGCCAGACGGGCCGCGTTGGTCTCGGCACAGCTGTTGTAGGCCGACACGGAGAAGTTGATGTGAGTCTCCATGGGGTTATAGCAAACGCCGTAGCCATCCGGGACCACGGGCCCAAAGAACATGACGCAGTCTGTCTTGGCAGGGACCTGGGGACAGCACAGGACTAAGCACGGGACTTCCGTCCTGCCCCACCAGCCTGCCTTTCCACAGCTCCGCCTCCACTGCGCTCTGCCCGAGGCGCCCTTTCCCCCCTTCTCCAGCGGGCGGGTCACTTCGTCTGCTCCTTGAGGTGCACTTCTGGCGTCAACCCTCTCTGGAGTCTTCCTTGCCACTCCCGAGGGAGCTGCGCCCTCCTGGAGGCTCCCCCGGCCCTCGGCCCTTTGCAGGGGGCCATCGCCGCCTCCGTCCCCGTGCTTCCGGCCTACGCTGTCCCCTCCTCCCAAGGGACAGGGATGGTGGTCTGTTCCTGCTGTTTCCCAGTGCCCGGCATAGGATGGCCTGACTCAGATGTTCCTTCGTGTCTGACCGGTGAACGAACCACGTCGATTCTCCCGTGAGGGGGGCCCTGACCCCTTCTCAGCCTGCCTGAGTCACGGCGAGGCCCCCCGGGCCCTGCTCTTCACCAGAACTCAGCCGTTTCAGTACTGACCCGGGGTGGCCCGAATGGGTCACACCACCACCAAGTCTGGCCATGTTCTGGACCCGGGCTCTATTCGGTGCAGCCTTCGTCCAGCTCTAGCGGGGGCTGTTCTGTCCCACCCCAGGGCACCTAGGGCAGTGGCAGGGGCCCGGAGGGCAGGAAAACCCACCTGGCTGGTGGAGAGGTTGAAATGCATAGCGATGGCGTAGGAGGTGTCCATGAAGATGTCGGGCATGCTCACCAGGTCCTCAATGGCCTGCAGCTTCAGGCCCAGCAGGTGCCGGTCAAAGGCCTCCCCGCGGATAGCCTGTGAGAGGGGACCGTCAGGGGCAGGGGCTGCAGGCCCAGAGGGTGCGCCCCTAGCCCTCCTGAAAAGCCTATGGCAGCAATGTCCCTTCCACACAGCGGTCCCTCGGACTCATGAGACCAGAGGGTCCGGGCAGGAGAGCCCTCGCTTCACACATGGAGAAACTGAGGCTCAGGGACCTGCCCAGGGAGGGGACAGGGCAGGATTTAAGGACACAGGCCTGCAGCTGGGTGGCCCGGCCCCATCCCGGCCACGGGGCCTTGGCAGGTCACTTACATCTTGGAGTCTCGGGGTCTTCGTCTGTAACATGGGGATGGGTACTGAATGTCCCTCCCGGGGTGGCAGTGGGAGCAAAATGGACAGCTGCATGTGACATGGGCAGAGCCTGGCACACACAGGTGCTCAGAGCCAGATGGGAACCTAGACCTCCCGCCCTTGACTGCAGCCCAAGCTGTCAGAGGGCGGGGACCCCGCTGTTGGCCAGACCATGCAAGCCCTCAGCATCCGGGGCCCCGGGGCCATCGAGGGGAGAACACGGTGCGAGCGCCAGAGGCTAACCTGGGACCGAAACAAAGTCACTGAGCTCAGTCTCGGTTTCCCCAACTTTAAAATGGGGATATTCAGCCTCACTCCAGGTGCCCCGGGTGCCCCCTGCTTTGGAGAGGAGTGGTTCATGCGAAGGGTGAGCGGCTGCAGGGACGGACGGCCGGGAAACACCAAGGGTCAAGTCAAGCAAATGGGGACAGCAGGGGTTCGCTCACGTGGTCCGTGTAGGCTCGGTGGGCTTGCACGGCCTTCCGCAGCAGGTCCACCTTCTGGGGCTCCTGAGAGGGGTGAGGGAGTTGAAGTGTATGTTCCCCCCCCCGTTCCTGCCACCTCCCGCAGTGGCCCGCTCCACCCGGCACTAGATCCGAGGTCCTCGAGAGCAGTCCTCCCCTGTTGGCCCTCAACCAAGGCCTGACACGCAGGCAGACGCGCCCTGCTGATGAGCGAATGAAGCAATAGTTCCCTTTTGCCCTTGGCTGCCAGGAAGCTCAGGGCCGAATTCACGACTCCACCTTCTGTCAGATTCCCAGTGCCCACCCCGGGGGCCGGGGAGGAGGGCGGGGGGGGGGGGGTTGGAATACAGTAGGTGCTCCATCAGTGTGCAGTGACAGAACGTACAGGAAGGGAGATGGCTCAAGGCCGGCTTGCCCGCCCTCGCCCCGGACCTCTCACCGACACGTTGGAGTCATCCATGGCCTTGACGAAGGTCAGTGAGTCCACGGAGGCCGAGCGGATGGTGTCGGTGCGGCCCAGGTGGAACATGCGCAGGGAGGCGCTTTCGTACGTGGCGCACGCCTGCTTGTAGATCCTGGGTGCGGGAGGGGGCTGAGCACAGCCCCCGGCAGGCTGCCCCCCCCCCGCCACCCCCAGGCCTCCTCCCTCCTCCCCCGCCAGGCCCCGGGGCGCGGCGCACCTGTAGTAGGCCAGCTGGAGTGCCATCTGGATGAAGGCGTCCGGGCTCAGCTTCTCCGACTTGGGGAAGTCTTTCCCAAAATGGTGGAACACCATCACCATGATGTCCAGGTCCTGGATCATGCTGGGGGGCGGGGAGAGGTGGGTGAGGAGCAGGCACCTGGCAGCCCCTGCCGACCCCAGGGGAGGCCCCGGGGAAGGCCCAAGAGCGGTCTCAGAACCAGCCAGGTGCCACGATCGACCGGGAACGGGAGCCTGCCGGGCTCGAGGAGCACAGTCCCCTAACCTGACTTGACCCACCCGGTATGCCGCGCTTACATGCTGAGATTCTGCTTGGCCTTTTCAATGTCGCTCTTGATCTCAGGGGTGATGTTGAACCGCAGCTTCTTGGGCATGGGCAGGGGCACCATGGGGGACCGCACAAGCTCGGGTTTCTTCCTGCGTGGGACACGGGGGGCCTCAGGCTCACGCTGGGGCCTCGGGGGCCTGGGTCCACCCCTGGGACTGAGGTGGGGGGCGTGGGTTCCTGAGGCCGGAGGGAGCCAGCCTGGGGAGACTGTGGGTTTGCTCTTTAGAAAACTGCCTTCGCTCCAGCTTCCAAGTGGCCACACGGAGGAGGCCTGGAGAGGGGAAGGGACTTGTCCAAGGTCAAGTAGCTGGGAAGCGGCAGAGCCGGAACTCAAACCGGGTCTGACGACGCTAAACCCGTGCCTTCTTCTGGCTTCCTTTGAAAACACAGATTCGCAGGCACAAGGGAGAATGGCATTTCTCCGTGACTGTCACCTGTCACCAGGAGCTCGGGAGCCGGGTGGAGGGTGGGACAGGCACACTCACGTGAACTCAATGACATGGTCCACGAGGGCAATGATGGGGGGTCCCTCCGCTGCTGCATGCTCGTAAACAAGCCCGCAGGAGCCATCTTCGGCCACGATGAACTGTGGAAGGGAGAGGGACCCGTCAGCCCCGGGTCCCTGGAGCCACTCTCTGCTGGTTGGGTCCCGTGGGAAGGGCCTCTCTGAAGCCATCTCAGGGGTTATGCCGACTTTATTATTGTTTTTAATAACAGCTAACACTCACCAGGGGCCTTGGGCCCATTTCAGGCCACGGCACGTCCCATACTCGTATACCGCGTCAAGTCCCTATAATGACTCCTCCCTGGGAGTCATTCCACAGGCTCAAAGAGGGAAAGTCACGGCCAAGACCGCGCCGCTCTGCCTGGCCCCACATCCCAGCTCTCTCGGTTGTGCTGACGAGGTGACAGCGGTTTCTGGGCCGGGCCCAGTAATGACAGGCTGACCGCCTGGTAATTACAGCCGCGTCCACCTGCTGGCCTCCCACCTGCTTTACTAGCTGGGAGGCCAGGGACGCCCGGGCGAGGGGCAGGAAGTCCTGCGTGGGCCAAGTTTGGGTGTGCGTCCTGGATGGGAGTCGGGGCTCCGCCAAGTCCCCACCTGCAGCGTCTTGTCGAACCAGCGATTGCCGCTGTTCAGTTTGCCACCACCCCCGTGCAGCATCTGGCCGGCCACGTGACGGCGGTACACGTCCTCCGAGACGCGGGGCACGGGTGCATCCAGGCACACGGTGAAGATGCTCTTCTGGATGGAGCGGACCGACTCCCGGTTCACCTTGTCTGGGGTGGCATGTGGGAGGGGCGCGAGACCGGGGGCGGGGGTGCATGTCAGGCCCGGGAAAGCCTCGGAGGCTTCCAGAGCATTCACGGGCGCTGGGTGAGGGCTGCAGAGGCAGCTTTGCACTCAACAGGGCCTCGTGACAGGGTTGGTGGCAGAGCGGTGAACACAGCTGCCTTCCGACAGGGCCCTGTAGCCCCCTAGCGCTCCACTAGCCGGGGCCCGATACCGAACCCACGTTAGAAACGAGGCAACGGGGGCGCCTGCCTGCCTCAGTCAGAAAAGCATGTGACTCTTGGTCTAGGGGTTGTGATCCCAAGCCTCACGTTGGGTGTAGAGATTACTAAAAGATAAACTTTAAAAAAAAAAAAAGAGGAAACCGAAGCCCCAGGTCACATGGAGAGCCAGCGTGATAGTCAGGGATCCAACACAGGGGTTCGACTCCAGGGACGACGCCCCTGACCAACAAAGGATTTGAAAGAATGTGGAGGCAGAGGTGGGGTCTGCAGCCAGAGGGCTTGACTCTTACTGTAACTTGCTACTTAATACAGGGAAACTAAACCCAGCCAAGCCTCAGTCCCCTCATCTGTGAAATGGGCCAACAGCACCTACTCCAAGTTGAGAGGATTCAGCGAGAAACGTGGCCGCTCAGGGCCTGGTGTGGGCAGAGGCCAAGACGTGGGCCTCTCCTCCTTCTTCCACCCCCCCCCCCACGGGCACCTTTGATGAGGGTGCTGTAGGCCTTGGCCCAGGAGTTGCGGTGGTTGGAAGTGAGGATGCCCACGGGCTCTTTGTTGGTTTGCAGCGATGAGTTCCAGATCTTCTCCAGCTGCACGAAGATCTGATCTGATGTCAGGGGTGTCCCATCGCTGTGGTACACGTCCAGCTCAAAAAACTACCCGGGCACGGCAAGTGGGGAGAAGGGAGGTGGGTGAGGGTCTCAGACAGGCAGCAGTCACCTCCCACCCCAGCCTCCTCCTGGCCCCGGCAGCCCAGAAGTCACAGCCAGTGCCGGTCGGGGCCCTGCCGAGGGATGAGTCAGGCTACAGGGGCGAGAGGCGGGGAGGTCCTTGCATTGCTCTCCCCAGGCCGGGCAGGCCCACGGCCCCTCCTGGGTGCCCTCTGGCTGGGGCCTAGCCAGGCGCCCAGTAGAGATGCCCGGGGCACGCCTGATCCTTGGGACACAGGGGCATGCATGTTGGGGAAGCTGACTTTTGGCCCCGCGCCCTCCTCCCCTGGGGAAGTGGGGGGAGCCCACCCACTTGGTAGTTGTGCACCACGGTGATGTGCATGGGCGGCTTCTTGCTCTTGCTGAAGCTGATGACCGAGTCCTGCTTGGGGCCCGGCACGCGGCAGGAGGACAGGATCTGATAGTACTGGTTCATGCACAGCGGCTTACCCCCCAGGTACTCCACGGGCAGGGTCTCGCTGCGGGGGCAGAGGGACAGTGAGGGGGCCACCAGGCAACCGAGCAGGGTGGAGGACAAGACCACCAGGGAGCTGCTGCTGGGCACCGCTGGGAGCCGGGCCAGGCCGAGAAGGGGCTTAGGCGAGTGGCGTCCCTACCCCGACTCAGTGTGAGCGGGAGGTGCGTCGGGGCTGCTCAGGGGGCCTGTATCCCACCCCGGGCGGGCCCTGCTTGTGAGTCGCCCCGGAAACTCGCTCTCCTCGGCGCTTCAGTTAAGCCACAGAAGAGAGGAGGTGGTGAGTCAGCCTCCGGGGTCCTCTTTGGCTGGGACAGTGTCACCAGGAGGCGGTCCCAGCAGCTGGGGCAGAGGACCTAAGTGTCCCAATCCCCATACTGTCTCTCCAACCCCAACAGAGGCTGGGCCAACAGGAAGTGAAAGCGACCGAGATCTGGACCCGTCCAACACCCGGCTGCGACACTGGAGACGCTGGACGTGCTGGGCCCAGGCTGGAGTGGCTGCGGGGATGGGGGGCGGGGCAGGGGAGGCTGCCCACCTGTCAATCATGGTTTTGAAATCCAACACGCCCTCGATGAATTTGGCAGCAAACCTGGGGGGAGCAATGAGAGATCAGAACCTGTTGGGACACCCCAAGGGAGGTCCCAGGCCAGGGACACCAGTGGGGTGAGGGGAAGGCCTAGCCAAGGGAGGAGACAGATTGCTTCACTCTGAACCCACTGCTGGCAGAAAGCCTGAAAGGAGTTCAAGTGTAGGACCTGTGTTTGAGTCCCGGCTTGCCCTTCTGAGCCAGCTTTCTCTTATCTCTAGAGGGAGGGTCCCAAGAGGGCCCAGGGAGATGCTTTTGGCCAGGGACACCTACATGCTGGAAGGATGTAGGTGTAATGAATGGGAGCGCGATTACGGCTGGTTTATTCGTTGGTACTGGCTGATTTCACCCACAAAGGGCCTGAGGCCCTGAATCACAGCCTGGAGCCTGGAAGGAGGTCACCTCTTCTCTGAAGCGTCAGAGAGGGACCCGGGACCTTGGGGGATGGGGAGTATAAACGGGAGGGCAGTAGCTCAGGGTGTCCTCTCTGATAGGTACCTTCCTGTTTGGGGGCCGCTGTGTCTTCCGGGCCATCTCCCTCAACCGGGCCTTCCTGCTTGGATCGTCCGGACCACACCAGTCAGGCCTGACACCTGGTCTGCCCCTGGCTCCCAACATGGGGACCACCGGCTAGAGCCTGAGCCTGAATTCTTGGATGCCCCGGCCCCTTTAAGAGAAGCAGGTGGTGGCCCTGAGTGTCTGGTCCTTGGGCAGGAGATCCCTGTCACTGGTATTTTTATCCCGGTAGTATTGGAACAGAGGCCAGGGCAAGTGACACGGCCGAATGTGGAAAAGGGGATGGTGTACAAAGGTCACTCCTGGGACCAGCTGGAGAGAGAGGAGGGGCTGAAGTGTCAGAATGAGGTGAGGGGTAGCCTCAGGTTCACAGAGAGGGAGGGGATACGGTCTACAATGTGATTAACAGTTATGAAACTTTAGAGCCAGGAAGACCCTGCTTCAGCCAATCCTGAAAGGTGACCTCGGGCAAGTCCTTTCATTGCTCTGAGCCTTAGTTTCCCGATGTGTGACATAGGGATGATGCTCCCTACTTCGTAGGGCTGTGTGGGGCGGCGGGGGGTGGGGAGGAGGTGGCCGATGAACGATAAGGAACAGATAATGACCGGGGCCCCTGCAGTCTCCCGGGGGAATTGGACATCAGGGCCTTGGACATGCCCAGAGCCCTGTCCCAGCCGTAGCCACTCACTCACCGGAGCTGTCCCTGCAGGTCCACAAAGTCCTGCTTGGGCAGTGCTACACCAGGGCTGGAGTAGATGACCAGGGGCTGGCGGTACTGGAGGTAGGCTGTTTTGAGCCACCACTCGGACAGCTGGAGAAAGGACCACAGCCTGTGTGTGAGGAGCGGGTGGGGACGTGGCTGGGTCCCCTCTGCCCCCTCTATAGGGCACAGATTCTCCAAGTGAATGCTCAGAGCGGAGCCTCCCGCCCCCTTAAAAACCAACCTGTGGCACCTCATCGTTTCCTCTTAGCCTGAGGCAATCGGCATTAGCAAGACAAATTAGACAACACTGCGGAGCAAAGGAGCCAATGATTCTAGAAAGAAAAGGACTGAAGGACTGCCAGGAAATGGGGGAGGGGTGAGGGGAAGAGGCAGAAATGTGAATCACTTTCCTTCATCTTACACACTTTTGGGCAATGATTTTACTCTTTTTGGAAAGAAAAATATATGAATGACAGAAAAGGAAAAAAATACATAAAGTCAAAGTCTGATGAACGTATTTTTGACCGTTCCAGGTAGAACATTCTCTGGGGAGGCAGGAGCCCAGGGTTCGGTGCAGTTCTTGGGACCCTGGTCCTCCCTGGCCACGGTTTTGTTGGTGTCAGACTGGGGAGCAGACACTCCCTTGGATCTCAAGGTCAGGGCCATCTAGGGAAAGCTCCCTGCGAGGATAAGTCACTGCCCTAGTGACAAGATGTGGGTGCCACATCCTGTGTCTCCATCTGGTGGTCTGTCCTCTGCCCAAGGGGCTATTTCCATCGGGTGAGCAGTCTCTCTGGGGACCAGCCATGGCCAGGCTGTTAAAGACCCCTGTCTCGGGGCTGTGCAGACTCCCAAGTAACTATCACCCTTGAGCCTTACGTGCTGACTGTAATATCCCCCTCACTCTGCCCCCGCAAGCGCCTCTCTGGCAGGTCTCTCAATCCCAGGGACCCCAGACCCCCACTGTGTTTCCTATCCCATCTCCAACAGCCGTGGGACGTGCCTCTTCACCACACAGGCTCCCCTTGGGGCACAGCTAGCCTGTGGCGCTAGGCCACCAGCCTTGGGCCCTTGGCAAGGCAAGAGGGAAGATGACAGGCCCAGGGTGCACAGTGGGCCAGCAAGCAACTGCTGTCTGCTGACTTGTGGCCCGAGGACAAGGCTCCTGGTCAGCCAGACCCTCTCCTGTGTAGCTCGGGGCCTCCCAGGGAGCTGCTGTGGGTTTTCAATCTACCTCTCTGGGCCTCAGCTTCCTCACCTGTGGATCAGGGAGGGGCAGACAGGAATTCCCTCCCCTTGGTGACAGCCGGGCTGCCCTTCAGCCAGGGGCCCCCACTCCATCACGGATCTCAGGGCCTCTGACCAGAGTTTGGGAAACACAGGGAAACCCTGCAGATGTGGGCATTCCCCCTGTTGAGAATCTGCTGGGCCTTGTGAGCGGAGAAGGAGGTAGCCCCACCCTTTTAGCTAGAAGTTTCTGTTGGAAAAAGAAATTCCTGGCGAAAAATGGAGGGAAACTGCCAGACCACAGACTCTTTAAGTGCCTGCCGAGGCTCAGTACCTGACGCCCACCCGTTGAGGACTCCCCGCTCCCATGTACCCCACTCAGAAGAGCATCTCCCACTTTACACGGCCAGAAGCTGGCTGTGGTTCTCTCCCAGAGAACCTGCTCCCCGCTTGGCCATCCCCTTCTTGGTCAGTCTCCCCCATCCTCCCCCAACTGCCCCTCCCCAAATGCCCCTGCCGTTGCTTTAAGTCGGGACTGCTCTCTATCAGCAGGTGCCATTAGTGCTGCCTCTAGAACGCATCCTGACCCTGACCATATCCTGACCCAGACCGCGGGAGATGCCCGCGCCAGCCTCCTCGCATGCCTCCTGCCCCCATTCCTGCTTCCCTCCCAGCAGTCAGGGTGGTTCTTTCCAACTACGTTCAGGTGTAAGACGCCCACAGGAGAGTGCACGGGGTGTCAGTGTGGACCTGTGTGACAGGCGATTCGATCTGTCACTGAACAACACAAATGCCCTGCTTTAGGCCATCCTGTGGCCGGCCCCCCTCCCACTGAACTCCAGCCCACCTTCCTTGCTCCGATGCCCCCCCCCCACCCCCCGCCCCAGCCCCAAGCCGCTGCACTAAATTCCAGCCTCTGTCCTTGGACACGCTAGGCCGTTGCCACCTTTCCCTGTGTTGTTCCCTGTCTCAGATCCAACACCGCCTCCTCCCTGCCCTCCCGGCCCACTCAGCCTCAAACCACTGCCATATTCCCCTCTCCTCTTCTCCTGGCAAGCTTCACTGCCGGAAAGAACCTCGTCCCCTCACTTGTGTCCTGTTTCCTCACCTCGATCCGCACCCCACGTTAATGTCAGCCCCAAGGGACCACGGACTGTGTTCCTGCTCACTCAGGGCCCTGCCTAGTGCAAGGCACAGAGCAAGCACTGAAGAAACTGCAGGGCGCACACGAATGCCCCCGAGTCGCAGGTATTGGAAAATGCGGTGTGAGGCCAGCAACAGACGGGCCGCAGCGAGGGTGCTCTCATAAGCCTCCGAGAGGGCCCTGTGCCCCCCGCCCCCCTTCCTCCCCGGGCCCCTGCGGGAACGAGGAAGTCCACTTACCCAGTTCTCCATCTTCCTGGCCCTGCGCTCCAGCCCTTTCTGCAGACGCTCCCCGACGCCCCCCGCGGTCTGAAACTCTTCCACCAGCTGCTTGGTCTGGGTCCACTCCTCCTCGCTCACGATGGGCTGCAGCGCCTTGAGGTAACGGTCCAGGGACTGCTGGAGCGCAGGCACGGGCAGCCGGGGCAGCGAATCCTGGTGTGCCTTGAAGCGGCCGGAAACCTTCACCAAGGAGGAGGGCTTGAGCAAGCCCAGGGGCTTTACCTGCAGGCAGCAGAACATCTTGCTCATTCTCTCGCTGGCTCTGGAAGGCCCTGTCAATCCCAAAAGCTGCAGTACTGGGCACTTATGTGCCACTCCGTGGGGTCAGAGCTGGCCTCTTGGATGGTGCCCGCCTGGCTTCCCGGCCCTCAAACTGTACAGTGAGTGTCTCCGCCTCTCTGGGGCCTGGAGACGCAGGGAGGGCTAGGGGACGGGGGGGTGTGGCCACTGGTCCAAGTCGGGATGGACGGCACCTGCTGGGGGCGGCAGAGCTGAGGGCGGCCTCTCACCTGTCTGGAGGCACAAGACTCCGCCTTTCTCCCCCTGGGACCAGGAGCCAGCCAGCCAGCCAGCAGTCAGGCGACTGCTCCCGCCCCCGGGGGTCCCCGCCTCCTTTTCTCCCACCCTCGCCAAATTGAGAAAGAGAGGGAAAAAGAGAAAGTCAGAAAGAGCCAGAGGAGGACAGCCCCTTGGGGTGAGGGCGAAGGCTTGGTTTTTACCTGTCTGGGGGTGGGGATAGAGGGACATTGGGGCAGCTGTGTGGCAAGCGAGAGCTGAATGGCCTGGATGGCCTGGCGGGGGTACGGGGGTGTGGTGAGAGGTGGCAGAGAAAGTCTGGGAGGCTCTGGAGGCAGGCAGAAAGAGAGGAGATCTGAGGAGCTGGAAACAGTGGGTAGGCAAGTGGCAGAGGATCCGTTCCATACCTTCTCTTTCTGCTGCCCGTCCTCCATGGCAGGACTGAGGTTCTGAGCCCTGTCTGTCTGCCTTGGGCTGGACCTCTAAGCCTAACTGTGCTACCAAGTGGGTGAGCAGAACCTAGCAAGAGACAGCCACTTGCCCGGGCTGGAAAGAAAAGACAAGAGCCGAGATTCAGGGGGGTGATAGGGAGTGGCAGTGGCAATGGCTACGGTGGCCACGGCAACACCTCGGGTTGTGGCTGTGGCAGGCACCCTCTCTAGCTTCCAGGAGTGGAGGATTAGGGAGCAGGTGAGGGGGCTGGTAGTAGGCACAGGCACAGGAGGAAACCTGGAACACGTTCTCCTTTCTTCTTTGGGTGGGCCCGGTGCCAGGGAGGCAGGCCAGGAGGGATTAAAAAATCCACCTGTTGGAATCCGTATAGGTCTGTTTAATGAGCAAAAACCTGGCTGGAGGCAGAAACCGTCCGGCCACCGAGGTTACGCCACAACCCTGAAATTAGACCTGAAAATTAAGGTTGGCGCAAGGGAGCAGACGCCGAAAAGGGGCCATAAGTGGACAGTGGCTGCTAAAACCCCATCCCGTTTTCCTCCAGGACTCTTGGAGCCCTTCTGGGCCTCCCTTCCACCAAAGCCTGGTTCTCTTGAGCTGTGGCTCATTCGGCTGGCGGCCAAAAGTGAAGGACTTTGGGCACTAAAAAAAAATACACCGAAGGAGAATGCTAGTTTTGGGACTCTGCTAGATTTGAGTCACCGGAGCCAAGGGATTCTGGCCAAGTCTCTCCTTGCCTCAGTTTCCCCAGCAGTAAAGCGATCAGGCCGCCGAGAAGGTCCTAGAAGCTGTCTGTAGGAGGGGGGCACTATTTAGGTGTTGGTGACAAGGGTGAAGTGGAGCCTTCGGGTCCTGGGAGACCTGGAAGAGCCTCTGGGCCAGCAGATGGGTACCCTCAGCCCTCTGGGCCAAGTAGTATCTGAACATCCTTCTTGGCACGGACAGAAGGAGATACAAGCAGGGATATGCTTGGAGTGGACAGCAAAGGAACTCAAACCATAGGAGCAGCACTGCCGGCTCCAGGCTGCCCTGCGGAGAGCACTGTGGCATAGACACAAAACTGGGGGAGGGACTGGTGGAGAAGAAGGGCAGGGGGCTGCCGCCTGAAGCCTCTGGCCAGTTCAGAGGACTTTGAGAGCAGCCCAGCTTGAGGCCTCCACATGAATTTCTCTGGCCACACACAATTCCCCAGGGGCCGTTTGCTGAGCCCCAGGAGACCCGAGCAACTGGGTGAGGTTGGAGAACTGGCTCTGGACCGCGCATAGATGGCTCAGGCTGCGCGAGTGACAGGTGTGTGTCAGAGAATAACCGTCTGAGAGACACTCCTGGCCTCCCAGCAAGTTGGTTCTGGGTCTCAGGGTGGAGGTGCAGCCTGAACCCTGGGTCCCCACTATCTTTTCCGGGTGGCAGGAATTTAGAACCACACGATGTGGGTTCGATCCGGTCTCTGACCTTGAGCCTCAGTCTCCTTTTCCAAGCGGGGTTAGGCCCCCTGCCGATCCCACCCCAGCAGCTGTTGGCTAGGCAGGACAGTGGGTGGCCTCCTGCCCCCGTCGCCTCGACGGCTTGTCACTCCATTCCGGCGCAGCCGCGTGTCTGACTCCACTCCCGACCCACCCGCCACGTCCAGGGCCCGCCAGGCCGGTTTCCCGGCCGAACTCACCACGGTCCTGGCCGCGAAAGCCAACATCTCTGCGACACAGAGTCCACTAGGTTCCTCGCGCTGGGCAAAGTCCGCGCCGCCGCCGCCGGTGGATCCTTGCTAGAGCCTCTGGACTAAGGTCGTCGACCTTGGTCGAGTCACCGCGGCCAGCCGGTAGAGATGGCCCGGCGCCCACCGACCGGGCCTGGCGGGCCGTGGGCTGGTGGCTCCGAGGAGCACTCTTGGGGTGGGCCCGGGCCGCTAGGCGCGGGTGTGGGGCGGGGCCATGGCGCGGGGCGGGGCTGGACAGGGGGCGGGGCCGAGGGCGCAGTTAGCGGTCCCGAGACCCCGCGAGGCGGTGGAACCCAGGAAGAGGGGCAAACCGCAGGCCTCAGCCCCCCTCTCCGTCTCCCACCTCCAAAAGTTGTCTCAGCTGTTGGACGCAGTAGTGTGCAGCACTCTCAGTCGGCTTGGTGTCCTTGAGCGCTACTCTTAGAACGAAAGGAAAACACAACCATGTCAACAAGGGACTGTCCGCCAATATGCTTCGGGATAGGGTCAAAGATGACAGGTGGGGAGCGCCCCGCACAAGCATGGCTGCCGCGCTCCCATCACCGGGCGGACAGTGGGCTGGTAGGGAGGCGAGCGGGCCGCTGCCGCGCATGCTCCCAGTTGCCCCGCACCAACATGGCCGCCGCCTCCCCGTGAGCGCCGTAGCCGCGAGCCGGCCGTTGCTGGGCATGCTCCCTGAGTGCCCCGCACCAGCATGGCGGTCGTCTTCACCGGGGTGACTTTAATTCTCGGTTTTCGGTTATAGCCGGCCGGTGCTCAGTTCTCTTCAGAAAGCTCTGAGCGCCTGGTGGAGCCGGGGAAAGGAAGGGAGTGCAGGCGTGAAAGGGGAGAGGGGACTGCGGGTATCCGGGCCGGCTCCTGGCGGGAGGAAGATGGCTGAGGGCGAGCGGCAACCGCCGCCAGGTAGGACCGGCCGGGCCCGGCCTGGGTGTGGGGGTGCGGGGGCGGCGCCCGGCGCGGGGGCGGGGAAAGGGTGTGGTGTGGGGGGCTCGGCGGGAGAAGGGGTCGGGAGGTGGGGGAACTCGAGCGGCAGAAGCGGCTGGGCCCCGAGGAGGAGCCGGTGGAGGCGCCCCAAGAGGGAAATGTTGGGACCTGCGGGGTGGCCAAGAACCCGGGACTGCGAAGGGGTGGTGGGTGGGGCGCGACACCGGGACTTGGGGGGCCCCGGCTGCCAGAGGGCCGGGAGGGCAGCGCCGCGGCCAGAAGGGGAGGCCTTTTCCGTATCTGGGCTGCGCGTGAAGTCAGCCCTTGAGCTGGTGGGGAACTGCCTGGGATGGGGGCGAAAGTGATTCTGGTGGCTGCCTTCTTTATTAGCCCCTGCCCAGCGGGCGACGGGTGGTGCTCAGTGGGCCTGCGCCCGCCCGCCCCGGCTTCCCAGACTCCTCCGCACCCTTCCCGCCCCTCATCCTCCTACCCCCTCTGTCCCTCTTGGAAATCGGGCTGTGGACTTTTCTTCCATTGGCTGACAATTTATTGAGAGACCTGCCCTTGGTTGTGTAAACCACTGATTAAAAAAAGCTGGTTGTGCAAGATGAGCCTGGCCTCGCCATCTGTATCTTTTACTTGCGCCGTGGCCTCGCTTTAGTTCATCTCAAATAACGGATGCCAGTGGTAGGGAAGGAAGGGATCTTCTAGAGACCTGTTTTCCTGGAGAAGGGGAAGTCTGTTGGCGGTTACCTGCCGCCCTCTCTCGAGCCAAGAAGGACTGACCATAGAGAAGTAAAAATTCTGACAGGGCGAATAGGTTGGCCAACAGCTAATGTGTTTAAAGCAGTGGATATTCCTTCTGTCTTGCACGTGGGGCTCTCTGGGAAGGTCTCACTCAGGAAGGAGAAACTCATCCTCCCCTCTGCCCCCAACAGATTAACAAAGAGCTGGCTGTGCTCTGTTAGGGCATTTGAAACCATTTACTTCGTTCAGTAGAAAACTTTCGTGCCCGTGCCTTTAGAAGTTCTGGTAATGACTGTGAGAGCTATAAGCCAACCGGAATTCTAGGGAGATGAGTGCATCTCCAAAGTTGGGTGGCTGGAGAGACGGCCCAGGCACTGAAGGAGATAAAGGGAAGGTATCTATATGGCTGGAAAGAGCCAGGTCCCTGGAGGTCGTTCTCTTTGAAGTTTGAAACAGGACATTTTGGAGCAAGTGGAAAGAACTACTTGACTTAGACAGTGTAGTGGTGAAAACCTTGGGTTTTTAAGAGTTGTACAGAGCTGGCTCTGCCTGGCAAATCACATTCTCTCTTTTTTTTTTTTTTTTTGAGAAACTGGGGCTGTTATATCTTCTGCACCGAGTTGTAGTGTGTGTTCCATTGATGATGTGGGCAAAACATGGCACGTGGTGGGTAGTCCGGAAATGTTGATTGCTGTTGGCCTTTTAACCTTTTTTTTTTTTTAACGTTTTTTATTTATTTTTGAGACAGGGAGAGACAGAGCATGAACAGGGGAAGGTCAGAGAGAGGGAGACACAGAATCCGAAACAGGCTCCAGGCTCTGAGCTGTCAGCACAGAGCCTGACGCGGGGCTCGAACTCACGGACCGTGAGATCATGACCTGAGCCGAAGTCGGCCGCTTAACCGACTGAGCCACCCAGGTGCCCCAACTGTTGGCCTTTTATTTATTTATTTTTTTTTTTAATTTTTTTTTTTAAACGTTTATTTATTTTGAGACAGAGAGAGACAGAGCATGAATGGGGGAGGGGCAGAGAGAGAGGGAGACACAGAACTGGAAGCAGGCTCCAGGCTCTGAGCCATCAGCCCAGAGCCCAACGCGGGGCTCGAACTCACGGAACGTGAGATCGTGACCTGAGCTGAAGTCAGACGTTCAACCGACTGAGCCACCCA
Source organism: Panthera uncia (assembly GCF_023721935.1). Classification (NCBI taxonomy): domain Eukaryota; kingdom Metazoa; phylum Chordata; class Mammalia; order Carnivora; family Felidae; genus Panthera; species Panthera uncia. Next base: position 85,136,289 of record NC_064807.1, read on the forward strand.
GGCACCCCCCAACTGTTGGCCTTTTAAAAGGTGGTACAGGAGCGCCTGGGTGGCTCGGTTGAGCATCAGACTTCGGCTCAGGTCACAGTCTTGTGGTTTGTGGGTTCGAGCCAACATCTGGCTTTGCCCTGACAGCATGGAGCCCAGAGCCTGCTTCAGATCCTCTTTCTTCTTCTCTCTCTGCCCCTTCCCCGTGCGAGGGCATGGTATCTCTCTCTCTCTCTCTCTCTCTCTCTCTCTCTCAAAAATGAATAAACAGGGGCGCCTGGGTGGCTCAGTCGGTTGGGTGGCCAACTTTGGCTCAGGTCATGATCTCCTGGTCTGTGAGCTCAAGCCCCGTGTCGGGCTCTGTCCTGACTGCTCAGAGCCTGGAGCCTGCTCCCGATTCTGTGTCTCCCTCTCTCTCTGCCCCTTCCCTGCTTGCTCTCTGTCTCAAAAATAATAAACAATAAAAAAATTTAAAAAATGAATAAACATTAAAATAAATAAGTAAATAAGTAAGTAAATAAATAAATAAATAAAAGATGAACACGTAGGCTGGTTCTCTAATGATAGATGATAATACATTATCCTCTTTTGGGGGGTTTTGGGAACATCTCTAAAACTCTAGATAGTTCCACCTTATACAGTGAGCTCGTAGGGTATCCACATGTCCCATGGCACCTTTGTCAGAGATTAGATTTGAAGCTGGAGAGACTGTTAACATGATTCTCAGTTTGAAGGCTTGTTTCTTTGATTTGGGATCGTGTGTTCCGGTAACAACACGTGTGTATATGTCTTTAGTCCTTGTTGCAATGCTTCCTGCATGGTAGCCATTCACCTGGTACCTGCCTGGCCTTGCCTGGAGAGTTTCCCACCTGTGAAATCACTTCAGAAGGGCTGCCCCCTTGAAAGGAGCAGTTCTCTCTCAAACTTACAAAAGGGCTCTCTGTTCCTCAAGATCATTTGCAAGTTGATTATTTGGAGTGTGGAACACATTTTCTCATAAAAACAACGAGGTTAGGTTACCAGCTTGACCTATAAAGCTTATCATTTAGCATCTTAAAGTAGTAATTTACCAATAGTAGAGGTCTCAGTTGGGCTTGCAGACCAGGTGGGAGGAGGAAGAGAGTATCTGATCTGTTTTTTGGGTTCTGATTTGAAGTTTGAATTAGGTAGAGGTTGGTCTTGTTCTCATCTCAGATTCTCTATCCTCCTCCTTAGGTCTCCAGGTATCCTAGTGCTTTCCCTTTCCTCAGGGCCTCTCCAGGCATGCTCCATTCTCCCAAATATCACATGTTCCAGAACCTTCTTAGAGCCCTGTCCCCTTTATACACACAGCCAGTGTCAACTTGGTTTTAGGATACATTTGTCATATGTTGTGAATGAGTCTTTCTGGAGAGTTTGTGTTTTTTATTTTATTTATTTAAAACAATTTTTTTAATGTTAATTTATTTTTGAGAGGGAGAGACAGACAGACAGACAGCCAGCACAAGTGGGGGAGGGGCAGAGAGAGGGAGACACAGAATCTGAGGCAGGTTCCAGGCTCTGAGCTGTCAGCACAGAGCTCGATGCGGGGTGTTTGGAACTCATGAAATCATGACCTGAGCCAAAGTCGGATGCTCAACCGACTGAGCCACCCAAGTGCCCCAAGAGAGTTTGTGTTTTCAAAAGAAGGCATTAACTAATACCACAGATCTTCAACAGTACAGATTCAGGCACGGCCCCTCTATCCAGGTCCCTTGGCTCCAGGTGTATTTTGGAATTCAGAGTTTCTCTGATTTCAGAAAGCAATGCCCCATAATCAAACAAAAATACTTTCGCAGCAAACTGTAAATTCCCTAAGAGATCTCTGCAAAGCCTGCCAGTGTCCTCATGTTGGTTTAGGCTTAAGTTTTGTACCAGATGAATTTGTGCCGAACTTTTTTAAAACTTTGGGTATTTGGAGCTTTTTGGATTTTGGAATTATAGAGATTTAGGGCTTATTTTTCACAGCATCACAAAGTGAAGGGGATCCTGCAGTGTGGGGAAGAGACTTGTGGCTAGAGAGGCCAGTCATCCAAGCAGTCAGCTTTGGTGCTAAGTTTGCCTCTAGGTCAGTGCATGGAACTGCCCTGTGTTTTCCTTTCCTCAACTCCTGCCAGTATAGAAACTCTGTTTAAAATAGGTTTTTTTTTTTTTCTGTCTGATTCCAAAGTACTGTGTGCTAGTTTTTTTTTTAATCTTTTTTTAATGTTTATTTATTGTGGAGAGACAGAGCATGAGCAGGGGAGGGGAACTGAGAGGGAGAGACAAAGAATCCAAAGCAGGCTCCAGGCTCCGAGCTGTCAGCACGGAGCCCGACGCGGGGCCCGAACCCACAAACTGTGAGATCATGACCTGAGCCGAAGTCGGACGCTCAACCGACTGAGCCACCCAGGCGCCCCTCCATGCAGTAAACACCTTTATATACCTCCTTGTGCATTTCTGTGAGCACTTGAAGGGTCGATGCCTACAAGTAAAACTGTTGGCTCAGGGGCGCCTGGGTGGCTCAGTCAGTCTTGATTTCTATTCAGGTCATGAGCTCATGGTTTGTGAGTTTGAGCCCCGCATCAGGTTCTCACTGGCAGTGCAGAGCCTGCTTGGAATTCTCTCTCTCTCTCTCTCTCTCTCTCTCTCTGCCCCTCCCCCACCCCTCTCTCTCAAAGTAAATAAATGAACTTTTAAAAAAAAATTAAAAAAGAAAAAAGAACTGTTGATTCAATGGGTATATGTGTTTTTTTTAATTTATTTAAGTTTTTTTTTTTTTTTTTTTTAATGTTTATTCTGAGAGAAAGAGCATGAGTGGGAGAGGGGTAGAGAGGGAGGGAGACACAGAAACCGAAGCAGGATCCGGGCTCCAAGCTGTTAGCACAGAGCCCGACTTGGGGCTCGAACCTGCAAACCCTGAGATCATGACCTGAGCCAAAGTTGGGGCCACTCAGGCGCCCCTATGTGGTTTCTACTTCAGAAGCCCGTGCTGAGTTGTTTCCTCAGCAGATTCTACCAAGACTCCCACCAGCAGCGCAGGAAAGTTCCTGTTTCCCCTTCACCGTCGCTGCTGGATGTTTTCAGTATGCCAACCTGGCTTATTCAGAGGTTGGCAGCGTTTTTTCAAATGTCTATCAGCCATTTGTATCTTCTTCTCGTCTTTGAATTGCCTGTTTATGTCTAAAAGGTCGACTTGGTTTTATTTTTCTAACCATTCTCTGGTTAGGGAGCTGGAGGTGAGGGCTGCGGGCATGGTGGAGCCACTGAACTTACCACTTGTAGAGGGGACGGCCGGTACTGTGGGGGCTCCTTGCCGAGTAAGGAAAGGCTTAACAAGCCATTACTCTGTCCTGGGAGTGTATGTCTGGTTTACTGAAGGGACTGGATATTGGAGCCTTGGTTTAAAAGTGTGTGTTGGGGGGGGGGGAGGGGAGAGGGAGAGGGAGACAGAAAGGGAGGGAGAGAGGGAGAGGGAGAAAGTTGGGTTGGGGCTAAGATTCTATTTATCTGTTTGCTTTTTCACTTTCTCTGTCAAGATTCTTCGGAGGATACCCCTCCAGCCACTCAGAACTTCATCATTCCAAAAAAGGAGATCCACACGGTGCCAGACATGGGCAAGTGGAAGCGTTCTCAGGTACCAGTGACATCTGCCCTGTAGGGTCAGAGCTGGGATGACAAACTTGGGCTTTTTCAAAGACGGTGAGCTCCTGACCTTTCTTGCTCTTGGAACCGGAGCTGTTAGAAGCTAGGGAGAGAGATGACAGGGGAGCCGGCTGTCCCTCTCTCTCAGGGGGAGCACTCAGAGAACGCTTTAGTGGGAAGGTCTCTGGGGTCTGGGGCCAGGGTAACGCTGGAGAGTTCTGCCCCTGGTTCTCATAAACCATCATCCCTTGAGTGTTGTCTTCGCCGAACATGAGTGTCCTAGGTGATGACACGGGTCACTTTGATTCTTGGTTGTAGGTTACAGCCAGTCAGGGAGCCAGCGTATCAAAGAGAGCTGAGGTTACCGTGTGGAAGCTTAGGCCCGGGAGGCGGCTGAGCCTAAAAATACCAAGGAGCTGGGACCTAGAACAAGGAGGAGTACAGACCAGCCCTCTGTGCTGCTGAGTCCAATGGTGGGCAGAAAATAACAGCTTCTGCCTCCCAGGCTTCTGGCACAGGCTGTGGAGAGATTGGGATTAAGAAAAGAAAGTCAGTTTCAGATCCACGGGGAAAGCCTTGGTCCCAGCTCCAGCCAGGTGCCTACACCTGGTCTGCGCAGCGGGGGTGGGGAGGGTCACTTCTACAGAAGGACAGATTCCCCGTGGGGAGTCTGCTGGGCTTATGCTGAGCCTGCACCCCCACCCAGCGTTGCCGTGCTTGGTCCTTCTTGGAGCTGTGCAAGCCTTCTGGCTTCTCTTTCACAAGCTTGCCTTCTAAATATTTGGAGATGGTTAACATTTAACATGTCTTTTCTGTATTGTGTTCCCCCACCAAGTCTTTGCCAGGATCAACACCTTAGTCCCTTCGTCTGCTCAAAGGGCACAGTTTGAGTCCTTTTGTCATCTCGATTGTTCTACCTCGGGATTTCTAAACCTCTGCACTATTGACATCTTGGGGCGGATAATTCTTTGTTGTAGCAGGCTGTCCTGTGCCTTGCAGCGTGTTTAGTAACTTCCTTGGCCTCTCCCCCTGCTAGATGCCAGGAGCACCCTTGCCCCTGGTTATTACAACCCAGAATGTCTGCAGACATTGTCAGAAGTTGCCTGGGAGCCCCATCGCCTGGGTTGAAAACCACGAGTCTACCCCCAAATGTGACTTTAGTTCCTTGCCTTCCCCCTGGATGTTTTTTCCAAGGAGGATTGGGTATTCATGGTGGGCCAAGTATTATTATTATTTTTTTTTTTAGCTCATTTAATCTTCACAAGAACTCTGGGAAGTGGGCTCAGTGGTCATCTCCCATTTTGAAGGTGAGAAAACTGAGGCCAGGAGATAAAGAAATGTAGGAAGGTGGCAGAGTTGGTAAGTGGTTGGGATGAGGTTCAGGATTCACACTCGGGTCCTCTGCCTCCAGAGACCCAGGGGTTGGGAGCCACAATGCTTTAGGCCACAGATCAGCAAATTACTGCCTGCTCATCTAATCTGGACCTTGGCCTGGTTTTGTAAATAAAGTTTGAAATACAGTGAGTCTCATTTGTTTAAGTATTTTGCATGGCTGCTTTCCCAGTACAGTGGCAGAGTTGGGCAGAATCGAGAATTTGTGAGCCAGACTTTGGGGCCCGCAGAGCCTAAGATCGTTACTCTTTGGTCCTTTGTAGGTAAAGTCGTTGACCCCGTTGTAGGCACCAACATTTTTCGAGAAGTGTTGGTTACTTTTTCTTCTGGAGTGTATGTTGAACGATACTGGATAGAAGCCTTTCGCTTGTCGGTCAAGTGTACGGGCCTCTTGTGGGTGGATGAATGGCTCTGTGCCGTGGCCCACACAGTTTCACTAGGCCGCAGAGCGCAGCAGCCAAGAACATGAGCTTGGGGCCAGGAAGGTCAGAGGTTGAAGCCCAGGGCCGCCATTCCTTTTCTTGTACTTAGGCAACTTGCATAACCTGGCCAAGCCTGTTTCCTCTACCATAAAATAGGCTTGTTTGGAGGCCATAATGACACAAAGGCCAAAAAGTACCTGGCTCAGCGCTAGGCATCCGTGAGCCTCGCTGAGCGGCCGGCAGCGTTTAACAACTGTTACAGTGATGAGGGTGGTGGGGTTGGTGGAGACCTTGCATGTCATGTTTATAAGAATGAGCGGAGCTTTGGTCAAGAGACCCAGACCCATGCGGGAGCAGGGGCCACGGAGGGCCACACTGCCCCTTGCTGCTTCCTGTCTCTGTCCCGGTGTAGTTTGTAGGAATGACCGTGAACGCTAGCTGCCGGCGTGACAAGGGCTCAGACCTGCTCTGCGACCCCTCGTTTCCACTTGTTGCTGTTCCACGGGCTGTAGGAAAGGCCTGGTGCAGGAATGCTCCCTTCTAGACACTGAGTGGTCAGTTCTCGGGGCTTGCTGTGGCTGCTGCTGGCATCCTTAAGGCTTGGAGAAGGAGGAAGGAAGGAGATGGGAGGCAAAAGAGAAGAAGAGGAAACAGGACCAAACCGAAGTCACCTGCTCTCAGAATTCCCTCTTCAGGGGCCTGAACCTCAGTGCTTTCTTTTCTTTTCGTTTCTTTTCTTTTCTTTTCTTTTCTTTTCTTTTCTTTTCTTTTCTTTTCTTTTCTATGTTTATTTTTGAGAGAGACCGAGCGCAAGCGGGGGAGGGGCAGAGAGAGAGGGAGACACAGAATCCGAGGCAGGCTCCAGGCTCCGAGCTGTCAGCACAGAGCTCGACGCGGGGCTCGAACCCATGAACCGTGAGATCATGACCCGAGCCGAAGTCAGCCGCTCAGCCGACTGAGCCACCCAGGCACCCCTTGGTGCTTTCTTAACCCCTGTGCTGGCAGCAACGGGAAGAGAGCGCCCAGTTGGAAGCTGGGGATGGGTGTGCCGGGAGACCTGGCCGTGGGCAGAAAACAGTTTCTTCTCCTGGGAGCAGGGGGTCTGCACTGCAGGCTGACAGCCTGATCTGTCTGGTGGGGGAAACTTCTGGAAGACCACCAGGTCTTGCCGGTATTCCTGCGCTCCTGGTGATAGGGTATAATCGTTGAGCACTTGGCCACACAGCCTTGGAGTAGGCCTTGCTGGGTCCCGGCTCCACGTCTAATGAGATCTCGGTCTTAGGAGACCTTGGGCAGGTCTCCTCTCCTGAAGCCTTGGTTTCCTCATCTATGAAATGGGGAGAGTGAGCGGGTCTGCCCTGTGGAGTTGTGTGAAGGAACTGCTGCCAGTAGTGGTGAGCGCACAGTAAAGTCTGGCCCGGGGTCCAGGCGTCACTGCGGTCACTGGCTTGCCAGCCGTGCAGGATGGAGGGTAGTGGTGGCGAGTTTGGCATTAGCCTTCAACCTCTGCTGCCGGCCGGCTGGGGGCCAGGGCCAGCTCGGGGTGCTTCGGTAGCCGGGTGGGGCTGGGGCTGGCCCGGGTCGTAGGGGGCCGTGGGTCTGACACCCCTCTCCCCGTCCCCACTCCCCGCTTTGTTTGGTAGGCGTACGCTGACTACATCGGGTTCATCCTGACCCTCAACGAAGGTGTGAAGGGGAAGAAGCTGACCTTCGAGTACAAAGTCTCCGAGGTAGGCACAAGCAGGGAGCCTCTCCCGAAACAGCCCATAGAGTCGTGTGCTCGCTGCCCACGGCGGGCCAGGGCAGAAAATGAGATCGTCCAAGCACACGTGCGGGTTGGCGTTTTGGTGTCTGTATGGCCGATCTTTTCTGCTCTGTTTTGTTCAATCTGTGAATTGACGTATGTTTATAAAAATGGGATCAAGCTAAACATGCCGCTTGATAGCCTGCATTTTTGCTAACTGGTGTTTTTACGTAACTTTTTAAATTAAAAAAAGATCGCGAATGAAGGAAGCATGCTCGCTTCTGTTAGCGAAAGGGTCACTAACAGAAGCGTATTAACAGCGAGCTGACCTCCGCCTATGTTCCGTCTCCTACCCAACTTCCCGGGGCAGCCCTGGGCACAGTTCGGGGAATGTCACCCAGACCTGCCCTCTGAGCTCCCCCTGTCCCTCTGCCACCGTGGAAACGGCTGCCTCATCGAGCCGGCCCTCATTTGCTTAAACAGCCCCTATGTAGACTTCTCGGTTGTGTCCCTAAATGTCTCTGCTCTGAATGTCTCTGCTCTGAACATCTCTGCGTATAGATCTGTGGGCGCTCTTCCCTGAGGAGCCCTTCCGGAAGTGGGGATGTTGAGTTGAGGGTGCACACGGCAGGGTGGGTGCTCTCTGGCTGCTGTTTCGGAGACAGGGTGTTCGTGAAGAGAGGCCGAGAGCTGCGGGGAGGTGTGGGGCCTGCAGGCTGTTAGCTCTTGCCGGATGCCGTCTCCCACGGCCGGGCCCCAGGCCTCCAGTGGCCTCTTCGGTTCCTATCCCAGTTGGCCCATAGTCACCTTGAGACTCTTATCTCAGGCACCAGGGTGCAAGTGGCCTCTCAGTATCCCACCCTGTTGGGCCAGGCCTGGCTCTGTCACGACCGGGTCTCTCCACCTGTCCCGAGGCTGGCATTGCCCCGCTGGCCCTCACACCCTGCCCCGTGAGAGCTGCCCCTTCCTGGGCCGTAAATGGCTGCTGGGTGGCTGAGGTCTCGTTCTGTGACTGGAGACCTCGTTAGCCTGTGCTGGGAATAGACAGCCTTCTCCTGGGAGCTGGCCCACTAGTGATTTCGTGGGTTGGGAGAGAGTGGGCTCATCCTTGAGCCTGTGGTGAGGGAAGCTGGGCTGGGCTCAGTGGGCGGGAAGTATGGCGGAGGAAGGGGGATGTTCTAATTACCCTGGCAGATCCTGAGCTGCCAAATCCCCCTCGGGTCCCATAATTGCCCCTGACACTTTGATGGTAGACTCCACGCCAGCCAGGTGTTGTCCTGGCTCGGGAGCTGTTCTTTTGGCGGGATCGCAGCATGCTTAAGTGCTCGGGTTCTGGAGGCAGGCCGACTGGGTTTTGATAACCTCTCCCTTCCGAGCTGAGTGGCTTTGTCCCTCTCACGCTCTCGCTCTTCATCTGTAGGCGGAGGAGCCAGCAGACCTACTCATGGCCCCTGGGGGAGATTCGCTGAGCTCTTCCTCGTAGGGTTGTTGGTATAGTGCTCGGTGCGTATTGCACACAGCGGGTGACATTGTCATCGTGAGGTCTTATCACTAGCTGTTTCTCGGGTCTGAGTTCTAGGAGTGATGTTATTGCTTCATTTGGAGGCTCTTCCTGAGCTGGGTGGGGTTCATCTCAGTGCCGGGGTCGCGGGCTGCCTCTCATGTGCTGGGCAGAGGTGACTAGTTTGGCCTCCAGGGGCCTCCCGGCTCCTGTCCTCAGCTGTTAGGGCATTGGAAGGAGCGGCTCACGGCATGTGGTCTCAGCCCACAGACGGGGGGCCGAGGGCCACGGGCTGCTCGGGGCTCCTACTTCCTCCCATTCCTGCTTCCTGCTGCCGCTGCCGGGATGGCGGCTGGGGAGAGGGCAGCACGGCCTTGGGTGTCGGGGCCTCCAGACCAGCAGCAGCAGAGGGAACAAGCAAGGGCGGTGTAGTGAGGCTGTCTAGACCAGCATTTAGAAGGCTTTTGTTAAGTTTGAGATTCTATCTGTCCTAATCTTTGGGGGTTCAGGTGTTTGATTTTTGTAAAATGTGAGTAGATAAGAGGCTTGGTTTTGCTGCTGTTTGGTTGGATTTTTAAGTTGGAGGCAAAGAAGAAGAAGAAGGAAAAAAAAACCCTGGCAGGTAACGTTTGGGAGAAAATTGTACTGGTCCGTGAAATCCAAGAGGAGGCATTGGTTTAAGGAAACGGAGGGTAGCTCAAATGGTTGTTTGTCCTTCCTGGGGGCTCCGGCCCACAGCACCCCCCCCCCCCCTTCAGCCCCTCTGCCTCAGTCAGACAATAGAGGCAGCCCCTGTGTTCTGAAAGCCCTCTCCGGGAAGAGCTAGGAGCCTTTTAATTATTCATCGCCCCAGCCAAGCCAGCAGCTGGGGCCTGGCTTCCGCAGCCTCCCAGCACCTTCTTTATCCCCTTCAGTGCCTTGCCCACCACGGAGATCACCAGGGAGTTGGCCAGGCTGGTGCTTCCCTGGGGCCAGGATTACTGAGCCGTCACTCCTAAGTCCCAGTTGCTGCGTGGGGTCAGGCTTGCTCTGGCCTTATGGGTTCCTGGTGACCTGGTTCTTCGCAAAGCTGGCTTTGGCAGTGCTTTCTGTCACATTTCAGCTGGGCAGCTTTAGTCACCCTGGCCCTCTGCCTCGGCCAGGTCTACAGGGAACTTCTCTTGCAGGTAACTTTTACTCTCCTGCACCGCCAAGCATAGAGAAAGGGAGGTGAGGGACGGCAGCAGTCAGGCCAAGGTCATGTTGCACAACGCCAGGGGACGCCATTGCCGTGGACCGCAGTGTCTTTTGTGCCCCTGGAACTGTGGGCGGGGAGGGTGCGGGGTGGGGGCGCTGGCTGACATGTATTCTGTTGGCTCAAATCCACTCCCCCCCCTCCCCACCCAGCTCTCAGACTGTTCCTCTGCAGGGCCTTGCAACGCAGCAGTGGACCTGACCGTGCCTCGCCTTCCTCCTCACAGCTTCTCATGTGGGTCCCACCCTGGTAGCTCGTAGTATCGGGGGTTCCTGTGTGTGCCCAGTGGACGCAGGCAAGACCTGCTTCTTGGCAAGGTCCGCTTTCCCAGGGCTGTCCACCTCCGCACACGCTCTGCCCTTGTGCCCTCTGCTAGCCTTTTGTCGTGACCTATTTACTTACTCATTTCTTGATTTTGCAAGCCACAGGCAAGAAGGAGCCCTTTTCTCGCTAGCCCTCCCAGACCTCTGTCTCGGATAGCCTCACCTGGTTTCCTCATTGAGTAACATTGTGTGTGCTAACGCTGCCCTGGCCTGCGGCACCGATTCCACGCCTCGGTTCCTGCCTGCTGTGGGAAAGGCGTAGGGCGATGGGCTCCCAGACACCGCAGCCCCACAAAGCATCGCACAGACTCGGCCCTACAAAGCCTCACAGGGGTTTGTACCTATGACCCGGCAGGTCCACGGAGTGGGAGTTAGCAGATTGTTGATGGGAGTGAGCGTATATTTGGAAATAACCCAAGCATTTAGCAGTGAGGGATTTGGTAAAAAATTATGGCACGTTGGCGCAGTGAAATGCTATTCGCGTATTAAAGGCTATTGTAAGATTGAGTTTACGTGTTGAGGTGGAACGAGGCTCATGAGGCACTTGACAAGGCTACAAGGCAGTGCGTGTCCCGTGACCTGTGTTTTATTTTTCTTTTTTATGAAGACTGGCAGATCTGTGTGTGTGTGTGTGTGTGTGTGTGTGTGTGACCTGTGTTTTGGAGCCCGTGTGTGTATAAACGTATGCCACGGCCCCCGCCCGGCACTGCACTGGCAGCCTCTGGATTGCGGTGTGGTCCCGTCCCAACCTTAGGAGGTGTTTATCATCACACCCGTTTCCGAGGTCAAGAAACAGCTTTGATGTCTACAGAGTTGTCAGATTGCTGTGTTCTGCACCGGAGACTAATCCCATATTGCACGGCAGCAGCGTTTCACTTAAACAAACAAACAAACAAACAAAAAACCCAAACACAGGCTCTGAGAATTCAAGCCACTTTCTCGGTGTCTCGCAGCCCCTGATGGCGTTTCCAGGCGGATTTGAATCCAGGTCTGTCGGCCTTTAAAGCCACGAGAAACAGTAGAAAACACTATAAAAAGACAAAATTGGAGACTACGTTAAAATGTGAATAGCATTTATTCCCGGGTAGTGGGATTTGTCCTCTTGCTTTGACGTGCCTGTTTTCTGTGACGAGTTGGTGTCGTGTACCCAACAGGAGACCCCAGTACAAGGTGCTGAAGCAGATCGGGACTGGGGTTCTTGCTTATCCAGCAACTTCTTCTTGATAGGCTGGCTCTAGGAGACCAGGTGGTGAAGCCACTCCTGTCCCTTCAGCCACATGCTGGTCCCTTTCTGTTAAGCTCACTGTGCGCCCCCGGCCCCTCCTTCATATTCAGCGTGGTCAAGAAGAAAGGGGGACAGCCAGGAGAATGCCACTTAATGCCATGCCTAGGGGTCATTGTCCCCTGGCAGTTGGGACTTAGCTCTGTGGCTCTAGCTGGAGGCCACTAGCGATTGTGGCTTGGCCCCCTCTATTTTGTCCACTACAGGCCATTGAGAAGCTGGTCGCCCTTCTCAACACGCTGGACAGGTGGATCGATGAGACCCCTCCGGTGGACCAGCCCTCTCGATTTGGGAACAAGGCCTACAGGACCTGGTATGCCAAACTCGACGAGGTGAGGCTGCCCCGGGACATGCTTGGGGGCTGGGCTAGGGGTGTGGGAGACTTCGGGCATCTCAAAATCACCGGGGAGTTTGTTAAACAGCACTTCCATTTGCCAAAAATACGAACGCATTTACCCTGTGCCCCGGCCGTCTTCTGGGAATCACTGCCGTGGAGGCCCACTTCTCAGCACAGTGCTGTTAATCAGGTCCGCGTTTGCGTCAGCGATAGATTCCAATGTCCCAGGTGTCCGTGTGCAGGGCATCAGTTGAATAAGCTAGTAGATCCACCCTGGAGTACTACGCAGCTCTGAGAAAGACGAGGAGGCTGACTCGGGAGCTCAGGGGAAGGTGCTCTGGGATTTGTTGTTCCGTTGAAGAGGAGTCTGGGCTCTGACACGCGGTGAGCTACTTTTTGGCAGGAAAGAGACAAATAAAAAGACATGTTTGTGTTGCTCAGTTTGCATAAAGAAACTCACTGGAAGGATGCACAAGAGGCTAATAAAGCTGTGGTTTCTCTGAGGGCAGGGGAGAGTGGGGAGGGGGACAGAAACTTCTCAGTGCATCCCTTTTATAATGCGTTTGTTTTTGAATCATGTAACGATGATACCTGTTCAAAGCAAGCAAAAAAATAAAATGCAGGATCCTGGGCCCTGCCCTTGGAAAAACAGTCTTTAGGGTAGAGACTAGGAAGCCCGATTTTCCCCAGGTCCCCAGGAGATTTTCGGGTGTCCGTAGACTGAACTTAGAGAAACTTGGGTCCTGATTTGTCTGGCTCAGTGTTTTTGCCTGGAGCAGAGGGGAGTCCCAAGGACCCAACAAAATACCGTCCCTGCCTAAGAGCAGCTTGGGGCTGCCTCTGGACTCTAAGAGGGCACATGGTCTTTTTTTTTTTTAAGATTGTGTGCAGTTACTGGCTTAAAGGAAGTTTAACACATCATAGCTGTACAGCTTGATGGATCTTCCTTCCTTCCTTTCTTTCTGTTTTAAAGGAGATAGACGTTTATTGACTACACCGCCAGGGGGCGGCGGGCAGGACAGCAGAGGAGAGGCTGTCTGCAACCTCGACAGAGCTTAACCCATGTTTCTACTCTTGCACCCACCACCTGTATCAAGCGATAAAACATTCCAGCCTTCTAGCAGGGTCCTTATGCCTCCTTGAGTTGATATCCGCCAAACTCCTCTGATTTCTGTCCCATAGACCAGTCTTACCTGTTTTTGAACTGCCGACAGACGTGACTTCTTTTGCTCAGTGTCACGTCTCTGAGATGCACCCGTGTTGTGCGGAGCAGTGGCTCTTTTCCGCGGCGGTGTGGTGCCCCATCACATAACCGGCCCACAATCTGTTGCTGATGGACGCTGCAGTTGAGGGCTGTTCCCACATTTGGGCTACTGTAAATGCTGCTGCTGTGACCATTCTCGCACGCGTGTTTTGGTGGACATGTGGCAGACATCCTCGCTGCCCTGGGGACGTCAGTGACTTACCAGATTGGGGGGGGGGGGGTTGGATGGCTTCTTTTCCATTCCCTCCTATCTTGTCCCAGACCCTTGTCCCCCGGAGGAAGGCTCAGCAGGCTAAAAGCCGCCCCAGGTCGTCTCTCTGTAGCGTGAGAGGTATCAGAGGAAATGTCTCCCTCCTCCTCTTTCTGCAGCCAGTCGGAGCAGGGAGCCAGGCCGGCCTGGCGTGGCCAGCCGGGCCCCGGCCAAATGCTGCCCCTGGGTGCCTGCCCACCGGGATGCTGCCTCATCTGCTGCCACCACTTTGTGTCTCTTGTGTTATCAGGAAGCAGAAAACTTGGTGGCCACGGTGGTCCCCACCCATCTGGCAGCTGCCGTGCCCGAGGTGGCCGTTTACCTAAAGGAGTCCGTGGGGAACTCCACGCGCATCGACTATGGCACAGGTACCTGCCACTCCGTGTTTCCTTGGCTTCACTGCGGCCTCTTCTTGGGCTGCTTCCTTCGTGCCCTGGCTCTTTTCGGGGCCCTCTGAGCAGGCCACCTTTCAGGGCCAGCTGGGTGCAGCGCCCCCGGTCGCGGTGCAGGGAGGCCCGGGGCTCCCTCCGCGGCTCTGTCGTGGTCCACCAGGGGGCGCTGCTGCCACGTGCATGGTGTCTGTGTGCGGCCTCGGTTGTCTTCTTTGTAAAGCCGAGCTCTGTGAGCTCATCGCCATCGCAAAATAATTTATTGAGTGCTTACTATATCTCAAGGCAACCCCTCCCCAGGCCCTTGCGAAATGAAGGAGCTCAGTAGCCCTTGGCAGCATGGCGGCACGCCCTCTCCCCAGCCCCGTGTCTGCGTTGAGTTATCCGGGAGAGGCAGGCCCCTCAGGAGGGAAGCGTTGTCTGGGTGGGGGTGACTGAGGAGGACTCCGCTTTGGTAGGCCCAGCTTTCTGACCTGACCCGAAGCAGCAAGTCCAAGAGCGGCTGCTCTTCTGGGCCTTCCCCTGGCCTGCAGCTCGGGTTCTTCAGGAGGAGCACAGGCCGTAGAGGCAGGCCGGCAGAAGGGCCCCCTTGGACCTGGGTCACGGGGAGGTTTTGTCTTCTGCTCCCCTGTTGCCGGGGAGCAGGTTTATCAAGTGTTGGGGGACTTCCGCGGGTGGGGCTCTGACTCAGAACAACAGGGAAGAACCCCGAGGGGAGACTGGCCAGGTCAGAAGTGGGGAGGTTTCTTCCGTTCTCAGGGGTGCAAGAGCCCCTGAGTAGGGTTGCTGGGACTCTGGCGGGTGGAGATGGGAAAGCCTGCAGGCGAGAGAAACCGCTCACAAGCTTCCCAGGCCCTGAAGTCACCTTCATTCTACAGAGATGGGACAGGAGGTCGCCGAAATATTCTCTCCCTGCCTCCCTCCAAATATATACTTTTTGGTAACACTATGAACCATGGCATTCAGTCCGGAATCCAGTCAGTGGTTTCTGTAGTACTGCCCACTCCTATTTGACATGACCGGGAAAGGAAGGGGGTGCCTTTTGACCCTGTGATGTGACCACGCGTTCCCTGCTTGGAAGCCTTCAGTGGCTCCCATTGCTGTTAGGATAAAGTCTGAGCTTTTTACTGTGGCAGGGAAAGCCTATCCGATCGCCAGCCTCATCTTGTTATACTTCCTCCCTTGCCCTCTCTGCTTTAGCCACACTGGCTGCCTTAGCGTTCTTCGAACATACCTTTTTTTTTTTTTTTTTTTTGCCTCAGGACCTTTGCACATGCTGTTTCTTCTCGGTTAGATTGCTCTTCTTGCTTCCCTCACACCCAGTGCCTTGCCAACTCTTATTCATCTTTCAGATTCACTTTTACTTCCTTGGGGAAACCTTCTCGGACCCTTATGTCAGGGTTCCCCTGTGATATCCTCCAATTATCACTCCATCCTCCTTCAGAGCTAGAATTATAGAAGTGATTATCTATTTAATGTTTGTCATCCTGATAGATCATAAACTGTCAAACAAGGGCATGGACTTAAGTCTCCCTAGTGCCTGATATGGACAGTGGCTGCCGTCGTAGTAGGTGCTCAGTAGAGAGCACAGAATTGATGAGTGAGTTAAACAAAATAAAATCCAAGTGTCTGTTTAAGAAGTCCTCAGCCTCGGCCCATTAGGAATAGAATTACATTAGTGGTAGCTCTCAAGAGGGCCTGGGTCTTTCTAGAAAGGGAGGTGGCCCCATTATCTCCATGTTGACCTCCCTCCGCAGGGGGCAGGTATCAGTGATTTGGACTCTGGTGAGATCAAGAACAGTCCCACTCGTTTCTCTGGAAGCCTGTCGACCTCAGCTGGTTTTTCTCCCCCAGGACATGAAGCAGCCTTTGCTGCTTTCCTCTGCTGCCTCTGCAAGATTGGGGTGCTCCGGGTAGACGACCAAATAGCTATTGTCTTCAAGGTGTTCAATCGGTGAGTGAGAGGAGGGGCAGTGGGGGTCTCTTTCCTCCTTGTCACTGTCACTCTGAGGACAGGGTGCTGGAGGGCTCTCCTGAGCGCCTGTTTCTTCTTTCGGCCCGTCCTCATCAAGCCCTGGCTGTGGACAGGGCACCCAAGACAGAAGGACTGACAGGTTCAGTTTCAAGGAAGAACAAGGGAAGGAAATGTCACGTACCGACTGCTAATGCTTCCGTGGCTTTGCCATGCAGCTCCCTCCCTTGGTCTCCCCAGCAGCCTTCGTTTCTGTTTTATAGACGAAGAAACAGAGGCCCAGAGAAATCAGCTGTCTTCTGATCACTGAGGCCACACAGCCAGCTGAACCCAGGCAGTGGGACTCTGACCCCCCCCCCCCCCCGCCCCCCCCCCGAAACCCCCTACCCGGCAGCACAGGTGTGGTATGGTCACCGGAGCGCTCTGACAGTGCCTGTTCTGGGCCCCCCCTCTGGCGATGCTGATGCCAGAGCTCCCCAGATGCCAGAACTGACACAGCCCCTGAGAACAGGGAGGGTGGGAGCCGAAAGGCCCCAGGAGATGATCTGCTTTGTCTCCCAGCCACTTTCCTACAGGCAGGCCAGAGTTGGAGAGCCTGAGGCTCTTGCCCAGGGTGTCACGTCAGGAGTTGATGGTGCTAAAACCCCCTTCCCTGGGCCAAAAGAAGGCTGAACGTGGGAGAAGAAAATAAAGCCACATTATTTTGAGAGTACCAGCTGATGCATAACTTATGCGTGTGGATTTTAATTGAAATAGAGACCAGTTACACTCTCAGGTGGCTATTTCTGGCCTCCATGAGCTCCCAGTGGCAGAAGGCTTGAGGCCGGCTTTTTACTTTGTGCCGCCTCTTTTTTCACCTCCCTCTTGCGCAGGTACCTCGAGGTTATGCGGAAACTCCAGAAAACGTACAGGATGGAGCCAGCCGGCAGCCAGGGAGTGTGGGGCCTGGACGACTTTCAGTTCCTGCCTTTCATCTGGGGCAGCTCACAGTTGATAGGTACTGGAGAGGGGGCGCCTACCCCTCCGCCCCCCAGGGTGCGTTCTCTGTCCCCCCCTCCTCCCCTCCTTACTTCCGCTCCGGGCAGACGGTGACAGCTTGTAAAGCAGGCATTAGACCGGCTATTGACGGAGGCTGTTTGCTGTCGACCTTCTGCCGCGAGCCGCCGCCGGTGAGGCAGGCTCGGGAAGGCGGAGGCAGAGTGTGCCGAGATAATGGAAAGTGACACGGGCTGGAGCAAGGGCGCTCGCCTGGCGCGTAATGGGCTGGTGTGAAACGCGCCCCAGCTCCTGGCAGCAGCTGCGGGGTTTTATGTTGAAAACGAGGGGCTCTTTTGACTCGGTGACTGGCGTCATCCACTGTTATTATCGAGCTGTGTGCCAGGGGGCCCGTCAGGGAGCGGCCACCAAGTGCTGGGCAGTGAGCCGCTTCCGGTGGGCGTGCTGTAGTGGTTCCCCCCACTCTGAAACTGCTTTCCAGGCTCGGGCGGCGCATTGGGATCTGCAGCGGGTGAGGGTCCGGTGGTAACTTCCGCTTTGACGTAGGATTAACTGCCTGCAGAATGGTATTAATAAATGACCCTTGGTGAATATTTTGCTCTGTGCCAGGCACTGCTCTAAGCATGTTGGGTAGATTATCTCCCAGAACCTTCTCAACGACGCTGGGAAGGGTCTTTGCCAGCACGAGACCAGCCACCTTTGACTAACACTTAACCTGTGCGGGCACCATGGCGAGTGATCCCCGATCAGGTAGTGAGAGGGAGGTGCCGTTCATGTCCCCACTGCACGGATGAGGAAACGGAGCCTCGGAGGGCTGTAGTCACTGGTTCAAGGTCACGTAGCTAGAAAAAGGCAGAGCCAAAGCTCGTTCACTAGAATACACACACAGGTCCTTCATTGCTCCCACGAGGTCAAGGGTTGGCACGCGGGCAGGACTGTGGCCCCGGGGTGGGTGTGGAGTGCCCTGGGCTGAGGTGCTCCGTGGTGGGAGTGCCTGCTTCTGAACCCCGGGGCTCTTTGCCATTCCCAGACCACCCGTATTTGGAGCCCAGGCACTTCGTGGACGAGAAGGCCGTGAACGAGAACCACAAGGACTACATGTTCCTGGAGTGTATCCTGTTTATTACTGAGGTGAGGGGAGGGGGTGAGGGAGAAGCCCGTGGCAACGTCCAGGCCGAGAGGAACCTGAGGCTGGTGGCTTTGGAGTGAGACAGAGGAGCCAGGGCCCTCGCCTGGAGACAGCAGGGTTGGCCCCAGAAGGTGGGTTGTTGGAAAGGAAGCCACACTAGGCCTCTGCAAGGTTGTAAGCCCGCTTTTGACTGTCCAGGATCTCGTCCCCCAAATCAGTGGTCTGGGGTTACCCCTGAACCCCATGGAGCTTTTGAGCTGTGGGACTGAGACGCAGTCACTAGCTGGACTTGGTGACCCGTGCGGCAGGTCTGAAGGGGTGGGGGGGGCCCACGAGGCCTGTCCAGCCACGTGCACGGGATGTGTGTGGGGTGAAGCCGTTGCAGGAGTTGGAGAGACTCATGTGGACAGCAGGCTAGATTTCTGGGGACACATCTGTGTCGGTACCTGAGGACATGGACCAGATGTAGTGCCGGAGGTGAACCGAGACGGCCTGGACCCCTAGCCCGCCTGGCAGGGGGGTGTTTAACTGGGCGCTGTTGCCCGCTGAGGCAAGGTCTCCCATTTCCTCCAGATCGCCCGGGGAACTTGTTAAAACGCACGTTCCTGGGTCCGACCCCAGCTTTCTGAGTCAAGAATCTTGGGAGACAAGAACCAGGAACCCGTATTTAAATACACCTGCCAGGTGACTTCGCATGGAATTTGGGGACTCACTGCTCTTAGGGCCTTTCTCTCAGGAATTGTCAGGGCCTTCAATCCTCCCTGCTGCATCCCTGTCCCCCTCACCCCGGAGACTTTCAAAGGGCGCCCTGGTTCTGCTGTCCGGAGAGGGTCTTGCCACTGTCCTCTTTTCCAACACCCACATGCACGTCTGGCCCCAGTGATGCCCCTGGCACGACTGTGGTCTCCTCCCCACTGAGGCTGCTCTCTCGGCTCCTGTTCTGAGCCCCCTGAGCCCCCTGAACGGAGGAGAAGCCTGGTTAAGCAGCCGTAGCCCCAGGCTCCTCATGGTCAGCGTTCGGCTCAGGCCTCTGCCAAACTGCAGAGGCCAGAGGGGAATGACACGTTTTTCCAAGTCAGCAAATGGAGCTGGAACTGACGGCTGGGCGGCCACCGCTCCAGTCTCAGATCTGCTGCCTTCAGCAGTGTGGCAGGCCCAAGGTCGGAAGGACTCGGGGCAGCCTGGCTCATTGCCTCACGAGCCAGTCACGTGCTGCCTTTTCCAGAGTGGGATGTGAGGGTCTGGGGAGCCCTGGGAGACCCCAGGAGGAGCAGGAGGAGCATGGTAGAGAGAAGGGGTGCGCGTTCTAGGCTGAGCCCTGCTTTGCTCACTTGGGGATAAAAGGCTAAGCTGTTCTGGCTCCCTCTGGTGGCTGGCCAAACCCCGGGGTCCCTGTCAGTGACTCGCAAGGAAGAAGGTCGGACCGGGCCTCGGGGAATATGGGAATTGATTCCAGGTTCAACTTTTGTATTTTTATTTGTTTGGTTGGTTACTCTGGTATAAAACCCCAAAAGCTTGCCCGAAGTTTGGGATGCGGTTCCTCTGCTGGAGAAAATCCTACAGCGGCCACTAGGTGGCACTAACGACACATTGAACTTTGAGGAGGTTTTCGTAACTTCCTTGGCTGAGAGGCAGACCCTAGAGTTTTTGCTTGTTCTGCATCCTCTCCGCAAGGCCTGGTTTTCACTTTGGGTCTAGGTGCTGGGGCATGGTGGTAAACACTGACTGCTGGCAGGGCTGAGGGCTCCCTTCCGTCCCCCTGGCCAAGCGGAGACCTGGCTGGTGTGGTTGCTGATGTGGTGCGCCGGGCCAGTTCCCAGGAGCTCTGGTCTGGGCTATGCCCCCCCCCCCCCCCCCCCCCCCCCACCCCCACTCCCCTTCCACCTCACACCAGTATGTCCTGGTTGCTGGTCCGTGAATGAGTGGCCTGGCCTGGCCCACCCTGACCCAGGGAGGCCGAAGGCCCGTCGCTGGGACACAGGGACCCGGAGGCCTGTGCAGAGTTCTGTGTGCTTCGGTCTGGAAAAGACAGTGTTGCCTCTGGAGACCTGGGGATCAGGATGGCTGGTGCAACTAGGAGAAAAGACCAAAACAACAAGAAGTGGGAAATGGAACCGGGCGTCTCCTCCTCGTCTCCCAGGACCTGCCCTGGTCGCCCTGGGCATCCCGGATGAGGGACCCCACCTTGCAGGGCTTCTGCTGTCTCAGGAAATGCAGCCCTGGCGCCTTTAAGAGCCCAGGGCAGGCAGGAAAAGAATTTCAGTTTCAATCTGGCTTCTAAATTTGGAGTTTTGGGAAGGGAGGGATCAGATTTCAGCTGGAAGGGAAGGAGCTGACAGGAAGGCGCTGTGCAGAGCCTCTCCCCATCCCCCCTCAGTTACTGACAGAGGAACCATTTACAAAAGGCCGATTCTCTTGGGAGTGGAGAGGCAGGAACGCAGCGTCTGTGAGTAATTTCCTGCTCAATATGGCTGCTCTGACTCACACGATTCCCCTGGGGTCACTGCGGGACTGCAGCTTGCTTGCTCGTTCTCGCTCTTTCTCTTCTCCCTTTGTGGCTAGAATGAGCTAATTTTTTTTTTGTCTTCTTGCTCCCGATTCCTTTTTTCCCTTCGTCTCTTTTCCTTTCCCAGAGTTGCAAAGTCCCCTCCTGAAGGACTTAGGGTGGCCTTGGGGCACCGCAGGCCCGGGGGGGGGGGGGGGGGGGCGTGGGATGTGGGGCAGCCCCTCTAAAGAAATAGCATCTCTGGCCTTTCCATTGGGTCAGAGCAGGCCAGAGAGGCCTTTTGGGGTCCCTTCCTGTGCCCCTAGTGGTTGAGGCTAGCCCACGAAGCAGAGCCTCTGGTTTCCCAGAGTTGTCTGCTGTCCCTGGCCTCGGGGCCCTGGCTGAACAGGCTTATGGAGCTGTGCTGGGGGACGAAGCCGGCAGGGTGCCCCTGGGGTGGTTTGTTCACAGGGCCTTGTCCAGACTGAAACTGGTTACACATCTCCAGTGGTCCCTGAGGTTCTCAGGGCCTGGAAGTGTGCAGAAGACTGGAGCCTGCTGCTGGTCCCCAAGGGGCAGAGAGCCTTGGGGGAAGGGGCGGGGTGAGGGGAAGGGCGGGTTGTTGGGGGCGGAGCCTGCTTGAGTAGGATGGTTGGAACAAAGCTCCTCGAAGGCCAGGCCCCATAGGCTAGGGGCACCGGAGGAGGGAGCCACCCTGGGGGAGGGAGTGTTAGAAAGAGAGAGGAAGAGAAAGAAAGTGGGTGTAGACCCTGATCCTGGAAAAGCCCTGGGAGCACCAGGGTGGGTTTACGTCTCTGTCTCAGCACCTTGGGCTGTGGCCTCCCTACTGGAGGAAGGAGCCTGAGGTCCTCGCTACCTAACCTGGGAGTTGAGACAGGCTTTTGGGGAACTTCGGGCAGGGAAGGGAGGTGACAGCAGTAAATGGCAGCGCTTTGGACTTAAATCTTGCATTTTGGTGTGAGGCCCTCGCTGGAGAAGTGAGGGGCGTGTAGGAGCAGGTCACTCGCGAGCCCACAGCCAAACGGTGGGGGTGTCGTGTGCTCCTGGGCCCTTATTCTTAGGCCCAATATGGAGAGGGAGCTTTGGGTCCATCCTTTCTCCCTGGAACAGCTCTCCCCCAGCCCCACCTCCATGCACAGCCTCTTCTGGAGCCTTCCACCCCCTCAGGGTCCAAGTCTCTGCTTCCTTGCCAGCTCAGCCTCTTTGATTTTCAGACTCTTTCTTCTGAAGCCTGGGGCTCAGGGCGCTGAACCCCTTTCCCCCAGGCAGCCTCGTGAAGCGCCTGTTAACAAACGCACTGGCCTTGTGCGGCGGGGTCCACGCAGGCACACAAGCCTCCCTGTCTCAGTGCTGTGGTTTCTGATGTCATGGGAACTTCACTGGGCTTGCTGCGGAATCGCTTTCCTTCCTGGAGGGTCAGAACTCTGGGCAAGAGGAGGGACGGGAATGGAGCTGGCCTTGCCTCTGCCTGTCCCTTGCCGCTGTCGTTGCCATCCCTTCCCTGCTCCCCAGCCAGGTCAGGCAGACCGTCCAAACAGACCTTCCTCCCGCGTCTGCTGCAGGTGCCCCTGGCTCAGGGCTCACGTGTCCCCCCTCTTTTCCCCCTCTTTTCCTGCCTGCCTTTTGCCTGCCGTTCAGAAGGCAGTTGGGTGCCTGGGTTTGGTCTTTCCCACCTTAGCCTTCCCCTACACGGACCCCTCCCCCGGCTCTTCCAGCTCCGCCAGTGGCAGGTGCAGCCTGAGTGCCTGGTGGTGGAGCCCGCGCTGTGCGGGGCTGGCCCCCGTGCGGGGCTGGCCGGGGAGGCTCGGGAGGCCGCTGCTGTTTATCTGGAAGGGAGCGGGTCCCTGTGCTGTTGGAGCACTCTGTGGCTGGGGGGAGTTGACGGGAGTCTCAGCAGGGGCTTGGGTTGAGGTTTCATTTTTCTGAGGCTGCTGAGTGTGGTGGGTGGTGGGAATCAGGCTTCCTTTTTTCGGCTGTGGGAGAAAGAGGATAACTCTGGGGGTTATGTTTTCCCACTGGGTCTTGCAGGCCGAGAGAGACCCTGTCTCTGGTACTTACGTGTGCTTGTGTGTGTGTGTGTGGGGGGGTACGCGCATGTACGTGCTTGTGCACATGTGAGTGTGCACACCTCCCCCCTGCAGGTGATGCAGCCTGGTCCTTAAGCACACACGCGTACACGTGTGAGCGTGTACGTAGGTGCATATATACGCACATGTATGTGCGCCCTAGCGCGTGTGCATGTATTTGTGTGTGCACGTATGCGTGCGTGTGTATACACACATGCATGTGCACAGCCTTACTGCAGGGAAACGGGATGAGCTCCCAGATGGCCCGCCTCTCCAGCTCTGGATTCTTTTCTTCAGATGAAGACCGGCCCCTTTGCAGAGCACTCCAACCAGCTGTGGAACATCAGTGCCGTCCCCTCCTGGTCCAAAGTGAACCAGGGTCTGATCCGCATGTATAAGGCTGAGGTGAGTGGGGGCTGGCTGGTACTCTTGGTCCTGGGGCCGCCGATCCCCCCACCCCCACCCTGCTGCTTTGCTCCAAATCTTGAGCCAGCCCCTCTGACCCTCGAGGCCTCAGTCTCTGTCTGGGGAGTGGACAAAGAATCCCTATACTGAGGCCCGGCTCTGCCCAGTGATGAGGCAAGGCCCTGCTGCCCGGGGTCTGTCGAATGGCCAGAGGTCCCTCACAGCTGTGTCTCACATGGGGACACGAAAGTGAAGACATGCTTTGGAGGCATCGTCCAAATCGGCGCTTCTCAGACTTTGGTGGGTCTGATACCTGGGCAGGTAGCCCTCGAGGGAGGCCCAGGGCTGACATTTCTAGCAGTCACTTCAGGTGGTGTTCTAGTTCTCAGGTCTGAGAGGCAGGGTGAGGCGTGGCTCCCCTGAGCTCCCCCTGCTGGGAGGTGGCTGCCCAGCTCTTGAGGGTGTCCCCTGTCCTCTCTCCTCCTCTTTGGCACCTTTTCCCAGCCAAGGAGGTGGCTTTTTTTCTTGCAGGTAGGGAGGAGACATTTTCTTTCCATCCCGTCCCTTCTGTTAGCTTCTTTCATGTCTGTGCACACCGATCCTGGAGCTGCTTGACCTTGGCCAGGGAAGGACCTGGGTGTAAAGTCCCTCACCGAGAGTAACGAGTCCCCGGAGTCCCCTTTTTTCGCCCTCAGGCTGGTGGTCTTCGATGCTGTCCCGTGGGTGCTCTTGACCCCTCGGCTCTTGACCCTTGGCCACCCCTCTCCCGTGGAGGGAGGGAGGTTGGTTCTCTGAGTCGGCTTCATTACACTCACATCCCATCAGGGGAGGCAGGGGGAGCAGGGGGGAGAGGGTGTCGGAGGCCGGGGTGTGGCTGCGTGGCACAGATGCTTCCGGTCGGCCCTGTTCCCTCCGCGTGGCCCCGAAGGGGTTAATGGCACTGGAACCGACCGGCCGGCCGGCCCTCTGTCTCCCTCCTGCCCCCTCCCCCTCCGGTTCCCTTCCTCTGGACTTCACATCCTGTGTTTGGGTTCCGGCCCACATACCTCTCTAATCTGAGAGGAGCGTCTGCTGGGGCTGCACAGGCCAGGCTCCTTCCGGGCCCCGCTGGGCCCTCCGGTCTGGCTGTCCCCCGCCCTGGCTGTCCCCCGCCCGGAGAGCACGCGGGTCACTGCCCTCCGGGCGTCCTGTTGTTCCTGACACACACACCCCCTCCCCCGCCGGTCCCGCTGTGGGTGCTGCTGGGGACCTCGTCACCCTGCGGAGCCCTCCCCACTGCGGGGGCCCGTGTGCAGCGAGTGAGGAGCGCGGGGCCCTCCAGCCTCCCACCCCCACTCCGGGTCGGTCACCAAGGGCAGGACTCTCCTGCCTTCCCTGCTTGGGATCTGAAGTGCTGTTCTTCCCGCAGGGCTCTTACTTAAGTGACTCTAAGCTTACCTTGAGCCGGGCCCCCTCGGGGCAGGGGCTAACCCCTACCTGCCCCTTCCAGAGGAGGAGTCCCAGGCTGACAGGATGAGGGAGGAGCAAGCTAAGAATCGAAATGGCTGGCCGCGGTGCTACAGGAACGAGCCGAAGTCGGTGTAACAGCTGTCGGATTTCTGCGGGTGTGGGGAGACCGGGACCCCAGCTCAGGCCCGGACAGCGGGGACACGCGTGGACCCCGGAGCGCTCCTCCCGAAACTCCAGCTCTGGATGTGCGCAGGCACAGTAGGAGCTGGCAGCCTTGCCGGGCGCCGTGTGGCGGCCAGCCCTCTCTGTAGGCCGGTGCTGGAGCCCACTGACTTGTGGTCTAGGAGGGCCACGTCTCTGATGGCTGGCCCTCGTTTGTGCGTTGCTGGCAAATAGCCCTTAGTTTTTGGTCCCCGAGAGCCTGTGGGATCGCATGCTCCCTTCCCAGAGGTCCGAGGAGAAGGACTCGTGTTTTCAGGTCAGCTCTTTGTCCATGGGGAAGGCCAGCGAGGCCCACCAGTCCTGAAGTCCAGAGCAGCGTCCCCACGGCCAAGGCCACCAGTCAGAGTTGGCTCTTGGAGGCGAGTTGATCGCCTGAGCTGCCGCAGAGGCCCGACTGGGCCTGGCATTAGGCGGCCTTGGGATTTGGGATGGACTGTGTGCGTCTCCGGGCTCTGCCCCTGCCTTTCTGAACCGATCGACCAAATGCTTTCGGTGCCCTTGTGGGCAGCGGGGCCTGTCTTTCCCAAGGGCTGTCGCTGTGCCGGGGCTCCCTTCGGAAGGACCTTGTCGGGGCCTGGAGAGCCCCTTCTCCCCCTTGCATCACTGTGGCATCCAGCTAAAAGGTCCCTGGGGGGCCGGGTGAGCTGAAGATGTCGCTCTCTCGCTCTGCCCAGTTCAGTGGGGGCCTGGGGGGCAGGGGGGTGTTGGTCCAGGGCACAGTTAGCTGGGAGAAGGCCTGGCCAGAGGCCCCCTTCTGCTGTTGTTCTGAAGCCTCAAGATTTCCTTTGCCCCAAGCAGCCTCTGGCCTTTAGCCCCGTGCTCTCCTGTCCTGTGGCCCTGGGGAGGCTTGTTCCGGGCCCCTGAAGGCAGAGTGCACAGAACCGCCCCTGCCCCCTCCTGCTAAGCCGCTTGCCTTTGCAGCTTCTCTTGGAGGAGAGCTAGAAACAGGTTGACCTTTGACCCTTTCTGGAATTCCAGGGCCCTGGGGGCCCCCTTTTACAAACTCCTACCACTTCCTTGATGACGTAAGCACACTGGCAGCTGCCTTTGCCTCTGGCCTAGAGCTGCTGGCTGTTCCTCCTCCCCCCCCCCCACCAGAGACACCCCCCGGCTGCCTGCTCCCCACTTGGTCTGCCCTGGGCCCAGCAGTCTGGCTGCGGCCTGGAGCTCTGCTCCCACACTCGGCCTAGTTTCCTGTCCTTCCACTGCACAAAAAGATTTCCCTTTTCCCGCTCACCTCCTAGGCCCCCTTTAGGCCTTGATCAGCCCCCACCTGACACAGGCTCAGCTGGTCTGAGACGTCCTCGTTTCTGTGCCTGGTCATTGAGGTGAGGGGACTTGGGCCAGTCGTGGCACACCTTTGTCTCCCTGAGTTAGATGGATGTTGAGACCTCAGTCACGGAATGGGGCTCACCTTATCTGAAGCCGTAAGTCATGTTCCAGCCTAGCCATCCTGGTTATTTTCTTGGTCAAAGGTGTGAGAGCAGGCAAATCCTCACATGCCCAGAGTTGCTGCCTGAGAGAGCTCACCAGTGACCAGGGCCGGTGCGGGGAGGCTGGGAGCTGCCCCCCCCCTCCCCCCCCCACTGCGCCCTTTTCCTGGACTTGTGTGGTGCTAAGCAGTGCTGGGGCCAGCGGCCAGAGGTGTGTGGCCTGGGGCCCGGCTGCCCATGGACCAGGCCAGCTTCTGTGGAAGGCCCTGCCGATATCCCCATCTCCACCAGAGCCCTGGCTGAGGTCCTGGCTGGGCTGGGTTCAGGGAGTAGGCCATGCCCCTGTTCAGTGTTCTTGTCCTCTGCCCCATGCACAGGGCTGCTGGGAATTGTGCTGGGGGTGTGGGGATGTTAACTGATTCTTACTGTCTTGCTCTCAAGTGGCAGGATGCCTTTTTTCAGTCCAGAGAACTGAAAATTGGAGAAAAATGGGCTCTGGACCCTCGTCAAGCTTGTGTCCAAACATCCCTCCACTTTTTCTCCAGGGCTGGGGCCTGGGCTAGGGGCTCCCCAGTGGTCTGGAGGGTTCTTCTCATGTCTGGTCCCCAGTTCCCCTCCCTCCCCGCAATGAGGTTGGGCCGCCTGCTCTCCTTCCCTTCCTTTCTCCCTCTCCCTCACTAATGAGTGAGGTCTAATTGTCACGGAGTGGGGGTCTTTGGATAGGAGGGGGTGGTCGGGAAGGGGTCGGAAGCCTTGCTTTTCCCTGAAGGCCTGGGTGCCCCTCTGAGATCATCCCCTTCCTGGGCCCTGGGGGGACACTTTGTGGGAACTGCGCTGGTCCGAGCCTCCCGAGGTGTCCGGGGCTCCCCCGGAGGCCCGAGAGGCGGGGTGGGCCCCGGCAGGGGTGCGGTGCAGTCCTCACCTCTGCTCTTCCCCTCCTCCCCCCACAGTGCCTGGAGAAGTTCCCTGTGATCCAGCACTTCAAGTTCGGGAGCCTGCTGCCCATCCATCCGGTCACCTCGTGCTAGGGGCTGAGCAGCCGGAGCCACCCAGGCCGCAGTTCCTGTGCCTGCCCTCCCCTGCCCCAGCGCCAGCCGCCCCCGCCCCCTCCCTCTGTTCTTTCTGTTTGCTGAGAGGCTGTCTGCTGGGGTGGGTGGTGAGTGTGGGGTTGACGGAGGCTCCGGGCATGAGGCCGAAGGACCCAAAGTGAAGGGAGAAGTGGGCCCTGTCTCCCTGTGGTGGGGAGGGTGTGCTCGGGCCCTGGTCCCGTGCTCGGCCTTCCTCTCCTCCTTCCTCTTCTGTCCAGTCCCCTCTGAGACCTGGGCTCTTCTGCACCGCTGGAAAGGGGAGGAGTTTGCGGTGTCCATTGCTTTCCTTTCCCGAGGCCTGTGGCCTTTCTAGGGGTTGGAGCGCTTGCTCCCTGTGGGGTGGGTCGGTTTCTGAAGCCATGTTTGGGTGGGTGCCTGGGGGTTCTGAAGGCTGGAGGCGGAGGCAGGCGGCCAGCCTGGGGTGGGGTCAGGGGCCGAGAAGCATCGGCTGTGCTGGCCGGTGGCCCTCCCAGCTCCTCTTCACGGCTGCCGCCTGGGCCTGCGGGCACCTGTGTCTAGTGCCTCCTCACTCCGGCTTCTCTGTGCTTTGGCCTTGGCTTTGCTGGGTTTCCTGGCCGGAGCCGGTCCTGTCCCCCTCTGCAAGGGTAGCCCCTGGGCTCTCGGGAGGGCCCCGGCGGGGCTGGCCCACTGGCTGATTGGGTGAGGCCCGCCTTTCCAAAGTTTCTCAGGCTGGGAGGGGGTGGCTGAGACGCAGGGAGGGGCTCGGGGCCCGCTCTGGTTGTGGGGAGCCTGGATTCTTCTCACGTCTTCCGTCCTGCTCCCAACTCCCTGCCGCTTGCTTCTCCAGGGCCCTTTGGCCCTGTTTGCCTGCCCTTCGGGGCGATGGGCCAGGGGCCACCGGAGCACTCAGCAGCGCCCCCTTCTTGTCCTCTCCTCTCCCCGAACTTACCCACTGGTTCTTCAGGTGAGGCAGCGATGGCCCCCCCCAAGCCCAGGCTTTGGCTGTGAAGATGGGCAGGGCCTGGCCAGGTGAGGGGACGCTGACATGACAGGTCCTGAGTTTTCTTCTAGGGCTGCTCCTGGGCCAGGCTCTTACAGGCTCTCCCCGGCCAAAGTCCAGGCCTGCCCTTCTCCAGACCCCTGCCCTTTATCTGGGTCCACATCCCCTGTGGGAAGGGGGAGCTCCCAAGAAGCACAATTCAGGGACTTGACCCTCACACCTGGGCCGATGGCCTGGGCAGAGGCCAGGATGGGAACCATGAGAGTCACAGAAATAGTTTTCCTAGGAGAGGTCCAGTGCTGGCCTCCCTCCCAGGGTCCAGATCACCGCCTTCCTGGCTCCTCTTGCCCTGCCCCCTCGGCCTCCCCTGGCCCCGTGCGCCTTCATTGCTGTTCGGATTAAAGCCTCTGTTTTGCACCTGTCACCTGTGTGAGGTGTGTCTTTTCATGCCACACGTTTATTGTTTCTCCACATGCCTGTTTGTCTCCCCATCAGGTCCCCTTCCCTCGGGCCGTGGAGTCTGGGGCTGGGACTGTTACAGCTGGTGTCTGGGCTAAGCTTTTCCTGGGCAGCCAGTGAACGTGCACTGGTCACCCAAGCAGGCTCTGGCAACTCCTGGCTGTCCCCACCCCCGGCTGCAAGGTCTTGCATAAGTTATTGAATCTCTCTGAGCCTCAGTTTCCTCGTCTGCAAAATGGGGACCATCACAGGGTGATTGCCAGGAGTGAGTGAAGGATGTGAAGTCCTCCGCCCAGGGCCTGGCACAGAGCAAATGCCCTCGGTCACCATGGCCCTTCTAGATGAAGGCAGCCCCTGTGGTCTCCAGGCTTGACGGGGGAGCCTTTGGACCGGACTTGGTTGCAACCCACGCACCGGCAGCTTTTAGGGATGCACCCCACCCCTTCTGTCCGTGTTGTGCTGGAGTTGGGATCTGGGGGGCTGCAGTACTCGAGGCTTCTTAGACCCTTCCTCGGACATACGTGTTCCTGGACTTGGTATATAGATGAGTCTCCTCACAGAATGAGCCCTTGGCCTTTCTCCTGGCCTTGGAGGCCTTGCCCAGGAGAGCCTGGTGGCCGGGAGCCAACCCCAGCCAACCTAAGGCCCGCTGCGCTGCTTACTAGCTGAGCGGCCCTCGTGATTGACTTTGTCTCCGAGCCTGGTTTCGTAATCTGAAACATGGGCATAATGATACGCAGGCCATGGATTGTGAGGACCCAGTCATCTCACAAGTGGTTACTGGCCGAATATTCCTTGTTCTAGCGTGGATGACAGCGGCCAGCCCCAGAATACCAGAACGTTAGGTAGTGGTGGGTGTTACGAAGCGAACAGCACAGTTCATTAGAGAGGGCGGCAGGCGCGGTTTACTTGAGCTACAGGGTTGGGAAGGGCACCTCGGAGGAGGCGCGAGTCTGAGTCCTGGAGAGAGCTGCAGGCTGAAGTGGGGGGAGCAGCTGGGAGCCCAGCGCCCCAGTAGGGTTGGGGAGGGTACACACGTGGGTCGGGGAGAGGAGCAGGGTGTTAGGGGCTCCTCTCTGACAGGATTGGGATTTAGTGTCTGCGTATCCTCCGGGAAGCTGCTGGAGGGCTTTGCCAGTGACAATGGCCTGGAGTATGTGGGGCAGGAGGGGAGGCGCTAGGACGGTGGGCGGCGTGGAGGTGGTGAGAAATGGTGGTCCCATTTGGGCTGTCTTTAGAGCTATCACCGACAGGAAGGAGGGTGTGAGGACAAGAAGCCTTGAGCAGCCCCAATTCTCGGCCTGTGTAGCTTGATGCCATTTACTGAGGCGGGGCAGATGTGGCAAGAGGGATTTGGCGTCGGGGGCCCGGCGGATGCCTGTGAGCCTCGAAGGGGAGGCCTGGAGTAGGCATCTGGGTCTGCTGATCTAGAGCTGGGGGCGGGTCCGGCTGCTGAAATAGGCTAGGGAGTGGTCAGCGCGCAATGGATCCCCCGCCCCGGGTCACCAAGGCAGGAGCGGGGGTGAAGGCGAGAAAAGAGGGCTGGCTGGTTCTGGGCATGGGGGGTGGGAGACCCTGAAGGTCAGAGCCCTGGGCACGCGGCTGAGAGGACAGAATGGGCCCTGGGTCTTTGTGCCTCGCTCAGGGCTGCTTCAGTGGGGTGGGTGGCGGGTCGAAGAGGGCTGGGGAGGGAACGGGAATCAGACGAGGAGGAGCCACTGCTTCCGCGTCCCCACGAGGCCCCACGAGGGGCTCACGGAAGCACAGAGGTGGGGTCCCCGGTCCAAGCCCACCGGCCTGGAAGGAAGAGCGTGGAGCTGGACGGTCTGGTTGCTGAGCCACACACAACACCTCACTCCCCTCTCGCGGAGTTTTGTCCGAAAGGGAGCAGAGGTGGGGAAAGCGGGCGGGGGGGCTGGACGTCTGGGAAGGCTTTGCGAGAGGAGGATCATCAGGCTGGTTTGCGCTCCGTGTCCCTCATGTGCTGGAAATGGTCCAGGAGAGGGAGGCTGACGGCAGTGAGGGCCTTGAAAAGGTGCCAGGCTGCTCGTCCCTTATCAGAGGGAAGGCAGACCCTCTCCCCGCCTCCCGTGTTGTTCTAGATTCACTTCTGCAAGGAAGTGTGAGCAAGGCCATCCGTGGGGTGGGATGGGCGGGAGACGGGGTGTGTGGGATATAGCTGGACACTGAGCACGTGGGCAGGATCCTCAGTGCAGGGTGGGGAAGCCCACCCAGGACCTGGGTGACGGGACGGGCGCTCAGCGGAAGACGGCTGCACTTCTGTCCCCCCTTGAGGGTCAGCGGGCTTGAAGGGAGCCTGAGTGGGGCCGGCTCCCACAGCTGGGGGTGGAGGTGTCGCCCGCCCCCCATTCTGGGCCAGAGAAGCCCCAGAGAACATGTTGGACTCTGCAACTGTGTTCCTGGCTCACAGGGGGCCGAAGCCAGGCCGTGGTCATGGGGGGGGGGGGGGGGGGTTGTCGCTAGCAGAACCCCTGGCAGGAGCTGTGGTTGCAAGGAGAGCAAAGGTGTGCCCTAGACCTGTACCCAAGTCAGGCGACATGTTCTTGAGTTTAACAAGCAGTAAGCACATGCCGAGTACATGGCATTTGCCGGAATGTGGAGATGAAAAAGGCAAGATTCTTCCCTTTAGGAAACTTCCAGGGGTGCCTGGGTGGCTCAGTCGGTCAAACGTCCAGCTCTCGATTTCTTTGGCTCAGGTCACGATCTCATGGTTCGGGTGCTCGAGCCCCGTGTGGGGCTCTGCACCAACAGAGAGGGGACTGCTTGGGATTCTCTCTCTCCCTCTCTCTGCCCCTCCCCTGCTTGCTGTCTCTCAAAATAAATCAATAAACTTAAAAAAAAAAAAAAAAAAAAAAAAAAAAGAACTTCTAAACGGAGGCACCTGGCTGGCTTAGTCAGTGGAGTGTGTGACTCTTGAGCTTGGGGTTGTGAGTTCGAGTCCTATACTGGGTGTAAAGATGACTTTAAAAAGTCTTTAAAAAAAAAAAAGAAAGAAAGAAAGAAACTTCAACCTAGTGGGGGAAACAGAGGGATCTTGGGCCAGCTGTGGGGAGAAGCCAGAGGAGAGACTCCAAGGGGAGCTCAGGTAAGGCTCCAGGGAGGAGATGGCATTTGAATGGGGCCTTGAGTGATGGGCAGAGGACGAAGGGCCTTCCGGTGGGGCCTGCTGTGAGCAGAGGTGTGGCGGTGTGGGTCACAAGAGGCCGGGCTGGAAAAGCAGATGGGGGCTGGTCTGCAGAGGGCTCTGAACCTCTGTAAGAGGCTCCTATAATGCACATCCCCTCGACACAACACAACGGCATGTAATTATCATTAAAACGTATGCTTAACGTCTGTCTGCGCGGATAGTAGATGGGCCCCAGGAAGACAGGGACCCGCTCGATGCTGGATCCCTGAGCCAGTGAGACTGGTGTGCAGGAGGCACCCTGTAAATATGGTATCAGTTGCCAGGAAGGATGCTTAATTGGTGCCTCTGTGTGTGTGTGTATGTGTGTGTGTGTGTGTGTGTGAGAGAGAGAGACAGAGACAGAGACAGAGACAGAGACAGAGAGACAGAGAGACAGAGAAGAGACAGAGCCAGATTGGGTTTTAGGAAGAACTGACAGCTATTTGGGTGCTGGGTCAGAAGCTGGTGCCAGTGACGGGGCTGGGGACTCGGCCCAGGTCAGAAATGTGGGAGGCCCTCTGCAGGGCAGAGAGAGGCCCTGGGCTGGGAAGGGGGAGATCCAGGTAAGACCTGGTGGCAGGGGAGAGGGATGAGTTCTCAGTGGCCCAGGGGACCGCCGCGGGGGTGGGTGTGGGTGTGCTCAGCGATGGGAGCTGAGTTTGAGGAGCTCTGTAGGGTAGTCATCTGGACCTGGCTGGTGGCGAGCCTGGCAGGGCTGCTGAGACCCAGGTCCCGGTGGGGTGGGGGAGCCTGGGCTGCAGGGACTTCCAGGAGCCCTTGTTCCCGGGCCCTGCCGGCCGTGCTCCAGCCCCCAAGCCCCCTTCCTTCCGTGCTCTGTGGGTTC
This sequence comes from Panthera uncia, assembly GCF_023721935.1. Classification (NCBI taxonomy): domain Eukaryota; kingdom Metazoa; phylum Chordata; class Mammalia; order Carnivora; family Felidae; genus Panthera; species Panthera uncia. The sequence continues at coordinate 85,168,774 of NC_064807.1, forward strand.
CAGCTGCTCTGGCCTCCTTTCTGTCCCTCAGACTCCCTGGACCACCGAACAGTAGGATCTGGCACTCTTCCCGGAACCCCGTTCCCCGCTGGGAATCCGTGGTCATCCTTCAGAGCTCAGCCGAGGCCGAACTTCCTTTGAGAGCCCTTCCCTGGCCCCTGCATCTCCCATGGCCACCTGCCTGTCCCCGCTCTGAGCACCCAGCCCTCCCTGGCTGTGGGGGCTACATGTATGGCAGTGGCAGCCCCAGATCTTTAGGTGGGGGGACGTTAGAGGCGCAGCCACTTAATTGGAAGGTGGGGTGATAAGGGACTGTTTGCAGACACGGCTTCTCTTTACGTGGGGTTCCTTGATGGGGGCTGAGGCCTACCCCTACACGTGGCACTCACCGTCGCTGTTCCTGGCATGTCCGGCCTGTCTCCTGGCACCCCTAGGAGGGTGCCGCACACTGCGGGGCCTGGGATGCATTTGGAACGGCCGCCACGAGTCCGAGCCTTCCCCGTGGAGGGATGGCGTCGCCGTGGAAATGGGCCACGGCTGCCGGGAGAGTCTGGCGGGGAGAGAGGAGTCTGGGTTGCAGGGAGGCCAGATGGCTGGTATGGGGACCTCAGAACAGTTTTGAGGGCCCTGGGGCCGAGGCAGAAGTGTGGAGAGAGAGAGCGTGGAGGAGAGAGAAAGGAGGGTGTGGTCTGGGTGGTCGAGAAAGAAAGGAGAGACGGAAGCCTTGGGAAACCTGAAGACAGCTGCAGCTGAGGACCCGGCGACCTCGTGGGGCCAGATGGGGCCGGAGAGGCCCAGGTCGGGGCTGAGCTTGTGTTGGTTCACTCATGTGGCACTCATGTCGCTGGAGGCTTCTCTGCTCCCAAGCCGTGTGCCGGGCGCTGGGATGCTACAGTGGGCAAGACAGACTGGGCCCTTCCTCCTGGAGCGTATCCTAGCGTGACTTGCCCTGATGAGACATTCGAACTGCCCTGTGTGTCCAACAGTTGGGGATTATCAGAAGCAGGATGGAACAGTCATACAGTGAGCCCTCGGCTGATGCGCGTCTCCGTCTGTTCTTCGGGAGAGGCGCCTGTGACCCGTTAGTTGCCAAGCAGGCAAAACAGCTCCAATGACTGTAGGAAAAGTATAACTCCTTTTTGTAAGAAAGCCAACGATCTACATTTTGATCCATCCGTCTCTCTGTCCATCCACACGGACAAAGGGCCGGGAGGCCGTTTCTCCAGGCGCTTACCTTTGGGTGGTGGGGATATGAGGGTTTTCACGCAACCCTTGCTGCCTTTCCTGCTCCTGAAAAACAGTTCTGAAAATGTTAAACGTTAGTGAACCACAAAAGAAAAGAGAAAGTGATTGTGGGTAAGTTTTAACTTTGCCTTTTGGTTTTCATTTCTGAATTTTAAATCTTTCTATAGTGTCCACATGCTATTTTGTAGTAGGAAAAAAAAAAGAAACTGATAAGGTGTTTCCCTTAAAGAGCACGGAGTCTGGTGCACCTCTGGCAGAGAGGCAGGAGGGAGAGAAGGGAGGAGGGGACCTACTCAGATATGTGGGACAAAGGATGGGAGGTGAGCTTTCAGCGCAGGGTATGGCTCAGAGCACCCCCCCCCCCCCGCCAGGGTTGAGGTGCCCTTCTCCCGTCCCCAGCCTGGAGCGGGGACTGTGGTGGTGGTAAACAAGGGAGGAATGGTTCCATTTTCCCAGTGCCTGCGGCCCTGCTGCAAAGCCCTACTGCTTGAGTCCCTACTCAGCAGAGGAGCGGAGCCCAGAGCCCCAGCTTCATCCACCACCGCCCTCTGAGCAGGGGGTGTGGAGGGCACTGTGCCCAGCACCACAGGGGCCCGAGACAGGACAGCGTCTCTAGGGAACACAGTGGCAGCGAGGTCTCGGGAATCAGGCAGAGCTGTGTGACCTTGGACAAAGGTCTTCACCTCTCTGAGCCTCTCCAGTCTCGCATCTGTGCGTCTCGCATCTCGGAACCTTGGCAGCGAGAAACTGGCATGAAGTCGGTGCCCCGCAAGCAGAAAGAAGTGGGAAGTGCACCCCCCTCACAGGGCGGCCGGCCGTGCCCTTGACTCTGGTCTCAGTGCTCTCCCCTCTATCCACTGCCACCGCTCCGGGACACCAAGCACCCGCTCCGGCTGGACCTGTGCCGACCTCTAGGTATGGGTGTGAACAAGTCCCTCTTCCTTCCTCATTTGCTTGGGACTATGTTGGGGCTTTTCAGAAGGGACACCGGCAAGGCAGGCGGGAGTGCAGATGCCCCTCCCCCAGATAACCGGAGTCCAGCCTCAGTTGGACCAGGCTGCTCAGACCTCCACTTGGGGGCTTTGGGGTTGGTCTGATCTCTGGGCAGACTCTTCTAGGGTCTCTGCCGGGGATGGGGAGTGGAGTGGTCCAAGTGTGCCTGGGCTCTGGAGTCAGCTCTTCTGTTGCCCTTGTGTGACCTTGAGCCAGTGGCTTAACCTGTCGGAGCCCCAGTTTCCTCAGGTATAAATCGGGGACAAATCAATTTGGTCTTACAGGGGTGACTGCACGATCTTTTGAAGGGGAACCAGTCAGTGCAGGGCTCCGCCTACATTAGCTCATTCAGTCTTCACGGGCCACCCACGGCGGGGGTCGCGGTGACGGAGGCATAGAGGGCGAGGGCGTCCTCGGCAAGAGGTACGCACCCCCAGGCTGTCGGGCCCCAGCACGGACATCCTCGCCACTGAGTTCGGTGATGGCGTCGACTCCCCGTGGAGGTTTTAGAAGGACACGGGAGAGCGTTTAGGGAACGACGGGCCTGACGACAGGGTGGGGGAGGCTTGCTGGTGGGTGTCGAGGGCCCCCGGGAAGGCTCTGAGGTGTAGCTGGTGGGGGTGGGGGGCTCGTCCCACTGCCGCCTGCTGACCCCGGGCCCAACCTCCGGCCTGGACCACGCTGGCCTGGTGAGTCCTCCGTGCGCATTCCTTACCCCCCCCCCCCCCAACCACGTCCCCACCTGCCACTGCTGCTCCAGGCCCCAGCAGCTGCCTGCACCCTGACCCTTCAGGCTGTCCCCAAGAGGCCTTGGGGCTGGTGGCTCCTGAGCCCAGCCCGTGTGTCTGTGTGAAGTGCTTAAAAGCATGTCTCACTTCAATCCTCACTATGGGCCAACTGTGTCCCCATTTCACAGAGGAGGAAACTGAGACCCTGGTGGGTGAAGACACTGGCTCGCCAGGGAGGTGCTGGTCTCTTTCCTGCTGAAGCTCACACTCCCGTAGCCCCTCCCTGGGCCTTACCTGAAGCTGCCGGGTGGCCCTGGCTGCCTTGCGCTGTCGCCACTCAGGCGGCCCGAGAGCCCTCCCTTTCCCCCCCCGCATCAGCGTCCATCCCTCCAGGACCGGCCCCAGACCCTGGCCCTGTCTGAGAGGCACCCACTTCCGGAGCCCCATTTCTTTCCGGGAGGCAGGGCCAGCCACACAAAGACAAGGAAGAGGCAGGATGGCAAGGACAGTAATGACAGTTCTGGCTCATAGCCATGTGTCAGCCTGCAGGACAGCTTTCCACGCGCCCTCATGGAGTCCCCAGGGTGAGCTGAGAAAGTGGCATCACCCGCATCGTAGGGATGAGGAAGCAGGGGGGGGGGGGGGGGGGACGCGCACAAGGTCTCCAGCTCACCCTGTGAGTCAGGATGGACCCTGACTTTGTCTGACGCGGGAGCTACGTTGTCAGCATGATGAGGCACTTCCTGCTGGGCAAGAGAAAGACTTCTCCTCTGTCGTGGAAATTGCCTATGGCCAGTGGGCTCCCGATTGTCCTCCACTTCCGGGCAGCCCATCTCTGGACAGCAACCGTCAGGCCCCAAATCCATGCATTAGCCTCTCTTCCATTCCCCAAAGTCAACCCGCAAACGGGCCCCGTGGGGTCCTTCCCCAGATTATAACCCACATCTGTCCGCTTCTCCCCTGCCTGCCCTGTGTCATCTCGGCCGCTCCCAGCTCTCACTAGACCAGTGTGGCAGCCTCCTCTCTGGTCTCCTGACTCCACTCTGCCCTCTAAGTCCCATCATATTCTTCAGGTGGGCTTCTCACTGCTGGCCGATCAATCCACCACGGGATCCGACTCCTCTGGTCCTTGTGCTCTGTCCCACTTCCTGTGCTCCAGTCACACTGCTCTCCCCCTGGCCCTCTAAGATGCCAAACTCCTTCCTGCCCCAGGGCATTTGGACCTGCTGTTTCCTCTGCTGGGACTGCTCGGGCTCCAGGGTGAGCAGTGGCTCTGTCTGGTAGCTCAGGGCTCAGCTCAAGTGACGCCACCTCCAAGGGGCCCTCCCTGCTTTCTCTGAGTTGCTGCTGAGGGAGCCTCCACCAGGCCAGCTCTTCTCCGACCTGCCTTCTGTTCTAGTTGCCTGTAGGACACTCATCACGATCTGAATTTACTATTGATTTGTTTACTTGGTTATCATCACTCTGAGGAGAACGTAAAGCTCGGTTGGAGGGCAGGAAGCAGGTTTATCGTGGTCACTACTGACTCTCCAGGGCCTGGAATAGTGACTGCCCCAGCGTCGGTGGGTGCCCAATACCTATTTGTTGAGTGAATGAATGAATAGAAAAATCCTAGAAAAATCTGGGTAACAGGTGCTAGATGGAGCCCTGGGTGCCCGGACAACTCTAATGCAGGAGCTCTGGGACCCCACGGAGGGCCACCCTGGCAGGATGGCTTCCCAGTGTCCTAGGCTCTGGGGTTTTGTGCTTCTGTGGTTCAAACGGCACCCTGCAGGCCGATTGTGTGAACTTGGCCTTGAGTAGGCTGGGTTTCAGGGAGATCCCAAAGGGCAGAGAGGCAAAGCGGGAAGGAAAGACACCGAGTGAGAGCTGCCCTGCATTTGGTAATACAGAGATGCCACCCTGCATCGCAGGGCAAGTGTCCATCCTGGCACCGAAGCCCCTCCTGGAAACAGACCGCCCACTTGCCTCTCCACATCTGAGCCCCGCCCCCCCCCCCCCCCCCCCCCCGCCCCCCGGGCCTCCTCTGTTTCATTGATGGAGGCCAGGGTTCATTCACAGCCGCCTTCCCCATGCCTGCCTGATCCACAGGAAGTGGGGCCGTTGAGCCAATGGAAGTTTATTGAGCACCTTCCCTGTGTGAGGCTCTGTTTTCTCCAGATGCAGGAGCCAATGAGTTCAAGGGACTGAGAGCAAGGGCAGTGTGGTGGTGGTGGGGGGGGGGGGGGGGTGGGGGGGGGAGGGGGCCAGGGTAAGCCCTTTTTTTTTTTTTTTTAAGTTTATTTATTTTGAGAGAGGGAGGGAGGGAGAGAGACAGAGTGAGCTGGGGAGGGGCAGAAAGAGAGAGAGAGAGAAAGAATCCCAAGCAGGCTCTGCAGGGACAGTGTGTGCCTGACTTGGGGCTCGAACCCATGAGCCATGAGATCATGACCTGATCCAAGATCAAGAGTCAGATGCTGAACTGACGGAGCCAACCAGGTCCCCCCCAAAATTCAGTTTTTTTAATTTAAAAAATGTTTATTTTTGAGAGAGAGAGAGAGACACAGTGCAAGCAGGGGATGAGCAGAGAGAGAGAGGGAGACAGAATCTGAAGCAGGCTCCAGGCTCTGAGCTGTCAGCACAGAGCCTGATGCGGGGCTTGAACTCACAAACCCTGAGATTGTGACCTGAGCCGAAGTCGGACGCTCAACCGACTGAGCCACCCAGGCACCGTCAAAATTCCGTTTTTTAAGTAATCTCTCCACCCAAAGTGGGGTTCGAACTCACAGTCCCGAGATCGAGTCACACACTCTGCCCACTGAGCCAGCCAGCTGCTCCTGTTCTCTCTTTTAAACTGAGCATAAGGAGTGTGTAGGGGGAGGACAGCGTTGAGGGGAGGAGGGGTTGGTGGCTAGACAACCCGCCCCATTCCTCTGGGAATGGAATCCCTCTTCCCCATGGAGCACCCCTTGGGGAGGCACTGAGGTGGGCTGACCAATCCCCGAGTCTTAGGGATGGACACATGCCCAGACCTGACCAATCAGAGGGCTCCTGCCTCCTCATCTGCTGTGATTGGTTCAGAAATGAGCATGTGACCCAGGCTGTGCAGGTGAGTGCGATCCGTGGTACTTCCTGTTGGAGCTATTGGGTGGATGCCCCTTGTGCTGGGCTTCTGGGACGGTGTTGTCCTGGGGACGCTAGTGGCAGGGCCAGCTGTGTCCTTGTGGGGCCCAGCCACATGCGGGGCCCTTTGCCGGAAAAGCGGGAAAAAGTGCCATTGAAAGTACATAGAACGCTTTTACTTGTCCAGGCTCTCTCCCAACTTGTCACGGTGTCTTCTGTTTGCTGCTTAATGTCATTCTAAGTAAAGAAAAATAAAAAATTTAAATGACTAGCATGAATTTTACCATTCATCTCCATATTGTGCAATAGCGGTTTTAAATGCAAAACCAGAGCGTTTCGTTCCTGTGCAGAATCGCCAAAAGTATACAATTTTTTATTTCGTGGCTTGTCCCCGAGGGTGCGTTGAGCTGGTCAGAGAAGACAAACACAAGGCAGTCCCGGGAGGGCTACAGGAGGAGGAAGAAGATCCTTGACCACACAAAGCTGCTTCAGGGAGTGCTATTGGGCTTGGGGATACTGCAGACCCTCCCAGGCACCCTGCCACCCCTGCCATGGGTGCCCAAGTGCATGCTGCCAGTCCTGGGCAGTGATGGCCGCTGGCACACCCCCGATACCTGACCCCCACCCTCCCTGTGCCTGTACCCAGGGTGGAGGGCGTCAGTGGAGGGGGAGGCCAGGCGGGGCCACGGTGCCAGGGGGTAAGGGGGAGCTGAGAACCTGTCCCGGGGAGGCAGGGAGGTGGCAGGAGGCAGGACAGCACATGGCTTGAAGCTCCAAGTTCTTGGCGCGTGCTCCATTGTCCCATCAGATGTCACTTACAAAACACAGATTCAAAGACAAATGGTTATGGATTTCAAGACAGCAGCTGCAGAGCGTTAAACCCCAAGCATGGGGTCCTTTGAACGTGAGGCCCTGTGTGACCACACTGGTCACAGGCCTGTGAAGCTGGGCCTGGCCGGTGGCCATCTTGCCCACGCCCCAGAGCAAACTGAAGGAGAGGCCAAGGAGAGACAGGATGTCCATCCATTCGGAATGTCTGCAGGCCAGAGATCTAACTGCCTTCCCCACGAGGACCTCTTCTGTTCTCAGCCAGGTCCTTTATCTGTCTCAGAGCTCCAGCTCTTTCTCGGGAGAAAGGGAGGCTTTATTCCTCAGCCTTCCCAGCATTCCCCAGGCTGGTTGATGTGGGTGTAGAAGGAGAGCCTCAAGTTCCACCCTGGGTTGTGTGTGCGTGCGTGTGTGTGTGTGTGTGTGTGTGTGTCGTGTCCTGGAGGGTGACTGGAGGTGGGGGAATAAACCTGGGAAGGGTGCGTGGGAATGTTCAAGAAACTTCAGGAAATGACTGGGGTGGGGGCAAGAGGGGGAGGGGTTAGAGATGGAGGGGACTGGGGGTGGGAAGGGCCTGGCTAGGGGAAGGCAGGCCATCTCTCACCAACTATTTTCCCTTTAAACCACTCCTTAGGGGGCGCCTGGGTGGCTCAGGGGGTTAAGCCTCAGATTATTGATTTCAGCTCAGGTCATGATCTCACAGGTTGTGGGATCGAGCCCCGCATTGGGCTCTTCGCCGACAGAATGGAGCCTGCTTGGAATTTTCTGTCTCTCTCTCTCTCTGCCCCTCCCCAACTTGTGCTCTCTCTCTCTCTCTCAAAATAAATAAATAAACATTAAAAAAAATTAAAAATAAGGGCGCCTGGGTGGCTTAGTCGGTTAAGTATCTGACTTCGGCTCAGGTCATGATCTCAAGGTCTGTGAGTTTGAAGCCTGAATTGGGCTCTGTGCTGAGAGCTCAGAGCCTGAATCCTACTTCAGATGCTGTGTCTCCTTCTCTCTGCCCCTCCTCCGCTCATGTTCTGTCTCTCTGTCTCTCTCCCTCAAAAATAAACATTAAAAATTTTTTTTTGAAAAAAAAATAAATGAAATGAATGGGACGGATAGCCCATCCACTCATCCATCCATCCATTCATTCAATCACCAAGCCTACATCCTGAATGAAATTGTTAAACACACCTTGGGTAAATGTTGACTGTCGGGTATAGCCAGGCCTTGAAGATATTGAGGCACCTTCTTGGAGACTAGCATATTTGAAAACATGACTGCCGATCATGGAAAGACACACGCACACAAAATCCAACAAAGTTTAAAGTGTATGGGGCACTCTCTCTGCGCTCCTTCCCTGGCCTCAGAGTTAAAAAGATCTCAGTGTGGGTCTCTCTTGAAAAAGATACATCATCAGAATTCTTTGATCGTCAATTTTGTTCGGAGTCAGTAGAGTCAGTAGAAAGCCTGTCCTGCATCTTGCAGTGAAAGCTTAGTATCTGTGCAGAGCTGAGTTGTGACAGTATCAAAACTCTTGCTTATCGGGGACCTACTGTATACCAGGTGAGGTGTTCTAGAAGGCTCACTGCACAGGTGAGTTCTCGTGCACATCCTCATTTTGTGGACAGGGGACTGGAGACTTGGAGAGGGGAAGTGAAGAGCCTGTTGTTCCCTAGAAAGTGACAGAACCCAGTTTGCACTCCGGCCCGTGTGGCTCTGGAGGCTGAACTGGAACCGCAAGGCTGGGCTCCGGACGGGCGTCCCCGGTGGGGGTGGCCTCGGGAAGCCCTCGGTTGCCAGGCCTTAGGTGTGCTGGCCCACCTTTGCTCATCTGGTATTACAACTTCCAGGGAGGGGATGTCCCACAAGGAACACTCATGCGGCCCTGGGACAACCCTGCCACCGTCCCTCTTTGCTGAGGGTCCTTGGATGCCCGCCTCTATGGGGCTCCATCCATTAGGAGGAGGGACAGAGCTCCAACTGGCCTGGAGCCGCAGCCTGCCCAGCGTGACCAGGGAAACTGGTCCGGACCAGGGAAACTGACCCGGACTGTGGTTGTACTGGTTTATCTCCTCCCTCTGCCCCTCCCCCCACTGACCTGGGGAAAGGAAGGAAGTTCCTACGCCAGTAATCATACCATTTCTCGGGCGCTTGCTCTGTGCCAGACGCGGCTCCAAGTTCCTTCGTGGGTCATAACCGCATCCTCCCGTCCCTGCCTTCTTTTCTGGTCCCATTTCTTGCCACTGACCCCCTTGCCCTCTGCCTCGGCCACGCGAGCTGTCTTCCTGGGCCTCCCACACACCGAAGTCGCTCTTGTGTATCTTTGTGCTGCTGCTGCCTCCTGGACTGCTCTTTCGTTTGTCCGGCTGCTGTGGTAGAGACTTCTAGTGCCCCACCACCTGTGCCTTGCCTTTCCTTCCGAGGCCCCCAAGAGCACTGCCCTTGCCGGGCCCCTGGCGGTTAGGCAAGTTCCTGCGACTAATCCTGGCCAATTGGCTGTGAGTATAGGTGAGGGAGATCACTTCCTTTTTTTTTTTTTTTTTTTTAAATGTTTTTTATTTATTTTTGAAAGAGAGAGGGAAAGAGTGCAAGCGGGGGCGGGGCGGAGAGAGAGGGAGACAGGGGATCCGAAGCGGGCTCTGCACGGAGCCCGACAAGGGGCTTGAACCCACGAACCGGGAGATCACGACCTGAGCCGAAGTGGGTCCCTCAGCGGACTGAGCCACCCGGGCGCCCCGAGGGGAATCGCTTCCTGACCGAGGTGATGAAGGGCCCTTGCGGGACTCTGTACTCCTGAATCACTGAGTCGCCTCGTGGAGGACAGCAGCCTTCGGAGAATCGTCAGTTTAGCGGGATTTTGCACGGTCAGGAAATCCATCTTCGTTGTGTCAGGTCTCCGAGATTTGGGGATTGATTTGTTACCACCGCAGAGCCTCTCCGATACTGACTAATCCAGCTGACCCATCTGGGTCGGAAGCGGTGCCACGCCCCCTTCTCCCTAGTCCGTCTGGCCCTGTTTTATTTTTCTGTAACACGTAACTTAATGTTTATTGGTTCCCTTGCTTCTTGTCTGTCTCCCCTACTGGAATGTAAGCTCCATGAGGACAGGGCCCTTGTCTGTCTTGTTCTCGGCTGTGTCTTCGCTGCCTGGCACCTAGAGGTCCTCGATAAATATGTGAATGACTGAATGCATGGATTTTTTGAATGAATGAGTGAAACAGGCAGATGACCGTGCTTATAGGTGGCTGTGGGTTGTTTTTTTTTTTTTAATTTTTTTAATGTCTTATTTACTTTTGAGAGAAAGAGAGACACAGAGTACGAGCAGGGGAGCGGCAGAGAGAGAGGGAGACACAGGATGGGAAGCAGGCTCCAGGCTCTGAGCTGTCAGCACAGAGCCCGACGCGGGGCTCGAACTCGGGAACCGCGACATCATGACCTACCTGAGCCGAAGTCGGACACTTAACCGACTAAGTTAAGTTGCCTCAACCCAGGCGCCCCTACTCCTCTCCTCGTTAACTCTATCCCTACAGGTGAGGGAATGTGGGCTTGCTAGGAGAGCGACTCAGCCCAGGCCTCAAGGTAAGCCTGTGGCCAACCCAGAGCCTGCCCCTCGGTCTCCAGACTCCTGGTCCAGTGCTCTTTGGCCTAAGTTGCTGCAAACGTTCCTCAAGCACATTTGCCTCTTACAACCCTCCTCTCCAGGTAATCTAGCAACTCTGAGCGAATCATTCGGTGATGATTGATGGGTCGGACGGGGTGGAGCTGGGCCAGGGGTCAGAGGTGAGAATTAACAAGGCTCCCTCCAGAAGGCCTCTTCAACGACAGCCTCGAGATGAGCTGTCGTTTTTTTGTCTCAGGCTTCTTTTAACAAAGACAGAGCGCAGGAGGGCGAATTCTGGTGAATCAAGGCTTTTTGGTGCGTGTTCTGTTTGTCAGGGGGGAGCCTGGCCCAGACAGGCTGAATACAGCGGCTCCCCCCCGCCCTGCTCCGTAGCATGCCGTCCGTACATCGATTACAGCACCTGTCACGTCACATTTTTCTCCGACACATGTAGTGTTAGTTTTTTCTTCTAAATATACGAAAGTGATACGTGCTCATTGCAGAAAATCTGGAAAATCTAGAAACGTATGAAGGATCAAAGCTTGTCTGTAAAGTCCGCACCTAGTAATAATCACAAGTATTTTAGAGCTTCTAGTCAGCCTTTTTTTCACCTGCATGTGAGAAAAGATCATGTTACCTGTACCCCGCCCCCCGACGACGATGTCCCCAGACCCCACCAGCTGCGTGTCTGTGTCTGAAGGTGGGCACGATAACCTCAGCATGGCCCTTCCCCCTCCATCCCTACTGGCCAGACCCCTTCATCACCCCAGCTTCCCCTCAAAGCCTTTGCAGTGGTATCTGGGAGTGCCTGGAAGGGCCACACAGGAGTTCCAGCCAAGTTCTTCCAGTTCGGCCTCCTTGCGGCTGGCTGTTCGCTGCCCTCAGCCCCACAACGGTGGCCCAGGTCACTATCCCTGCCGCGGAGCCTGCTGGGAGAACCCTGCCCCCCCTGCCCTGGGGGCTGCAGCCTCCCTTCCCCTGGGGGTTCCCCGAGTGGCAAACCTGGGAGGCACCAGATGGCCCTGGAGCCTCCTTATCCTGGCTGGGAGCTAGGAGCAAGGAGAATGTTCCTTCCTCAGGGCTGTGTTGGCTGCACTTGGTCACCAAGCCCCGAAGCAGCCATGCCTGTGTCCTGGGTCTCCCCAAGTCCCCACAGCTAAAAGCTTCCTTTAGCTTGGCTTGTAGCCCCTCTCTCTGGACACCTCTGGTCTGTCACCGGGTACCACCCTCCTTGAGAAGAGCGCCCCTTCTCTGCCCAGGAGCTTCCCGTGAGGGCTACCAACCACCCTCCTACCCTGGCCCCAGGTTGGGGACAGAACACAGGCTTGGGATACGACAGTAAGAGGACAGTCTCGGTCGGGTGGCAAAGCTGGGAGATGGGAAACCACCAGCTGCCGTCTATAGCTGTAGTGAGAAGTGGGTCTGTAGTCGGGGAGTGGGAATCTCAAGTGCAGAGAAGAATGTCACAGGACACACACACACCCACCCACCCACCCACCCACACACGCATGCATACTCCATAAAAGCACTCAGATCTCAGCACCCTGCACAGTGGCTCTCTTGGGAACCCTGGGCATCCCCAGCCCCTGGCTTCTCTGGAGGGCAGCCTGGAGCTCCCTGAGGATCTGGACTGTCATCCCAGCAGCTCTATGTTGCTGGGAGCGCCGCTTGGAGGCTGGCTCAACCCTACACCACGTATCAAGGGCAGCAGGATCTGCGGTGTTCTAGGAGCTGGGGGAAGTGTGTGTGTGTTTGCATGTGGTGGTGGTGGTGGGGGGGGACCTAGGGGAATGAGCGAGAGGTTTGCTGGAGTTCTGGCTTCCAGAGCTGCTGTGCTCTGGAAGCCCCCCACCCCATCACTCCCTGGGTCTCCCTACCTCCCCAAGCAGCACCCCGACTCCTGCCTGGGGGCTCTTGTGGGGTCTGGCTTGGCCTTTTTTTTTTTACTGGAGAAAGAGGGGCTTGTCTGTGGATCTGGGTCTGTGGACTTCTGGATGGACCGCCTGCCTGCCCCCTTCCCCCTTCCCGGGGACTGTCATAACCGGGCATCCTCCACAGCCCCCCCAGCCTTTCAGTCTGTGCTACGCACGGGAATATTAGTCTCTCAGGATGTTCTGGGTGGGCATGCTGCGTGCTGTGCAGTACCCTGGGGGTTTGAGTGAAGATGCTGCTTAGAGCGTCTTGTGTTGGGGACAGTGTGGCCGGGTGTGGTTCCCTCCCCGCCCCCCTCCCCGCACCCCCGTGTGTTGGGCAGCATAGTAGCAAGTGCAAATGTTTTGTAAGGAATATCTTAGCCGGTAGATCGCCGGTGGGTTGTGTTTTGGGTCACTGCCTATTATGCTCGGGGCATTAACCCTTTGCGTGGATGCCTGAGTCCTGAAAAAATAAGGGGGGGGGGGAGGGTACCTCCCTTCTGGGGGCTCTCAGCGCCCTCCATTCGCCTCCCTCCACCAGTTAGAACCCCATGTGCTTGAGGCTCCTGGCACTGCTGAAGCTCAGAAAACCTGGCAAAAAGGGAGGGGAACGCTGGTCCTGGGATCCTGTTGGGTCCACAGCTCTTGTTTGGCAGCTTACCAGCCGCACTCCTCTGCCGTAGGCCTCCGGGCGACGGATGGGGCGTGGGGGGGTGGGGGGCAGGATCCCAAGCCCCTTGGCCGGTCCCTTCCCGTGCCCAGGTCCGCGCTCCCAACAAAGGCGACTGGACCACGTGCCCCCTCCTCGACGCGGGCCCGGAGTGGCGACGCCCGCGGCCCGGGGCTCCCGTTCCAGCCGGGGCTGCCTCCGGCCCGGGCGCTGAGCCCCAGGTGGGCGCGGAGCAGCCCCCCGCCCCCCGGCCGCCCCGCCGCTGGCGGCTGTGCCTCGCCCACTCCCAGCCGCAGCCGCTGCAGCGCCCGGGAAGTGGCGCTAGGGGGAGCTCTGGCAACTGGCTTGGTGGATTGAAGCAAAACCGTGCATCAAACAGCTTTCCTGCTACTTCCCTGTGCAGCAGGGAGAAAATGGGGAGCGGGGAGACGCACTGTTCCCCCTCCCCAGCAGCTCCAGACTCTTCCCGTGGGAGGCCGAGAAAACAGCCCTGGGTGGGTGGGTGGGTTGGGGGGGGGCTGGGGTGGAGGTGCCGTTCCTCCCCGCAACTCACGCCTCCGTGGTCTCTCTCTTCCCCCACCCCCATCGCAGACCTTCGCGGCCCCCCGCGCTCTGGAGTGTCCCCGAGAACTTCGCCTCGCGCGACACGGGGACCCGAAGCCGAGAGGGCCCCTGGGACTGCCGTGCGTCCTCCTCTCAGAGGCTGGGGTGGGGCCTCTCGGCGGCAGCCCCTCCAGTCGCTGCTGGAGGCGTGAAGCAGGGGGCGGGGGGAGGGGGGTGGGGGCGCCAGTCGTCCGGAGGGGTGGCTTGCGCAGGAAAGGGGAGCGCAGGGGTGAGAGAGCGAGCGCGAGAGCACTGGGGAGAGCAGCCAGAGCCAGAGGGACACCGAGAGACACTGTCAAACAAACAGCAAGCTGCCACTTGGCTTTTTTTCTTTTTCTCAGTCTTTCTTTCCTATCCCCTATTTGTAAAGCTGGAACCACCCCCGCGCGCCCCCGGGCCGGAGCCGCGGCTCCAGATGTGAATTTGGTTCCAGTGGGGAGAACGCGAGCTTCCTCGGGGCCTTGGCACATTCTCCCACTCTGAGGTCATTCCGTAGGTGGTCAGAGGGGAGAGCGCGCCTGGAGCCTTCCTGCCTCCATCCACTGGGGAGGGAAGAGAGGCGGGGGGGAGGGAGGCGGGAGGGAGAGGGGAGGGGCGCGAGGAGGGAGGGAGACGCCGCCAGCACACCACCAAGTGGCACCGAGCAGTGATAACAAACTCAACTTAAAAAAAAAAAAAAAAAAAAAAAAAGGAAAAGGAAAAAACTTCCCCAAGTTGCAGCCCGAGACGTGCGGACGAGCGGGCGGAGGCGCGGGGCGGGGAGTGTGGGTGGCCCAGAAAGCCCCCCCCAGGGTCCCTAGGCTGCTTTCCCCGGCCGCAGAGGGCTTAGACTTGAGGCCGACCAGGCCCTGCGCTCCAGGCCGGGCAGGAAATGTGTTGAAGGCAGGCTCCGCTTCCTGCTGGAGACCCCGGGGGGCGGCCGTTCCCGTGGGGGGGGGGGGGGGGCCGGGCCCTTTGGGGAAGGCGGCCGGGGAGGCGCGCAGCCCTAACGTCCCCAGCAACCCACATCCCGCACTTCCAATCCCTCTCCCACCCCCGGCCCTGCGGATGTGGGCAGATCCCGCCCGCCCAGGCCCCGGAGAGCTGAGATTTGCATGGGGGTAGGGGTCTCTCCCTACCTCCCTCCGTCCTCCCCTCCACCTCCAGGCCGATCTGAAAACAAGACACCACCATCCTCTATAATCGGCTTTTTATTAAGATTATAAATTTAAACAAATCATCTGAACAGTTTTACCCGGTGATATACAATTCAGTATGCACAAAAATACAGAAGAATGAGGGAGAAGGGCCAAGAAAGGAAGGGTTGGCAACTTGTTTTGGGGTCCACATGGAGCTGATGGCAGAGAACCAGAGGGGCTGCAGATGAACCCCACCTTTTTACAACAAAAGGCTTTAAATTAAACAAAATCTATCGAGCTGAAGACACAGGACAGGGTTCTCACAGCCTCGAACAATGCTGGTTTCATGAAATGCAACCGAAGCCTGAACTAGGACAGTGCAACTTAGAAGCACACACACAAACACCACATCTGACCGGGAACTTAGTGAAAAGTCTCCAACGCAGTCGGCGGTCCCGGCCCCTCCCTCCCTCGGGGCCGCCGGGGATCCAGGTGAAGGAATCGACTTCCTTTTTTGTTTAGTGAGGACCGCAGTGCTGGGCATGATGGGAAATGTAGTCCGCCGTGCCCGCCCCCCACCCCTTCCCCAAACGGTGTCCGGGAGTGTCGGGGTGCCGGGCGCCACCCCCCGAGTCCGGGAGACGGGTGGAGGAGGGGAAGAGAACGGAGCCAGAGGGGCGGGGAGAGGAGGGGTTCAAGACACCCGCCCCGGGAAAGAAAAAAAAAAAAAAGTTGAAGTGTTTTCATTTCTGCCTTCTCATTTTGAGAACTTTGGAGGCCGCCCCCGGAGAGGAAATGTGACCCAAACGTCCCTTTCGGAGATAGAGAGTTTGCCTTTGTTTTTGCTCAGGATTTCACAAGACCCATTCCTCACCCCATGGAGGAACTCGGGAGAACCGAGCGCCGGGCTTCCCGGGTCTGACAACTGATTGGAATCGGCGTCCCGGGCCCCGCGCCCTCCTGCGCTGCGCCCCCGGCGCGCCCTGGCGGCCCGGGCGCCCTGCCTCGCCCCCGGCTGCCCGGCACCTCCTCCGGGCAGCAGCCCTCCCTCACGTGGCTGGCTCCTCGCTAAACACCACTGCAATCACTACAATAAAAAGAAAAAAAAAAGAGTAGGAGAAACACAAAGCATACTTAAATAGGCGCTTTTTCTCTCTGCAAAAATAAAGTCCAAGATCATAGATTTCTTTTCTTTCTTTCTTTTTTTTTTTTTTTTTTTTTTACAATTTATAAAACATCAGCCGCCTCCCCCTGCTCGCCCTCAGCTCAGCCCCGGGTGGCCAGGCGCCCGTTCGCTCCCTCCTCTCGCCCCTTGGCCGAGTCTTTGTCTGGCCCCAGCCCCGCGGGGCCCCGGGTCCCCGTGCCCTCGGGGGTCCCTAGAAGGCGACAATGGCTCGAGTCCAGGCGCCGAGGCTGGCGAGCGCCTGCTTGGCGCACAGCTGCCCGTTGAGCGGCGGCGGCTGCTCCGAGGAGTCCGGCTGTCGGCTCACCAGCCCCGAGAAGCCCGAGCCAAAGATGGAGATCAAGTTTGAGATGTTGGACGCGTCCGGGGACGAGTCCGGGCAGAAGTCCTCGAAGCGGGCGCGCTTGCAGGGGGCGAACGGGGCGCCCCCGGGGGGCTCGGCTCCCAGGTCGCCAGCGTCCTCCTCGTCGTCTTCGTCCTCCTCCTGGCCAGGGTAATACTTGCGCTTGCAGCCGGCGGCGGACGCCAGGCCGGGTCCTGGGGCGCCCTGGCCACAGCAGGGGCAGTGGGCGGAGGCGCAGCAGTCCTGGTGCAAGTAGCCGTTCTCCACCGTGGTCACCACGTGAGTGTCCAGGTCCAGCACGGTGGTCTGGCTGCTGCAGTGCACGCCGAAGTCCGAGGGGGCCGGGTACGCGCCCCGGTAGAAGCCGGGGGAGGAGGCGGGGGCCGGGGAGGCGGGCGGGGAGGCGCCAGCAGCGGCCTGAGGGGCGGCCGCTGGGGGCGCGGAGGGCGCGGAGCAGGCGGCCGAGGCGCGAGGGTCCCGCGGGCAGAGCGCGGCGGGCGCGGGCGGCGGCAGCGGCGCAGGACCCGGCTGCAGCGG
>NC_064807.1:85186025-85307115 GCF_023721935.1 Panthera uncia
CGGCGGCTGGAGCGCGGCGCACCCGGGCAGCTCCGAGAGCGCCCCCGCGCCGCCCGCGGGCGCCCCGGCCGCCGCCGCCGCCGCGCAGCCCCTGGGCGCCGGGTGCTGGTGCTGGTGCAGCTGCTGCTGGAGGTGCAGCTGGTGGAGCTGGTGGAGCTGGTGCAGCTGGTGCCGGGCGGCCGGCTCGCGCGCCTCCGCGTCCCCGCCGCCGCCAAGTTGGAGCGGGCCGAAGTCGGCCGCGCTGGCCGGCATGCCGGGCGCCGCGTACGCGAGGTGCTGGTGCTGGTGGTGGGGCGGCTGCTGCTGTTGCTGCTGCTGTTGCTGCTGCTGCTGCTGCTGGCGCCGGTAGAGCTCGGCGTAGCGCTCGCTCAGGTAGAGCTGGCGCGCGTTGCGGAGCACGTAGGACACCAGGAGGTTCTTGTGCAGCTTGATGCCGCCGCGCTGGGTCCGGGAGCTGTGGATCTTGCGCAGGGAGATGCTGATCAGGCTCTGGGCGTCCAGGGCGCACTCCATGCTCCCGCGGAGACGGTGGCGGCGGAGCAGCCGCGGCCGCTGCTGCTGTTAAGGCTGCTGCTGTCTCGGCCTCCAGCCGGCCGCCGGGGCGCGCCGGGTAGGGGAAACGGAGCCCGGGTCAGCGGGTCGGCTGCGCTCCGAGAGGAGCCGCCACCATGCGCTGCGCGCCACCCGCAGGCTCGTGCTCCCCGCTCGGCGCCAAAGCAATGAGCCTCGGCCGGCCCCGGCCCCAGCTATTTAGCCGGGCGTTAGGGCCCCGCCCCACACCTGACGAGCCAATAGGAGTAGCCAGAGCCTCCCGAGTGACAGGCGCTGCCCGCCCCGGGGCCACTCGGCCGGCCAATCAGACCAAGGCGGTTCCTTTGTGCTATTCAAATACCGAACGGACCCCGGGCCTCCAACGCCGCCGCTGCCTCGAATGTTCTCCTGGGGCTGCCGAGCCGCGTGGGACTCGGAGCCGCTGGGGCCGCTGTGTACACTATGGGTCGCCTCGTAGCCGCCACGCTGGAGCCCGCGGCCGCCCTCGGCCTGGCTCCTGGGAGCCGGGGGTCGGCTCACCTGAGTGCTGCGACGACGGCTCCTCCCCCTTCCGCATGGCTGGGCCTCACCTGCGGCAGGTGCGCGCAAGTCCCCACTCCCGGCCACGAGGCACCTCCTTTCTCACCTGCCGACCCCGGGTGACCCGCGGGATCCAGGCCTTCGCAGGAGACTAGTGGGGCCGCCGGCCTGACCTTGGGGACCCTCACGGGAGAGAGGTTTGGAGGTGCCTCAACCGCAGAAAATATTGGGCCCGACTCCCTGACTTTTTGGCCCAGGGGTCTCAGGAGACACTCGGGGAAGCGCTGTCTTCCCCATTTGTCTGGTGGGAAAACCCAAGACATGGGGAATCTTGGTCCCAGAGAGCCTATGGCCTCGGAACCTGCTGAGGTTCACGGGCCTTCTGAGCCACTCCTTATCACCGGAGTGTCCTTATCGCGGGTTCTGTAACCTTTCCTTTCCTTCCTAAATAATAATAATGACAATGAGGGCCATTATTATGTGCCTAGTGTGGGGCAGCCCCTTGCCAGAAACACCCAGAATCCCTCACTGTGACTGCCAGCAGAGGAGGGACCTGAGTGTAGTCCCACAGCCCCCCAGTGTGCAAAGCCAGGATTTGTGCCAGGCCTGTGAGCTCCAGACGGGAGGCGGATACCAAGGGCCCTGGAACTTGCCAACCTAACTTTCACTGATGTCCTTTCCCCTTTTGCCCTGAACCATCCATGGGCCACCCCCTCCCAGCTGGGGATGGAGACAAACAGAACAGAGGGACAGGATCGCCATCTCTGGGGGCCCTGCATCTGGACTGGTAGGTGTGAAGGGGGCGGTGGCTGCTACTCGAGTTGGGGTGGGGGGGGGCGCGGGTCCAGGAGGTTGGCTTGAGGAGAAGGGCCTTGAGTTGGCCTCCTTCCTCGGGATTTCTTCTGAGTGCCCTCTTTCCTTGGGCCCGTTGTCCTCAGCACCCCTTTTGCCCCTTGGTGGGAGTGAAGAGACTCAGCCAGTCCATCCTCGAGTCTCTGGGCCTCCTGTCAGCCTTAAGAATCCTCCAGATTGGATTCCACAGACACTTTTCAGCATCTACTCAGTGCCAAGCATCAAGGGTGAAGACAGTTAAGGAGCACTTACTCCATTTTTCAGGGGAAGGAACTTGGCACTGACAGTGGGCGGGACTTGCCCGAGGTCTCAACAGATCCGGCACTCTTGTCCTTTCTGTGCTCCGTCTGGTCCAAGCCCTTCAACCAGTAGCAGCTCTCCCCACCCCCACCCAGAGAAGCCACGACGACATTTTAGGGTGACTGCAGAGAAGCGGCGTCTTACTTGCGTTCTATGGAAGAGACAGATGGTTTGGCGATAGGGTCACACGGGAGTGGAACTTGTCCGTGAGAAGTACCTGTAGGAATAAAAATCCATTGCCTCTTATTTCCTTAGGGCCCGTTTTAAAGACACACAGAAGCTTCATTTATTTACTTTTGGAGTTCGCCTTTGCGACATCACGAGCATGTGGAGGGAGGCAGGAGGTCCTACCTGAATTTATGGCTATGAGGCCTCGATGTGCAACAGTCAGGTCTGGAACCCACGGCGCCTGGCCTGTTGCAAGAGTCTAAGAATGGATTTTTTAATGCTAATTTCAGGCCTGCCTTCTGTCCTTGCCCGGAATTTATTGGAGGAAACTAAGAGAGTTTAGGTGACTTGCTCAAGGTCACATCGCACGGCCAAGACAGGGTAGAGGCAGGATTTGCACCCAGGTCTGTTTGTAGGACTGGAACTTAACTCCAGGTGCTTCGAAATCAGCTGCTGACTTCTGCCCTGGGTGGTTCTGAGTCCAGTCCTGAGGCTCGATACGCAGTGAACATGACCTTGATGTGATGCACACCCGCCACTTTCCTGCCAACGGCTCTGACACCAGTGCCCGCAGGAGTCACAAAGAAGCAAATATCTGTTCCAGCTTCAGCTCATCAGTCACAGCCAGTCTCGGGGCCGGTGGCCCACAACATGCTTCTGGGAGGTGGGTTCTCTAGCCGCAGGCTGGGGGCAGGGGCTAGGCCCCTCACCTTGGCCGGTTCCCCTTCTCACTTCCCAGTCCCCCACTTGCCCCTGCCCCAAAGTGAGTTTGAGCTCTGCTAAGGCTCTTGCCCTCCTGGGGGGTCAGCTACAAGGTGGTCAACCCATCCGTGTGACCCCATTCTTTGGGCCCTCTTGTCTGGGGCCCACGCTCCCTGGGTTTCCTCTCCTCCTCAAGAACCGAGATGGGCTTGTGGGGCGAGCAAAGCAGTTGTCCAAGCTTAATGAAAACCCTTGATCTTTTCGGGGGGTGGCCTGGGAAGCGGGGTGGGGGGGTTGCCACAGCTGTTGTAAGGCAAGCGTTGCTGAAGGAGGCAACGGAACAGCTGACTTATTTGACGCCCCCGGGAGCAGTGAAGCTTGGGGGGCACACAGTAGGGATTCACAAATGTTTGTAGAATGGATGGCTCGCACGCAAGGCTCCTGTTCGGATGTACGATGGTTCCAAGCAGGGCACCATAGACCGACCGTTCAGGGCAGTGAGTGTGCACCTGTGTGTATGAGCGTGCGCGTGCCCCCGTGTGGGGAGGAGGGGCCCTCAGACCTGCATCGCATGCAGGAGGGCAGATTGGATTGAGACAAGCCTTCTTAGGATGGAGAGCCGGCCTTACTTATCTGGGCCCCTGAGAAGGGTTGGGGGCGCTCACCTTTCCCCCTAGAGGTTGTGTCTGGCACTGAGTCACCGCTCCCTGGAGGAAGTTAATTAATGTCTAAATATTTACTGAGTGTCTGTTGGGACAGTGAGGGGCAGGGCACAGAACCCATCGCGACCTGAGCTCCCATCAACCGCCCCTCCCCCGCCAGCGGTGTCCGCCCCCCCCCCCCCCCAAGGAGCAGTTAACATCTTGAGAGTACCACATGTGGCTTTGTGGGCACCTTCTGGTCACCCAGATCGCAGGAGGGAGACGTGGCTAGGAAGGTTACTGGTCAGCAGGATTTGTCTGGTGGGTTCCTAGGGATTTGACTTAGGGAAAAGGAATGAAAAGGCAAAAAGCTTAACTGAAGGTGTTGTGTTGGGTGGGGTGGAGATTTAGAATTCACGCATTCGTAAATTTCTTCATTTGCCCAAGAGTTACTTCCAGAACCATTCTCTGGAATCCCAGCAAGGGGACAAGATGTGATCCTGTCTTCAGGAGGCCACGACTCAGAGGGAAGCAAACACGATAAACAGTGTGATAAGTCTGTGATAGGAAGAGGGACAGGGCCTTGGAGGCCAAGGATGGGGAGGGGCCTTCCAGCAGAGAACAGCTCAGATCCTGGCACAGGATCTGGCACACAGTAGGCACTCAATAAATGCTTGTGGACTAAGTCAATCAATGAATGTTAGCATACAGAAGGCACCATTACGGTTGGAAGGGCCCTAGAGACCAGGCTGCCCTCACTTCTGATTTCCACGTGGGTAAACTGAGGTCCAGAGAGGAGGAGGGATGTGCTGAGGGTGTCAGCCTGGAGCGGGGGGCGAACCCAGATGCCCACCTCCTGCTCCGGCTCCTGGCTGCTCCAGCTCACCGTCTCTGAGACTTGGAGTGTGTGTTGCCCCGTGGGGACTGAGACTGGGGACTGCAGGAAGTGGCAGAGAAGGTGGCCGGATGCTGCTGACCGAAGGGGTCACTGGTGAGTCCTCTTGGAGGCCAAGGAGCTAGTGACGCTTGGACGTGGGGGCCCCGTGCTGCATCCCGAGAGGGCCGTTCTGTGGTTGGTGGGTACTGGGGAGCTCGGCTGGGGTCCCGGAACCCAGACAGTCCCCCGACTCCTGCCCCACAGAATCTGCACCCTGCCATCGTCCCCAGTGGATGTTAATGGCCCGCCAACGTCAGCGTTTGCCCAGCACGGTCCTGAGCATCAGGCTCGGTGCCTAGAAAGACATCGTGGCCCTGGCTTCAGGGTCCTTAAGTGTGGTGAGGGAGATTGATGGAAGCTTGGCTCTTCGGAGCTCTTGCTTTGTGTCAGACACTGGGCCTGGAGCTTTCCGTGGTGATATCCTTGAGTCCCCACAGCCTTTGAGGCGGGCTTGGTTATAATCCCCATTTTATGGAGGGAGCAACTGAGGCACGGAGAGCTTGGGTGACTTCCCCGGGGTCACACACCAGAAAGAAGAAGTGACTCTAATCCCAGGGCTCTGGGGAAGTGGGGAGCACCACGAGCGGAGCAGCAGGAGAGGAATGGCGACCCCTGCTACCTACCACTTTGGGATTTATTGGCCTTTGGAACAAATTCTGTACTCACCGATGGAAGGTGCAGAGAGGGTAGATGTGATCTCTTCACCTAGGGTCTCTGCCCAAACACCTGGCACGGGCTGGATGTCCGTTCGTTCGTTCATTCATTCATTCATTCATTCGCTCAGTAAGCACGGACTAAATGCTGGCCAGCGTGCAGGCGGTGTGCTAAGCCCTGGGGAGAACACCGGGCACCTCACATACAGCCTGGAGCAGAGCTGAGGATGCTCTTAATCTCCCAGGCCAATTCCAATTGATTGGTAGTGCCTGCCTGGAGCTCTGGGTTGGAAGGGATTTGGCATGCGCCCCAATTGATTAGTGATGTCTGCCAAGGGCTCAGCTGGGAGCCTTTATGGCAAACCTGCTGGGATGTGCATGGAGTGTGTGTTCGGCTTTGGACATCTGGGGTGGTCTAGCTGCCAGAGCGGGGCTTGAGGGGTCAGGAGACACGGGTGCTGGCACCAGACCGGCCTCTTATCCCTAGGTAACATGCGTCGCCTCTCTTGGGGCTCTGTTTCCTCCCTTGTCACCTTCCTCCGGGAGGTACTGTGAGCAGCCAGCGTGCTTTGAAGACTGGAGGGGATTCGTATTGAAATGGAATGGGAGACGTCCCCCTTCCCCCTTTCCTCTTTCCTCAAAGTCCTGCCAGAAACTAAGCAAGCTGGGCAGGCCAGAGTTAATCCTGGGCCAGCCCTGGGCGGGTGTGTGTGGGTGGGTGGGTGGGTGGGGGGCGGCTCAGTGGTTCCTGGCTGGGAGTTGTTTTTATAACTCACTTAGTACAGACCTTTGTCCCCTCACGGGGCTCAGCTGGGAGTTTCTAAGGACTGAGAAACTCCTTGGATCTTAGGAACTGAATCTTCCAATATTATTATTATTATTATTATTATTATTATTATTATTTGCATTTGAGCGGTGAGAGCTAGGGTATGTAGTGCCTGCCTCCTCCTCCACGTCCCCACTGGGTGAATAAAACTGTGGCTGGTTGTGCCAAACACCGAACTATGTTTAACACGGATGTTGTTTTCATTAAGCCTCTGAACAATCTAATGAGGTGGGTATTCCTATAATCCCCATTGTACAGTTGAGGCAACTGAGACCCAGAGAAATGACGTCCTGGGGCCACACATTCCCTGGTCCCTGCATGGGTTCCGGCCTCGGTCCGAGCTGGGGAAAGGCTGTATTCATCCGCTCATCATTCGCCGGCTGCGCCTCGCCCTTGCTCTCTTCTGCATTCATCCGTTTGCTCATTTATTGACTTGCCTTTTTGTTCTTTCACAAATATTAAGCGCCTACTGTGTGCCAGGCTCTGCCTCAGCTCCTAGACCCACGGCAGTCCCCACGCTCATGGACCTTACTTACATTCCAGGCCAGATGGGAAGCCAACACGAAATAAACCAGCAGATAAATAAACAAGGTTGCAATGAGGGTGATAAAGGAAGTAACCGAGGCTTTGCGGCGGGGACTGGAGGGAGGGAAGAGTGAGCAGCCTCACAGGCTCCCTGGGCAGAGGGTCCCCAAGACCCCAGCCCTCTGTCGGGTGGCCTCCCCGCGGGTTGCATCACTGGTTCAAACTCTCCAGCAATCTGTGCCGAGCTCAGGCCGCACTCGGGCCCCTCTTGCTTCCCACAACTGGTGAATTTTTAATGCTGCTTACGCGGAACAAAGCAGAGTTTTTGTTTTTGTTTTGAGAGCATTTCTCAAAAAAAAAAAAATCATTTCTCAAGCGTGTGTGTGTGTGTGTGAGTGTGTGTGAGTGTGAAGAGAGTGTGGGAGGGAGAGACACCCAGTGAGTACCGATCATCTGTCCTCAATTCATCTCCCGAGCCCCTTTTTATTTTTTAAGGCTTTAAAACACGGGGCTAAATAGGATTTCAGTTTTGGACCTTGTGCTGGTGAGAAGGCGTCCGGCAGGACCCTCAGCAGCCATGTCGTCGGTGAATTCACCTAGCCCCTTGGGGAGCCAGGTGCCAGCATCACCTTTGTCATACGGTTGGGGAAACAGAGGCACGGAGACCAGAAGCTTCTGAGCAGGGTGCTCTCACCAGTGAGTGGAGGAGTAGGGGGCAGGATACACACTGGTCCTGTAAAGCCCACTCTTTCCTTCACCTGCCTGTCCCCTCTACCTTGGGCGCACGCACGCGCGCGCACACACACACACACACACACACACACACCACACACGCACACGGGCTAAACGAGCCACCCAGAGTCCTACCTCTGGCCTCAGGACCCAACACCCGTGGAGGCACCTGGCAGGAGGAAGAGGGTGGCCGCCAGGTCTTTGAGAGCTGAGGCTCGTGATCGTCTGTGTGGACGCGTGAACCTTGCATGCTGTTTCAGTTCATGTTTTCAGCTTGATTTCACTGGTTTTCAGTGCTCGGGGTCGGGCTATGCTCCACTGTGGGAAGAACTCATCCCCGAAATCTTAAGAGGCTTGGCCCAATACGAGTTTCTTTCTCATGTTGCGGCCCGGGGTGGGTCACACGGCTTTCCTCCAGCTCCAGCCTCCTCCCATTGTGTGGTTGCCACCATCCAAGGGTTCTGTTTTGGTTCTTTCCCCTAATTTTTATTTTTTGGCCATCAGCGTTCCCAGACCAGCTGCAAGGGAGGCTGGGAAATGTGGTCCTCCCATACGCTCGGCAGGCGGGTAGAGAGGTTCAGGGAAGGAACAGCTCTGTCACCTCCTTGACCGAAAGCTAAAGGGGAGCTTTGACCAGTTCGTGGATCGCGCATCCCGCAGCTACCAAGGAAATGTTTATTTATTTCCTTAACATGCGTGTCTGTCTCCCGCTCTGGACTGTAAACGGAGGGCAGGGACATAAGTTTCTGTGCTTGGCAGCTTTGTGTCCAAAAGTAATAGGGGTCCAATTAGTGTTTGTTCCCTGAACGGCCATTGCCTGTGTGGAAGGATCCTTGTGAGCAAGTGTGTTAGCGTCACATGTATCGGATGTGGAGATGTTAATATTAGTCCAGCAGGGAAGTCCCCCTTGAGAAGGAAACAACAGGCAGCACGGACTTTTTTTTTTTTTTTAATGTTTTATTTATTTTTGAGAGAGACAGCACAAGCAGGGGACGGGCAGAGAGAGAGTGGGGGACAGAGGATCCGAAGCGGGCTCTGTGCTGACAGCCATGAGCCTGATGCGGGGCTTGAACTCATGAACCGTGAGATCATGACGTGAGCTGGAGTTGGATGCTCAAGCGCCTGAGCCACCCAAACGCCCCCAGTGTGGGCTTTTTAATGTTTGTATTTATTTATTTTGAGAGAGAGAGAGAGAGAGAACAAGTGGGGGAAGGGCAGAGGCGGGGGGAGAGAATCCCAAGCAGGTTTCGTGCTAACAGCGCACAGTCTGACGTGGGGCTCGATCTCACCAACCGAGAGATCATGACCTGAGCTGAAATCAAGAGTTAGGGGCTTAACTGACTGAGCCACCCAGGCGCCCCAGTAAGCAGCACTGTTGATTCATTCATTGGTTCTTTGATGAACGGAGGGATAGATCGATTCACTCTTTCAACAGATATGGGTTGAGTATCTGTTATGGGCTAAACCCTTTACAGGACATGAGAGAAGGAGAAGGGACAGCGTGTTCTCCAATGCTATGCGTATTCTCCGAAGACGAGGCTGCCCCAAGGTAACGACATCAGACAACATTTACTGCCGTGAAACCACAAGCTGACTTCTCACCTGTAATACCGGACACCGAATTAATCTATTCTATTCCCCACCCCATATCTTAGATCTCTGAAATCTGCACGTATGTTAGATTTGACAAAATCTGGGTATTTTACTCCTTGGACCCGTTACCATTTACAAAGCACCTCACACAAGATACTCCATCATTCCACATTTGGTGACTGGTTCTGTCCCCATGTTGATTAAGGCAGACAGTGTGATCTTGTGGGGGCCGTGGAGAGGGGAGTGGGACCATTCTTTGTTGAGAACTGACTATGTGTAGGCACGGCCCTTGGTGGCTGACACCGTGGGACTTTGCGCACCCCATCAGGCAGCGTGTTGTATCAGCCCCATTTTATTTATTTTTTTTTTAAATTTTTTTTTTCAACATTTTTAATTTATTTTTGGGACAGAGAGAGACAGAGCATGAACGGGGGAGGGGCAGAGAGAGAGGGAGACACAGAATCAGAAACAGGCTCCAGGCTCCGAGCCATCAGCCCAGAGCCTGACGCGGGGCTCGAACTCACGGACCGCGAGATCGTGACCTGGCTGAAGTCGGACGCTCAACCGACTGCGCCACCCAGGCGCCCCTCAGCCCCATTTTAAAGATGGAAAGACCAAGCCTCTTCTAGAACCCCTCATCAGAAGAACCGCGGTTCCAGCCCCATGCTGCCGCCTTCCAGAACCTGTCCTGTGCAGACGCCCACAGGATATAGTCATCAGCCTGGCTTTCCAGATGAGGGAGCTGAGGTGCAAAGAGCTTACCTGCGTTGCTTAAATTTAATCAGAAAATGGCAGAGCAGGGTTTGCACCCGCGTTTTTTTCTTCCCCAGAATCCAAATATTTTCACGACTCGACTCTCCTGCCTTTGGCTGCCCCGTGATGTTGAAGATGAGGCTGGACTGACTGGGGACTCGTCCTGAGACCAAACGGTGAAGAGACTCTGTAGGAGTCTCTGTGGGAGACTCTCCGTCTCTCCAGGGTTCTGGACGAGGACGCCCACCAGGCGAGCATCAGGCCAGAGGGACTCAGATACCATTGAAGTCGAAAAGGCAGCTGGGAACACTAGTGCCGCCAGATTTGTTGACAAGAACACGTGGGGCACTGGTAGGGGGCTTTGTGGTGAACTTCTCTATACAGGTTCCAGCTCTGCTCCATCAAGGAACAGCCCTGTGGTTTGGGTGGCGTCGGCCCCGGTCCCAGCTTCAGGTGTCCCCCCACCGGGCAGCAGTGGGACATAACCCAAGTCCAATGCCAACCAGTGCAGGGTTCGGGTGTTAGAACAGAGCTCCGGACTCCTGTCCCTACGAGGTAGGAGTTTTCGTCAACCTCATTTTATAGACAAGACAACCGAGGCTGGGAAAGTAGGGTAGGTTGAGTCATTGTTCAGCAATTGTTCAATCCCCTTCCCCTTGGGGCAGAAGAGATTTCCTTGCTCCACTGACTTTGGCCTTGGCCAGCTACTGTGGGGAGCGGAGACTTCATGTTTAAGAGGAGACATCAGGAGATCCGGCTTGTCTTTGCCATACACATCCTGCACCTTTGTGATGTGTTACGACAAAATATATCCCATTTAGTTTCTCATCCCAAAAGAATGTGGAGACACAGGGAACAGACTCGAAGCCAACCCACAGCCTGGGACCAAGTTCAGCTGACCCACCACCTGAAACCGAACTACCTGGTAGAGCCCAGGCTAGAGCAGTCAAATTGTGGTTGACCTATAGACCGGTGAGTGTGAGAATAATTGCATGCATAGGAAGTCTCCGAGAGTTTGTGGCTGTTTGCGTTATGGCATCATTATGGCAAAAGCTGACTACTACCTAAATATTAAGTGACTTGATTAAAGTCACACAGCTGATGAATGGAAACACCAAGGCCAAGAACTTTGGCCTCCTTATACTCCTTATCCAGTGCGTATCTGGAAACTTTAGGCAAAGGCAGCCACTCATGAGAACAGACTTGGGGGTGAGGGTTTTCCGTAGGCATCACGGACTTTCTCTAGCTTGCTTTCTTTGTCGACTGGACACAGTAAACCCAGAGCGTACCTACACATCTCTGCTACTCCTGGAAGTTCATCACTATACTCAAGGTTGGAGATGGAGAGTTTTTGGAGAGAAAAGCGTATATTAGCATACTTCCTGTTTTATGAGCTTTAAGAAAACTTGGCAAGACAACTAGACAAAAGTTTCTCCCTTTACTGAGGCTGCTTGATGAATAAGTCACTTAATTTTTTTAATGTATATATATATTTATATTATTTAATGTATATATGTGTGTGTGTGTGTGTGTGTGTGTGTGTGTATGTTTATTTGTGAGAGAGAGAGAGAGTGTGAGTGGGGAACGGGCAGAGAGAGAGGGACAGAGAGAATCCTAAGCAGGTTCTGCCCTGTGTGCACAGAGCCAGATGTGGGGCTCAAACTCACAAACCGCCAAGATCATGACCTGAGCTGAAATCAAGAGTCTGATGCTTAACCGACTGAGCCACCCAGGTGCCCCAATGTTTGTATATTTTTGAGGGAGAGAGAGAGGAAGTAGGAGCAGGGGAGGGGCAGAGAGAGGCAGACACAGAATCCGAAGCAGGCTCCAGTCTCTGAGCTGCAGCACAGAGCCTGGTGCAGGGCTCAAACTCACGAACTGTGAGACCATGACCTGAGCTGACGTTGGACACAACCAACTGAGCCACTCAGGTGCCCCAAGTCACTTTTTTTTTTTTTAAAGGAACCTCTTTCTTAGGAACCTTTTAGGTATATTTATGGATATGAATTTTCCTTTGAGTATTGCTTTGGCTGCACCCTGTTAAGTTTTAGTTTTCGGAGCTCTCATTTTATCTAATGTCCAAAAAGTATGAAAGGTCTAAGTAGTATATAACTTCCTTCTGACTTCCCTCTCTATCTCGAGAGTTTGTTTGGAATAGAGTTTTCAAATTCCCACCAAGTCAGATCAAAACAGTACCCTCTAGCTATTAATTTAAAATTTCATTTCACTGTGTTGAGAATGTGTTTTACTTTGGAACTTGTTGAAATTGTCTTTGTGCCCAAATACCACGATCGTTAGTTGAATGTTCTGGGGGATTATTGTTTTCGAGAGGGCAAGTCTTGGACAGTTCTGAATACCCGCAAGTATTTACAACAATCCTGGTCGATATACTCTACCCCCACCCCACTCCTCGGTATCATACAGATAACTGACAACTGGGTGCATTTGTTTTAAGAGAAAACTCCCCAAGGTCCTGCCCAGCCAGGTGTCTCGTTCTGTCGGTGACTCTGGGCTCCTCTGAAGACTTGGTTTTGTCGGCTGGCTCCTGTGGCGCGTTTGTTATAACAAACATGAAGGGATCCTGCCAACAGGCGGTCCAAGTGGAAGAAGCAGTTGGTTAATATTCGACTCCTGCTGGGCATGTTTGGGGGTGGTTGGAGGTGGCTGATTTGGGGCTTTCTGGTTTATTCACTTTTCTGCTTTTCCCTCTCCTGATGACGGCATCCAGCTCTCCTCTTTGTTGGTCAAATTTGCATTTTAAAAATGATCTGGGGGACACGGGGCAACTCTCTGGTCACAGTGTTGCTTGTCACAAGTAAACTGATCCTCTAGTTCGTGCAGAGTCTCCTGGGTGCTTTCCTGGGCTACGTAGAGGTCAGGGCCATGGCCTCATTGCCGTGGCCGCTTACTGGTCGCCATCGTTTATTTGGAGGGCTCTTCGCCTGTGCTAAACGCACCCAGGCACCATCTCACTGGTTTCACAGCTTTAGGTGCGGGGGGGGGGGGGGGGAGGGGGGGGGGGGGGGGGGGGGGGGGGGGGGGGGTTTTCCCCCCCCCCCCCCATTTTCCAGATAAGGAAACTGAGACCCGTGCAGGTTAAGTCAGAGGCTTTCAAGCCTGGCTGTGCCTTGGAAGCACTCGAGGGCTCCTTAATCACGCAGGATCTTGGGAGAGAGGGTGAGGTCACGCTGACTCTTTGCCGGCCAGCGCTTTCTGCCTCTGGGGGCAGCCTGGTGCCGGATGGCACGGGGAAGGCAGAAAAAGTGGGAGAGTTGGGAAAAGGTGAGGACCAATCAGGGAGGAAGCCACGCTAGGACCCTGTGGGAGCTCTTGCTGTCATTCCCGGGATCACCCCGAGACACGCTCGGGGACCCTGCTGCGTTTCATTCAACCTTTCTCCCTCCCCCGGGCCCTGGCCTGTGCTACGTCCCAAGGAAGACTCTAGAAGAGCTCATGGTCTGATGGCGGAAACAGGCTTCCCCCCCACATGCAGAGAGCACAGTGGAGCAAGGGCCCAGAGCTCCTGCCCGCAATACAAGCCTGTCCCCTTGCCCCACCCCTTCCAAACGTCCCCAGCAGAGCCATTCACGTCTCTTTGTCCCCACGGGTCTGAGCATCTCTGCTGAGCAAACATTGCATGGCTCGGGTTCCCACTGGGAATCTGTCGAATCTTCTGTCCTGCCCTCCGTGGCCAGCTCCTCCCGGCAGGGTGGTGCGGTGGTCAGGGGCACCTGCTTTGGGGGCAGAAAGACCGGAGGTCCAGTTCTGGGACTGCCTGCTGAACTTTTCTCCCGGAACCTTGGGAAAAATGACGTCACATCTTGTCAGTCCCCACCCCCCCACCGCCCCCATAACTGGGGATGAGGGTTGTGTCCCGCCTCATCCCTCCAGCCTGCGAGTCCTGGCCCTGCCACAGGCTCCCCCTGCAAGGTAGGTCAAGCTATTTAACCCCCGGGCCTCAGTTTCCTCATTTGTAAAATAAGGATTGTAAGTGCATCTGGTTGGTTCACAGGGCCGTGTGACAATTCAATGGGATGATGCATGGCATTTGGCACGGGGGCGGGGGTGGGGGGGGCAGCTCCATCAAGGCCAGCCCTTCCCAGTTAGCCACCAACCCCACAGACGCTTCTTTCATTGCCCCCCTCTGTGGAATTTGGATTTGAAGGTGGGAGGGGCCCCCTTCCTCCCTCACCAGAACAGAAAGAAAGAAGAGGCACGGGGGCGGGGAGTTGGGGGCGGGGAGGGTCGTGCAGACCCACCCACAGCCCCACACATTAATTTTTCAGATAGGAAATCCCCGGGGCCCAGAGAAGGGTAGGAACTTGCTCGGGGTCACACGGTGGGGCCCAAGGGAGGCTGGCCGGGAACCCGGGCCTCCTCAATCTGATGGGATTGTCCGGCACTCCCTGCTTCCGTGTTGGCAGTGTAGATGTTGTTGGGCCAGGTGCTGGGCACCTCAGGGGTCTGGTCTGCCTCGTGCGTCCATTCACTGGGCCGCTCACTCATGTTTCCCAAGCAGCCGCCCTGCGCCGGCCCTTCCGCGGAGCATCTCGAGTCTCCCAGGTGGCCCGGTGATGAGTCAGGATTTGCTGTTAGCTGCACGGCGCAGACACCCGACTGTGATGGCTTTAAGTGCAGAACCCAGACGGTCCTGTGGGATGCAGTCAGAGCGGGGGCCGCCTCTCGAGACGTCCTTCTGGCTTCCTGCTCCACCGTCCCGAGCACGGGGCATTCATCCTCATGCCACAAAATGGCTGCTTCACCTCCAGGCATCATGACAGCATTCCAGGCAGGGAAGTTAAGATGAGGCCTGGAGAAAAGCGAAGAGCGGAGGACAGAAGGCCCCTGCCAGGCGAGTTTCTCTCTTTTAGCAGAAAGACAACTGATCTCCCGGGTGTTCCAAGCGGGAGACTCCTCATTCCTACAAAGGATGCTGCGAGGTCCTTGTTTGCCTCCTTGAACAAAACCAGGTTTCCGTAAGGAGGGAAGAAGGGGGTGAAACGGACAGCCAGCTGGCCAGCCGTGTTCTCACCTGCTGAACAGGGTCTCTGTCCTCACGGAGCCCACCGTCGAGGGCCACATACATTCCAACCTTTTCACTCTAGTATGAAGCAGGAAGCAGCCGGGAGGTGTTCTGGCGAGGCCCTCAGCGCTCTTTCACCATCCTCGGAGGCAGTGTCCGGCGCACAGTAGGGCCACTCCGCACGTGTTGGGACAAAGAGGAGGGGTTGCTAGACAGCCGGGTTCCCAGGGTTTGTACCGTGAGCCAGTCTAGCTTTCGTGGTGGCTTGTGTGCTGTTTCCCGGGCGTGCGGTTTGGGCCTGCCTTAAATGCCTGCCCCGGAAATGAGCTGGGGTGGGACCCGGGGGCCGGGGGGGGGGGGGGGCACTGAGAGCAGGCCCTGTCTCGGGGAGAAGGCGACAGCCCGCACTTTTGCGGTAGGCTCTGCGCGCGAAGCCCCTTTGCGTGAGCCCCCAGGACCAGGCGGGTCGGAAACTGCACCCTTTGCTGAGAACAGGTGTTTGTCACACCCCGTCTCACGACCCCGGGACAGGTGGGGCTGGAGCGGCCCCATCCTTCGGTGGAGAAAACAGAGCCTCGGGTGAGCTCGCCCAGGCTCCCTGGGCGTGTAAGTGGCAGATCTGGGAGTTGAACTCTGGTCGTCCAGTCCCAAAGCAGCCACCCTCTGTACCAGAGGGCCGGGGCCACGTCCCCTGTCCCCTTTATTAGGAGGCGGCGGTCACCGGCTCGCTGGGCTGCGGCTGTGTGTGCGCGCGGGGTGGGGATGGGAGGGGAGGGGGAGAGGCAGAGGTAGGGCAGGAGGGAGACGCGGGAAGAAGCGCCAGGCTGCTGGGGGCACGCTCCAGCACCTTCTCCCCCAGGAGGGCTCGGGTTTTAGCAGGGGGGGGGGGGGGACAGAAGCTCCCGCTGGCATGCGCCCTGAGCGCGGCCCCTCTCGGCTCTCCTGGTTCTTGGAGCCGACACCAGGCCCAGCGCTCAGCTGGTTCTCGCCAGAGGCAGCGTGTCTCTCCTTCTTCCTTTTTTTTTTTTTTTTTTTTTTTCTGAGACACAGTGATCTTGGCTGTGGCGCCGCATTCGCTCTATGGGAAAAACTTGTTTTTGTCGGTAAACTCTGGCGCTATGACTCAGAAGACACCCAGGGAGCAGCCTCCCGGTGTCAAAGGGGCTGCTCCGCTAATGAGCTCATGTTTATAAAAGTGCTTTGAAGACGAAAAATTCCACGCGAGGGTTGAGGGTTTGGGCTGCTGTTTGGGGGGGAGGGCGCGGAAGGAGCCCCCCGGCTGGAGGGAAGGGGCGAAACCTTGCCGAGGACGGGTCCTGAGGCCCCTTGGGCTGTGCAGCCAGGCGGCTCTGCTGAGCGTTGCTGATGCAGGTGCCTGTCTGGGCAGAAGCACCAGCTGCCCCTTTGTTCAGAACAAGGCAGATCTGAACCGGGCCCGCTGCTTTGATTCCGTTTTACTTGTAGCAGGGGCGGGGGGCGGGGGGGAACTTCAGCCATCCCTGCCCTCGAGACCAAGATCTCGTAGGCTGGGACATCGAACCCAGGAGACAACTTCTGCCTTCTCGGACTTTATGTCCTGGGGCGGGCGATGGCGTCTAACGGACGAAGACGTCAACGACCCTGCAGTTATGAGTAAAAGGAAGCGGAGGAGGGCACGCCGAAAGTCAGGGCTACGGGATCCAGACCTGACCAAGTTCAGGAGTACCACGAAGGCTTTCCTGGGAGGAGGCGCGTCTAAGGACGGAGTGGGAATTTCCAGTCCCCGGGGAAAGAGGGAGAGAGAGCACACCGGCTGGAGACAGCAGCATGGCTTATGTACTTAATTCATGAATCCAACAAACCTTTAGTGAACGGCCTACTGTATGCCAGGCGCTGGGGATACAGGGGCAAGTAATACAGGCAAAAATCCCGACCCCCTTCCAGGAAGCTCGCGTTCCGTATCACGAGCAAGCGAGGAAACGAATATGAAGGGAGGGTATCAGCTAGCAATAAGGAATCGCGGTAAAAATAGGGCGGGTCACGTGGGAGACTCCCTCAGATCGTGCAGGGGGCAGGGAAGGCCTTTCAAAGGAGGTGGCCTTCGCGCTGAGACCTGGATGATGGGAGGAGCCGGCCATGGGTAGATGGGGGCGGTGCAAAGGTCCTGGGGCAGGAATGAGTTCCACCTGGTCAAAGAACTACAAGAGGCCAGGAGACAGACGGGAGTACAGTAAGCTTCAAGGAGATGAATAAAATAAGCACGAAGCAGGGGCCACTCGTACAGGGTTGTGTGTCATCGGCGTGGTGTTTATTGCAAGTACAGAAAGCCTACTACAGCAGCCTAAATAGATAAGGGGTTTTGACTTAGACAGCAATAAGCCTGAGGTGAGCCATAAGGGGGAGGGGTGGTGGCTTACAGATGCCCCCGGGCACACTGGCTCTTTCTATCTTCCTTTTCGCTATCTTCACATCGCTACCTCATAACCATAACATGGCTGCCAAACCTCCAGGCCTCGTGTCTGTGTCCCAGGCAGAAAGGAGGGAAAGCACAAAAGGCCAACGAGCAGAGGATGGAAAAGGCCTCTTCCTGCCAGACTTGCATCTCTTTATTCCGAAAGGGGATTGTTCCCCAGGGACTTCTGTTCACTCCCATTGGCTAGAGCCGGGTTACATGGCCACCTCGAACTGCAATCGAAGCTGAGGAAATGCAGTTTAAAGTTTTTCTTGTCTCTATAGCAGAGGGAAGAAAGGCAGAAGGCATCGGAGCGCCTTTGGGTTGCCAATCCATAGCTTTGGCCAAAGGCCTGCCAAGACCCCTTGGAGGGAAGGGCTTGGTGAATTCTGAAATGGAAGGCCAAAGAGTGGGCAAGGGTCAGGCTAAGAACGGTGGACGTCACCTGGATGGCTGGCAGGAGCCATGGGTCACTTTACGGGAGAGGTGACAGGGTCAGATGTGAGCTGAAGCTCTGCTATTTAAAACAGCACCTGTGACATGTCACCGAGGGAGACACATTCCAGGCTTGCCTTGGAGACTTGACTGGGTTGTCCTCACCCTCGGGGCTCAGGTTAAACCCCAGCTCCTCAGAGAAGGGCCTCCCCTCCCTAGGGTCCCTCTCCTTCACGCACCTCCAGCCCTGGCAGCCTGTCCCCCCGGCTGGCACCCGGCAGCGGTCCACAGATGGCTCCTGGCTGTCCCACAGCATCACATTGGGGCACAGAACGGAGAGTGACTCACACTGGCACCTCTCCTACTTGTAAAGCGCTGGTGGCATATCCATCATCTTTGGTTTTTCTGCTAGAGTTACCCCGCGAGGTTCATTGATGGGAAAACAGGCTGAGGGAGGTGAAGACCTTCGCCAGGGTAAGGGCTGGGCTCTGCCACACAGAGGGAGGGCTCGGGGCATTAGATGTCTTTGGGCCTGGAACTGTTCCTCATACCCGCGGCGCACAAGGCTGGGTGAGAGGCATGTGTGTGGGGGCAAGTCCCCTCATCTTTCCGGGACAGTTTCTTCTTGGGGATAATGAAGAGGTTGGCAGGGACGGGTCTGGCTTTTCTCACCCCACCCATGAAATTCACCCTCTGAATTTCAAAAATTCCAGTCCATTGTCCACTCTCTGTGTCTGTCTTCGGCTCAGAAAATAGTCACCACCACCCTCCCGGTAGCCCCGGCTATTACAGCCTCACGATGTACTCCGCTGGATCTAACGCAAGTAATTGAGTATTTGTGCAATTAAGCGTCCCGTGTCTGCCTCCCTGCTTGGACCGGGCGCCAGCAAAGACAGGAGCCATGTCGGTCTCCAACTCTGCCCTGCGAGAGATTAACACTGGGCCCAGCACATAGTAGGTGCTCACGAAATTGAGTAGCTGTTGTGATGAAATAAGGCGGAGGGAGGCAGCGGCTGGAGTGGCAGGGCCCCCAGCCGGGCCAGCAGGGAGCCAGCGCTCTCAGCCTCTCCCTACTCGCCAGCTGCGTGGTCTCCCCATTTCCCCCACGAGAAGGGGCTGGACGCCCCAGTCCCCACGCCGCTCCCCTCCGGGGAGAACTACAGCTCCCAGAGGCCTCGAGGGGCGGTGCCGCCGGCGCTCGCTCCGCCCGGGCCCGCGGCGGAGCGCAGCATCATGGGAGTTGTAGTTCAGCCCCTCGGCCCGTGGCGCGCCCCCGCGGGCGCGGACGTGCGCAGAGCGGCTGGGAGCCCGCGGGCGCGTTGTTGTCTGGGAGCGCAGGTCCCCCTCCCGTGTCGGGTCCCCAAGCGTGGAAGGCCCTTTCGATTAACCCTCATGACGCCGGGGATCCTGGGACGGCTCCGTAGCGTTCTCCAGGGCCCTTTAAGGGGCGGGGCCGGGCGCCTGCCCCAGCCTTGACTCACCCACCCTCCACTCGCTAACCTCAGCCCCCGGCAGCGTCCTCACCCCTCCCGCTTTAAAACCCGTGATCTTGCGGAAACCTTTCCATTCTCTGTTGGCCCAGCACTTATTGTCGACTGTGTGTCTGGCCCATTGGGTACACAGTGCTAAGGGTCAGGGTGGGTGGGAACGAGGAATCACAGACGTTCAACCATCAGTAATACATCGGACGACCCCAACAGAGTGGTGGGGAGGGCGGCACAGGGGTCTGAACGAGGCCCCAGGTATGGGCAAGGCTCCACAGGACAGACTCGACCTGGGTTGGCCAGGTCTGGAGCAGGGAAGGGCGTTCCAGTCCCAGGGAACAGCATCGGGGAGGGCTCTGGGGCGGGAAGGGGACTTGGAGCTTTTGGAGAAGCAAGAGAGGGGGGTCTGGAAGGCAGAGAACAATGGGGGAAGGGGCCGGTGTGAGAATTCGGTGAGGCAAGCGTGGGCATCTGAAGGAGCTGGAACCATAGAGAGGAGCGTCTGTTTGATCTCAGATGAATGTGTGAATTTCTCCGGGCAGGCTGGCTAGCCCAAGCTTGGCTAGGGCTCAGGGCCCCATCCTGGGTCCTCTTTCCAGGTCCTGGCTTGTCCCTAGGGGCAGGGGGTATCCCAGGGCAGGGTTGCAGCAAGAGTAGGCCCCCGGGGTATCCTAGGGCTGTCCCAGGAACCGGGCAGGGAGGGGGGAATGGGGGAAGGTTCGGCATCCTTGTTACTTAGAGGGGAAACCGAGGCTCTTGGCAAATTTCTGCTGAAAGAGCCTCTATGTGAGATCCAAGAAAAGCCTTTTCTTACTCAGCCTCTTCAACTGTCGGGAGCCAGCCCTGGGAAATCAGGGAAGGTCATGTTCACACCCTCCGCCCCGCCCCCCCTTCCAGATGTGGCAGAAGCAGGAAGGATTCAGGCCAGATGTTGGGGGTCCAAAGGCCCGGTGAGTTGCCTGGGGGTGGGGGCGGCCATGATTGGAGCTCTGTTATTGAAAGCGAGGTCTAACTGGGTTGCTGGTCTTGTTTTCGTGCTCTGGCACAGTGGCCAGGAGACTCCAGGGGACGTGTTCTCAGGCTCTGGTCACATGTAAGAGAAAAGCAGGAAGCCCAGGCCTCAAGGCTGACAGCACCTGGGCTTTGCTTTCACGGTAACCTTGGCAAATTGTTTTCAGCCCACTCGACCGTCCTCCCTGCCAGTAACCCAGGCTTTCTGCCTGGCACGCTGGGTCCTTAGACTTCTGGGGAGTGTTTGGGGACACTTGAGGAAGCTCGGCAGGAGTGAAGGCCTCAGGCCCCGTCGGAAGCATCAGGTGCCTGTGCTCTGCACAACGATGGCACCCTCTCGGTGTGGGCACGCTCCGCAGATCAGAGGCCTGGCTCGCTGTGGTTTGTCTTTGATTCATAAGGAACAGGGAAGGGGCGCCTGGGTGGCTCAGCCAGTTAAGCATCTAATTTGGGCTCAGGCCATGATCTCGCGGTTCGTGGCTTCGAGCCCCACGTCCGGCTCTGTGGGGGCAGCTCAGAGCCTGGAACCTCCTTCAGATTCTGTGTCTCCCTCTCTCTCTGCCCCTCCCCCGCTCACGCTCTGTCTCTTTCTGTCTCTCAGAAAATGAATAAATGTTAAAAAACATTAAAAAAAAAAAGTATCTAGTTCAAGGGACGCCCGGGCGGCTCAGTTGGTTGAGCGTCTGACTCAGGTCATGACCTCCACAGTCGTGAGATCGAGTCCTACATCAGGCTCCGTGCTAAGCCTAGAGACTGCTTGGGATTCTCTCTCCCCACCCCCCCCTCAAAATAGATAAATAAATATTTAAAACAACAACAACAAACAGACTTAGGGTGTGTGGGGCCACGAAGAGGGGCGGGGAAGGACAAGGGTGATACTTGTCCCTCAGAGGTCCCTTCCCCAGTGGGAATGGGAATTGTCTGCACCCAGCTCTAGAGTGGAAAGGAAGCAGCAAAGCTCTGGGGACCCAGCCCTGGGAGCACCCAGGCCCAGCGTTCAGTCCCAGCTCAGTCTTACTGTATGAACCTGGGCAGGTGACGCCCCTTCGAGGCTCCTTATCTGCCGTGGGCTGTGGTGCCCTTCCCTCCTGCGCCAACGGAAACCCCCCTCCCAGAATCAGGTCTCTTTTTGCTGGATCTGGGATGCTGCCCAGGGAGGGGGGCGGGGGTCAGGTAGCCCTGGGGGAGGAGGCTCGGGAGACAAGCATCTCCTTTTCCGGACAGCCCTCCCTGACCACCCCCAGCGACGGGGCCGGCCTCCTCCGCGGACGCCTTCTGTGGGCCATCTGCTCTGGCTCTGACAGTGGTGTGGCTCCTAGTGATGTGTTTACTTGCTGGTTTCCTCTGACGAGGGCCCCCTGTCCACCCTTCACATTCCCCGAACGCGGCGGGTTTTCGCTCCCTCAGACCCCGCCTGCAGAACCACCTCCGGGGCTGAGACTGGGAACATGGTGGGGGGGGGGCTATTG
Source organism: Panthera uncia (assembly GCF_023721935.1). Taxonomy (NCBI): domain Eukaryota; kingdom Metazoa; phylum Chordata; class Mammalia; order Carnivora; family Felidae; genus Panthera; species Panthera uncia. The sequence goes on from NC_064807.1 coordinate 85,207,632, forward strand.
TTCACACCTGCCCAGCCGCCCCCCACCGGGGCCCTCTTCCTTACTGCCTAGGTCACGTGGTTCCCCATCCTCCGTGGTGGATGAGCGTGTGATCCAGGCCTGGCCATCTTCCTGGCCAGAGGGCTTGGCGGGTGCCATCATGTGACCCAAGGCGCCACGGCGCGATGCAGTCCTGGGAAAGTGAGGCTCTCTTTCTGCCGGCAGTCTAGGCTGGTAGGGGATAAGGCCTGGCCGGGCCGCCGAGATGAAACCAACACGGTGGAGAGCAGTGCAGAGAGATAGAAAGAGAGATGACACTGTTGGAACGCCTGGATCCAGCCGTGCCTGCGCCCGCCTCTCTGCTTCGGCTCGTGGCATGTTGAGTTGGTTTCCATACTCTCGCTCCATGCCATCCTCTGTTCTAGAACCTCAGCCCTCCCAGTGGGAGGGGGAGGTGACAGGGTGACACAAACTTTCTGCCGCAGGAGAAACCGGGAGCTGCCACAGAGGGGAGCACGGGCGGGCTACGGGTGTGAGAATTTCCGTGTTGTGGGGAGGAGGAATCCTGGCGGGCTTTTCGGAGGAGGCGACCTTTCTGCAGGGCTTTGAGGCACAGGCAGGGTTTCACTGGTCAGAGAATAGAGCAGAAGGGGTCGGAAAAAGGCAGGTAGGGAGGACCAGGAATATTTGAACCCTGCGGTCTGGGGAGGTGGGGATTTTAGGGACTGTTGGGCCATAGGTAGTAATAGTATTCCTTACTCCTGCTGATAATCCACCGTCAGCATTTGCCCAGCAAGCACCGTGCTATCACTTGATGTTGATTTTCTCCTTGGCTCTCTTCTCCTCCCTGTAGGGGAAGTGTGTGTGTGTGTGTGTGTGTGTGTGTGTGTGTGATCTCCATTTCACAGGCGAGGAAACTGAGCCCCGAGACATGACAACCTTCTTAAGGCTTTGCAGACGCCGAGTGGCCCAGCAGGTCTCTGACTTCTGTCCCAAGTTCTTAACTGCTCGGGCCCACGTGGGTTCTTCGGGGGCCCTGCGTTATTGGGGTGGAGGCCAAAGACAAAGCCCTGGAGGGTTCTGGAGTTTCCAGGGTGTGGGGGGAGGGGGCTTGCCCTGCAGGCGGTTCCCAAGACGGGACTGGAGACTCGGCCGATGGCTGTGGCCCCTCCAACCCCTCTGCCCCCCTCCAGCCTGCCCGTCCCCCACTTCCCATCTTTGCCCAGGCAGCCAGAGTGATGGAACCTCGGAGGGCATTATCTGCTCAGGTCTCTCTTGCTGAACAGGCTTCAATGGCTCCCTATTGCCCTTGGGTAGAATCTAGACTCTTCTTTGCCAACAGGCTCTTCATTCTCTGGCCCTGCCCACCTCTCAGTCCTTTTTCTGGGGCTCAGCCTCGCTCTGCACCGTGGCCACCCTCATCTTGCGCCCTCCATGGGTAGGCCCAGGTGCCCCCTTTCCGTGGGGATCGGGGCCCCTCTGGGCCTGCACTTCACTCACCTCTCCAAGAACCACCTCGTTTCCTGGGCACTGAATACAAAAATGAGGAGAGAGGGACACCCCTGCCCACCCCAGAAGTTTGCTTGCAGGCTTATCACCTGTTACAGCAGAGGTGACCCCCTGGGCTGGCGGGGCTGACAGCCGACCGCCCCGGTTCCAGTGTTCAGAGGAGGGGCCTCTGGGAGGGAGGGGTAGCGGGGAAGAGGGGCTCGCTTCCTGGATGGGCGCGGGACGATGACCTTGAACGGTTCTGCTGTTGCCCTTTGCTCGGCGGGTGAACTTGGGACCCCTTGGCGAGCACTGTCCCCCGCCAGAGCCCCTGAGAACGTGGGCTTGACCCTGTGAGCCCTGTCCCCCTGCCCCGAAGGCCCCCTGACCCGTCAGGCTCCTCAGGACAGGCGGCTTCACTAGGACCAAGGGCGTGTCCGTCTTGTTCGCTGTGGCATCCACGCATGTTAGCACGTGCTGGATACATTTTATTGTGCACGTGGCAGGAACGATAGGCCATGAGGTCCTACTTCTTTGTTTATTTTTTGTTTCATAAAGTTTGCTCGTTTATCTATTTATTTCTTTATTGAGAGACACAGAGAGAGAACGAGCAGGGGGAGGGGCAGAGAGAGGGGGACAGAGGACCCGAAGCGGGCTCTGAGCTGTCGGCACAGAGCCCGACGCGGGGCTCGAACCCATCCACTGCGAGATCATGACCCGAGCCGAAGTCAGACACTCAGTCGACTGAGCCCCCCGCCCCCACCCCGGGCGCCCCGCCCCACTTCTGATTTGGAAAGATTGGCCCCCCGCCGCAATGACCAGAGAAACTTTCAAAAACATGTTCGCAGCAGCATTATTCGCAAGAATCCAAATGTGGGAACGGCCCCAGGAATCAATGATGGGCAAATGGACAACCGAAAGGTGGTTGGTCTGTCCAGACAAAGGGAATATTATTCAGGCTTCAAAAGGAAGGGGATTCTGACTCTGGCTGCCTTCTCAGGATGAGCCCTGGGGACATTATGCTAAGTGAGATAAGCCAGTCGCAAAAGAACAAATACTGTGTGATTCCACCCGTATGGGGGTACCCGGGGTCACCAGATGCTTAGAGATAGAAGGCAGAATGGCAGTCGCCAGGGGTTGATGGGGACAGAGTTTCAGTTTTGCAAGAAGGGAAGAGTTCTGGAGACGGATGGTGGGGACAGTTACCCGACAGTGGGAACGTACTTACCGCCCCTGAACTGTGTGTGCATTTGCCAGTGGTTAGGACGCCACGTTTCACGCGATGTGTGTTTTAGCACAAAAGAATCGGGGGAAAAAAACCCAACCCTTTCTCTGCTTTTTCCAGGATGAGAGTTCTTGCGCGTTCACTTCTCAGGATGGAACTTTCCAGGCACGTCACCAAAAACGGAGAGAATAGCACCACGAACCCGGGTGCCCGTCACCCAGGTGTGCTAACCCTCCCACATGGTCGGGCTCACTTCACCTCTGTTCCCGCCGCTTCCGGCCCCGATTTACTTTGAAGCAACTCCCAGATGTTATATATGTATTTTTTATCTGGAAATACTTCAGTGCGCGGCTCTAGAGATAAGGGCCTTTCAAAACGGAACGCATAAGCCACGATACCTACAACAGCCAAATCAATATCGCTGCATTTCTTTTAAGTGTAAATATGTTTCACACGTAATTACATATGTGGGACGCATAGGTGGTGGCATAAAATTTCCAACGGCCTCAGTTTATATTTAAGATACGAACACATATCTTTTTAACACAGTATTTAGTGTATTCACACACCAGACATTGAAGCTAGAATTGCATTTATGTGTTTACTATGTATACGACATATATACACCATGCACTCAGGCAGAATTATTTTCATTGGAACCAGAATCTAAATTAAGGGCCACACACTGAGATTGGTAAGCGTTTTCAATCGCTTCTTAAATAGGTTCTTCGACCCCGTGTTTTGTTTTTGTTTTTTTTTTTCCTTGCGATCTGTTTGTCCTGGAGAGTCTCCCTCAGGCTGGATTTTGCTGACTGCGTCCCCACCGTCCCCATCGTGTATCCTAACCTGTTTCTGTGCTTGTATTTCCCATCACTTGCCGTGTGGGTCTAGAGGCCGGTCCAGGTTTGGGCTCGCTGATTTCGGTTAGACAACTTCACAGGTGTGGGGGGTTTCGAAACCAGGCATAATAGCCTCGTTTTTCTGTGTGTGTGTGTGTGTGTGTGTGTGTGTGTGTATGTGTGTGTTTAAATTTCTTTTTAATGTTTACTTTTTGAGAGAGAGACAGGGCGTGAGCAGGGGAGGGGCAGAGAGAGAGGGAGACACAGAATCCGAAGCAGGCTCCAGGCTCTGAGCTGTCGGCACGGATCCCCACGTGGGGCTCGATGTCACAAACCGTGAGATCATGACCTGAGCCGAGATCAAGAGTCAGACACTTAACTGACTGAGCCACCCAGGCGGCCCGACTGGATATTATTTTTTAAATGTTCATTCTCTCCTGTAATAGAATTACACACCCATGCTCTTTGCCACGTGACTTTGCAGTACCTCCCTCTGGCATAGGCAGGTTATACTTCCCTAGCCCGCTGACCTGAGGGCTTGGCCATGTGACTTGCTTGGGTCAAATTGATATTAGTGGATGTGACAAGAGCATTGGCTTGAAATACGGTTGGGTTTTTGGCCTGCCTGCTTAAGCTTCTGCATGTGCTGCTACAAGGCACAGAGGGTCCAGGCTGATGATTCTAGAAGGAGACACCCATGGACTTGACTTGAATCTGACCTGTGGCCTGGAGCTAAATCAGGCCGACCCACGGAATGAAGCCGGGCCAGCCCCACTGACCTGCAGACCTATAAGAGAGGGAGAGAAATATGGCAAGCCACGGGATTGGTGGGATTGCTTGTTACGCAGCAGTATTGTAGCAGAAACCTGACCGATCCCTGTGTATCCTGATCCCTGTGTACCGCTACCCACGATCATTTGGAGGATCAAACAAGGCAACATTTAAAAAATATACTGAATATATTAAAATATTTGTTAGAGTCTGGCATGTTAGATATTATTAGCCAAAGATTTTCTCAAGTAAAAATGCGTTTCTCAATGTATATCATGACATGCTGATACATTTATGTAACTTACTGGCATTATGTTTTTCTCTTCCAAGCCTGGAAACAGAGTAACTGTGTTACTCCAAAGCTCCAGAGCCTGCCACGCTGATCTGATTTTCAAGCTGAAACATCTCAACACTGAGGTCCTCCAGTCCCTCTGGTTCACTCCCAACCCCTGTTGCTCTCTAAAGGTTGCTCAGCCTTTTCTTGGATCCTTCTAGTGACGGGAAGCTCCCTGCTTCACGTACCAGCCTGTTTAATTTCTGAATCTCCCTCATGGTGAAGAAGGTTCTGTCACTTTGCTCGGATGGCCGGATGACTCTCCTGGGCGGGGCTGGAGATTTCAAAAAAATTAAAAAAAAATTATTATTATAATTTTTTTAAGTGGGCTCCCAGCCCAGCGTGGGGCTCGAACTCATGACCCTGAGATCAAGAGTCGCGTGCTCTACCGACTGAGCAGGCCAGGTGCCCCCTGGAGATTTTTAACAGATTGTTAATAGTAAGAGTACAGGCTCTGGGGTCCCATGCTTCGTGCTGTGTGACCTTGGGCAAGTGGACTCAGCTCTCTGGGCCTCAGTGTCCTTCTCTGTAGAGTGGGGTGGGGAGATAATAAAGAATCCACCCCCCAGGGGTCGGGAGGATGAACTGAGAGATACCCGGTGGGTTCTCAGTAGAGGGCACAAAGAGGTAGTGTTTAAACTGAGGTTCCTAGGACACAAGAATTCCCTCCCGCTCTGCAGGATTATTCCAGAAGCTGTCCGCCGAGGTGCCCCTCAGGGCGCGTGTGTGCCTCAGTGGTTGGTTATCAAGTGCTCATGATGTTCCAGGCATCTGTCTGGACCCCTGGTGTCGCAGCAAACGCTCTGTCCTCTCCTGGAGCCCACATTCTGGGGGCGAGATGGGAAGTAAGGGTCGTGGCGGCAGTTAAAGCAGGGAAGGGCCTAGGCCGGGGGGCGGTCGGGCAGCCTTTCCAGCCTCACCATAAGGTAGGCCTTGCCACCCCCAGACCCGGCTCGCAGAGGAGCTAACGGAGCCTCGGGGTCCGGGAGCGGTCTGCCCAAGGTCACGCGGTGAGTAGCGGAAGCGGCGAAGTCGGGGCCTGGGTCTCTTGGACTCCGGGGTCGATGCTTTCGACGTCCGCTCAACCGTGCGAATGGCTGGACGCCTGGGCCCGGGCGGTGGTGAGCAGGGAGAGACGTGGCAACCAGAGCTCTGGGAGAACAGCCGCCCTGGTTTGTAGCCTCTGCCCACTTCCGTGGCGTCCGGACCCCCGCGATGGTCAGTTTCAAGCTGCGGAAGGGAACTTCCGGCGACAGAACGTGGCGCTCGACCGGACCGAGGGGGACTCGAACGGGCTCCGGGTTCTGCGGCTACAAATGGGAGGCTCCGGGGGATGCTTGAGGACCCCTTGGAGTCCTCGCGTGTACCTGCCATTCCCTTGCAAATGGTACCCGAGTTCCTGCAAAGCTGTGGCCTGTTCCAGGCCCCGGGGGGGGGGGGGCTCTGCCCTCATGGTGTCCCCGTCTGGGAGCGCCGGTCTCAGAGGCAGCCGCCAGCCCATCGTAGGGTCGGGAAAGGGCAGGTGGCGTGGAGAGGCGGGGCCTTGTCACAGCGGAGAGCCAGGCGCTGGATGCCCACACACCTGGCTGGGGGTCGAAGCTCTTCCACTGCCGACTGTGTGATCTTGGGTGTGACGTCCGCCCTCTCGGGGCCTCAGTTTCTCCCTCAGGCACGTGCAGAGGGGCGAAGGATGCGCCGTGAGGTCCTCTGGGCTGGGCCCTTCCTGCACCAGCACCGCCCCCGGCGGAGCTCCTGCGCTAGCCCGCCTCTCCTCCCTGCTGCATTGCTATTTAAAGTGGCGGTGGCTTGGCTCACTCTTTTTTTAAAAACCATTCCCGTACTCGAGCCGAGTTCCACAAGGCCAGCTGTCACCACTAAAAATGTCTGTCGTGTGACAGTCACCAGTAAGGAGGTGGGAGGAGGCAGGAGGCCCCGGACAGGACCACGGAGTGGCTGGATTTAAAAAAAAAAAAAAAAAAAAAAAAAAAAGGCAACAAGCCCCGAAACAACACCCAAGGCAGAAACAAAGGGTGGGAGGGGGTCGCTTTCCCTGGTCCCCCCAGAGCTGCCTGCTGGCCCCGCTGGAGGTCTGATGGTAGCAGGTGCCAGGTCCCTGTGGTGACAAGGTGTACTGGGGCCCCGGCAGAGGGGCCAGGCTTTGCTCTCTCTTGCCGCACCCCCTCCCGGTGCCAGGCTTGGTGAGTACCGGGCCCTCGGGGGTTTTCCCAGAAGCACCCCTCCCAGCTGTGCCTCCCCCCCCCCCCATCATCCGCATCCCACTCACGTGGGAAACCGGGGCAGGGTGGGGGGGTGGTAAGTTGTCTGAGGCCAAAGTCCCAGTGAGGGAAGGACACGTTTGATGAGCCCCTCCTGGGCCAAACTCTCCTGCGACTTACTCTTCAAATAGCTAAATGTTCACAATACATTTGAAATGACGCCTCCAGTCCCCTGTTTTACAGACAGGGAAACTGAGACTCACAAGGGGGAGCACCTGCCTAAGGCAAGAAGGGGTGGGGATGGGCGCACAGACAGGTCGGCATGACTCCTGGCTTGGGAGACTCGAACGGTGTAATGGGGAGCAAGCGATTCTCCGGCCTCGACCTCCCCAGCTATGAAATGGGGCAGAAGCACGGCTGCTTCCCAAAGATACTGTGAGGACGAAATAAGGCCAGGCGTATTAAGAAGTGGGTAAGGGGACTGGGGCATAGAATGTGCTGGAAGGTCAGGAGCTGGGCCAGGATCCAGGGCTGTCAGATTCCAGAGGCCGAGTTCTTTCCACCACAAGTTTGTGGCCTCTCAGGGCTGCAGGAGGAGGGCCTGGAGGAGCCTTGGGGTGGCTTGGAGGTGGGAGGGGTTACCCCCTGCTCTGTCCCACCCCCAGTGCCTAGGTGTGGCCCTCTTGGGCCCTTGGCGGGGGGCTGTGGGTTTCCTGACCACTAGTCCGAAACTGTAGCTTCTCTGATGGGGCTCCCTGGCCCTCAAACTATCTGGGGCATTTTATAGCAAGGAGGGTGAACAAGGAGAGACCACACGACAGAGACTTTTTGAAAAGAAAAGGGAGCTCTTACAACTATTGGAGAAAAAAATCCAAAGAAGATTTTTGTGTCTCTGGAATTGTTTCCTCCCTTTCACCTGGGTTCCCTCGGCTTCTCTTCTTCCTCCTGCTCACAGAAATAGGCCCAGGTAAGTCATTTACACTTTAGTCATAATTATAGTAGCTAATGTGTGTTGAGCATCTACTCTATGCAGTAATGCCTCTAGGTGTTTTTCTCTTAAGAAGCTTTGCTTGTCCCTCTGGAAGTTATTCCATCTATTAACAGGTCTTTTATTCATTCAACAAACACTTATTGACCAATGATGGAATGCCAGGTTCAGTCCTGGGTGCAACGTCAGTAGGCCCTGGAGAGTGTGTGGACGTGTGCACAGTTGGGCAGGTGGGAGTGGCTCTGTGATGATTTTCACTCTCCCCCCGGGGACTTATTAAGCACCTCTGACACAGCCCTGGGACAGGACATGGCCCCGTGTCCACAGGTGACATTCCAGTGGGAACGACACACAATAATTTGGCAAATACACACTTTGATTTGAAAAATAAAGCAGGCGAAGGGTGCAGAGTGATGGAAAAGGGGCAGTGTTAGTAAGTTTGTTCGGGGAGAACCTCTCTAAGAAGGTTGAGATGTAAAAAAACCCCCACATTCATCCATTTATTGATGCATTTTGTGTGCGTGAACATATAGAACCCTCACGTGGTTCGAAACCCAGAAGATGAAAAGCTATAAAGGGAATCCCCTCTCTCCCTCTGACTCTATCTGCTTGGTTCCCCATCCCAATAATCACTGTTCTTAGTTTTTAAGGAATCTTTCAGAGTTTCTTTAGGAAAATGTAAGCAAATACAAATATTCTAATCAAACACAAAAGTCAGCACACGATAAGTACCAGCATTTGGACTGAGGCCTTAATGAGAAGGAGCCAAACCAGGGAGATTTTCTGGCAGAGGGTGGGCAAGTGAGCCAGGGGCCGGGTGGCAGACCGTCTGAGGACACAGACATGGGCTGGGCTTTGAGAAGCTGGGGCCATTTGGCCGCAGCGAGAAAGGGCTACCAGCCAGGAGGCCACTGTAGATTGTCAGTCAGGGTGTGCCTGGATGGGGCGCAGGTTTCAATGGGATCCCTCTGGCTGCTGTGGGGATAAGGGCGGGTATGAGCAGATGGCTGGGAAGCTGAGCATTCATGAACAAGAGCTACAGTTCAGTGAGTGTTTACTGGGTACCAGCACACATGAATTTCCCACTAACAGTCCCGGGAGGCACGTGCTATTATTACCTCCCCTGTGCAGATGAAGGAGCTGTGGCACAGAGAGGTTAATTAGCCCGAAGAAGGTCACACAGGCAGTGAGCTGCAGAGGTGGGACAGAGGCTCAGGTAGTCTAACTGGGGAGGCTGAGCTTTTAAATCCTGCATGCACCGGCCTCTCCTAATGGCTGCATGGGGCACCAGCAGAAAGTTGAAGGCCACACGGCCAGGAAGGGATGGAGGTAGGTCTCGCCCTCCTGACTGTCAAGATGCCAGAGGTCCGGGCTCTCCGCCAATGCAGTAACGGGCAGTGACCCCCCCCCCCCCCCCCCCCCAGACCTGCTGTACCTGGGTTGGTGGTCAAATGCAGATTCCTGGGCCTGGGCCCAGACGGACTGAATCAGAGCCTTTGGACACGGGGCCTGGGAACCTGCCTTTTAAACCAGGAATTTCTTCCTCACCCGCCTCATCTATCCCCTTACACAATATATGTCCTGGGATTCCGAGTGGTTGGGGATGGGACCCTACCCACTCGCCCAGCTCAAAACTTTCCCCTCTGGGGTGTAAGCCCAGCCCAATCCTTGCTGGGAAGACGGGGGGCAGCTGGCAGCCGCACACAGGCTGGTCTCTGCAGGCCGGGGTGGAGTTCTAAGTCCGGCTTTGCCTCTCTATCCAGAAGCTGGTTCCCGGCGGCGGGCTCCCTCCTCGCTGAGCCGCCAGCCCCCTCTGCCTTGGAGCACAGCCCCTGCACCTCCTTGAATGACGCTTCTTCTCATCTCACCTCCCCCACTGCGAATCTTTGCAGGTAGGGACCCCCGCCCTCACTCAGCTCTCACCCCCACTCCCAGCACGGAGCCTGGCACTCGGTAGGGCCTGGTCAGCCTGAAAGGAACCAGTGCCTCAGTGGCTCCCCGTGTGTGAAGTCTGTCGCCAACTCCCGCCATGAATTAACACTCATGACGCTCCCTCTGCCCCCACCCACAGGCGGCTCTCCTTTTACAGGAGAAAACGCAAGTGAAAGCAGCCAGTATGGGGCACCCGGGCTCTCGGTCAGCACGCCTGCCTGCCTTGTCCCAGCTGCCAGTGCCACTGCCTGGGCACACAGCTTTGCCTCAGTCTCTGCTTCCTGTCTCTAGGGCTCAGAACTCACTTCTTCCTGAGTTAATTTTTTTTTTTTTTTTTGAGAGAGTACAAACGGGGGAGGGGCAGAGAGAAGGGGACAGAGGATCCCAAGCAGGCTCTGCGCTGACAGCAGCCAGCCTCATGTGGAACTCGGACTCCCGAACCGGGAGATGGTGACCTGAGCGGAACTCAGGCGCTCGATCTCGAGTGAGCCACGCAGGTGCCCCTGTTCCTGAGTTCACTTTGTGGGTGTGTGCTTCCCCAGTCTGAGCTGAGACCCGTCGCCCTGCTCCCGTGGACCTCAGTTTGCTCATCTTTGAAACAGGGCCACAAACGTGGTGTCATCTGTGGGTCACGTGCTGTGGAGAAGGCCTTGGCAGTGGCCAGACCAGGAGGGTTCTTGGCAGATGCTGGGTCCCGTTATCCTGGTTGTTAGGGCCGTGGGTTCCCGGGGCTCCCAGGACAGAAGGCGCCACCGAGACCGTGGGAGCCCCACGCCCCAGGGTAGGTGGCTGGACAGGGGCGTAAGGCCAAGAAGTGGGAAAACCAGCGTTCAGACCCGGGCCTGCTTCCCCAGGGCCCGTGTTCCTTCTGATGGGTGCCCCCTTCATTTGTTCGTTCGTTTACTCATTCAGCAAGTGTTTATTGAATGCTTGCTATGTGTCCCTCGAGTGGCCTCTTTCCGGTGGGGACAGATGGCCCTGAGCCAGTCCCACTCTCCCCTTGGCATGCGGGGGAGGGGCTGCGGAGGCACCTGCGTCGTCTGGGTCCCAGGGCCACGGCCGGGCTTTCTTTTCCACATCTGGATGGGTGACCCCGGAGAGGTGCCGAGGACCGACCTTCGTTCAGGGTGGACTCCGGGTTCGTATGTACGCCCGTCGCTCCTTCATTTGTGCCTTTATGATGAACTCTTGCCCCAAATGTCTCTCCAGCACGCTTGTAAGAGGCAGGCTGCAGGCACACAGGTAGGTTTCAGAGCCAGCCGTGGCCCTCCCTCGGGTTAGAGCAACAAGGAGGTCTCCGGACGGTGACTGCGCAGGGGACAAGGGCCCTGCAGGCTGGGGAGCCCCGGGCCTCCCCCCCCCCAACCGCCCCCGCCTCTCCCAGGGGCAGGGAAGATCTCATAGAAGTGACACTGGGCTCAAGCCTTGTAGGGGTAGCAGGGTCTGCTTCTGGTGATGGACTGGTGAGAAGGTGCTAGGGCCTGGGGGCACTTGGGTGAGTAGAGGAGGAGGAGTCCTTGAAGGAGGTGGGTCTGGGAAGTAACCTGGACTGAGGAGTCGGCTCGGGGGTGGTTTATCTAGGGGTACTAGGGAGCCACTGAAGATACTTGAAGAGAGGAGTGACCAGGCAGGGCTGGCAGCTGTGAGCGAGTGGACCAGAGGCCTGGAGGCCCAGAGGAGGCCACCTGGCTCTGATTCCGTCCTCCGATGGGGACCCCTCTGCCGCCTGGGCCTAGGGGCTCACTTGTGGCCCCTCCCCCTGCCCCAGGTGCACCAGCCCAGCCCCCTCTCCCCAGAACCACAACTCCCCCGGGGCAGGGCGGGGCGGGGCAGGACCAGGAGGCCGCTGCTTCCCCTCTCCTCTGGGTGCTCCCCTAAATCTCGAAATAAATTAGGCAGAATCAAAATCAGACTCTCTTCATCAGGAGAAATTACTCATTTCAAATATTTGCAGCCGCTTGAACTGAAATTTAGCAAGATGAGGACTTAGATGAATAATCTGGGGCCTTTTCAAAGACAGTTCTTACTCAGCGGTTTTCCTGATTCCTGAGCGCCCCCCTCCCCGCCCCCCCCAAGCCCCCTCCCCATCAAGAGCCATCCTTCTGTCTTCTCTCTTGGGCTCCCTGCCTTCACCCCAACCCTGGTCTGTTTCTCCTCTGTTTCGTCTCTCTTCCCTGGATTTCTCTCGCTACATCTGCAAGTATTTGTGGGGCGCCTCCTCCCGCCTGGCATCGAGCTTGGCCTAGGGACGCGGCGGTGATGAGGTGGTCTAGCCCCTGCCCACTTGGACACCCGGGGTTCCTTGCCTCGGGACTCGCCCTGTCCATAGGGAGCGTGTGAGCTCCCTCACTTGCCCTGGGCGGCACTCCTTAATATTTGCAAAAATTTCCTTTCCACACTTTTAAAAAAGAAACCTTATATAACCAGCTCTCTGGAGGCCCTGTGGAGGCTGGGAAGAAAATCTGGAGAATTCCACCCCCTCCCCTGACCCCCTTCCTCCTCCGCATGGGCTCGTGGCCTTCTTCGGGATGGGCGGTGTTTGACGAAAGCCAGGCCTGAGCTCGACCACCCTCAGCAGCCGGGGGCCCTGCAGGAAGTGGACAGGCGTGCCGGGGTGCCCCGGAGGAGGGGTGTGATGAGAAAGCAGGAGGTTACGAGGGCTTTCCTGCCCTGCTGTTCTTTGAAAGAAGCTTCCAGACTGGATGTGGAGGCCAACCATGCTTCCTGGCTCCCAGGGTCCTGGGCTGACGCGTCTGCTCTGCCAGCTGGTGGGGTGGGAAGACGGGGTGCTCTGTTCACATGAGGAGTGTGTGCAGGGGGAGGGGGCAGAGGGAGAGAGGGGTGAGGATGGGGGTAGGGAGGAGGAAGGACGGAGAAGGGGACAGTTCTGGTGGTGAGTGCAGGATGGGGGAGAGAGACATAAACCCCACCTGGGAGCAGGCATGAGGCCTGTGTGAAAACTTGGGGGGCGGTCTAGAGTCTGATGCCCATGGATGCCCCCGTGGCCCCCAGATCCTGCCCTTGCACGGTCTCACCCACCTTGGGTCTCCCTCTCTGCCCTGAGGAGCTACTTTCAGTTCCTGGAATGACTGCCCCAGGGCCTTAGCACATGCTGTTTCCTCTCCTAGAATACTCTTCCTGAACCTGGTCCCCTTGCTGGTACTGGATTTTCAGGTCTCGGCTTGGCTGTCACGGTGGCCCCAAGAAGCTTATGCTGTTGGACAGGCCACTGGGAACAGACTAAGAGTGGGCAGGGTGTGGATGTGGCTGAAGCCAGGCATGCGGGGGATCATTGCCAGGGTGTGTGTGTGTATGTGTGTGTGCGTGTGTGTGTGTGTGTGTGTGTGTGTGTGTGTGTAGAACACCCAGGCCAGAGCTCCAAGGAGCAGACATTTAGGGGACCTTCAGCGGAAGAGCAGCTTGTAAAGGAACAGACTGACAGGCATTCAAGGCAAAGATTTTAGAAGTCACGGAATCTCTGTGTCTCTCTCTCTCTCGCGTGCGTGCACACACACACACACACACACACACACAGATGTGCATCTAGTTAGGGCCTAGAGTGTTGCCGTCAGCACCCAGAAGCCCCCCATGAATCTTTGCTCATACCCCACTTTCTCCCTCACTGGTGACCCCACTCCTAACTCTTTTTTTTTTTTAATTTTTGTACTGTTTATTTATTTTTGAGACAGAGAGAGACAGAGCATGAATGGGGGAGGGTCAGAGAGAGAGGGAGACACAGAGTCGGAAGCAGGCTCCAGGCTCAGAGCCATCAGCACAGACCCCGACGCGGGGCTCGAACCCACGAACTGCGAGATCATGACCTGAGCCGAAGTCGGACGCTCAACCCCCTGAGCCACCCAGGTGCCCCCATCCCACAAATATTTGCTGAGCACCTACGGTACGCCGTTCCTCCTCGGATCAGTAAATGAAACTGATCTGCCCCGGGCGAGAAAAGCGCTGGGCCCTCAAGACACATGTCACTTGGGGACCCGGCTGGTGCAGGGGTGGTGGTGAGGAAGGTCGCCCCGGAGCAAGTCTTAAAGGATCAGGTGTGAGCGCTAAGCACCAGGCACCCCTCAGGCCTCGTTGTTGCTGCACTAATCCCTTCTTTCCCAGGGATTCTGGAAAGCGGGCGTCTCTCGCACGCCCTCCCCCTGCCGCGCGGGTGAAGGCTGGGGCGAGGCCCCGCAGCTTTGCCCAGAGACGCTCTGGGGAACTCTCTGAAGTCAATGGTTCAGCTGTGGGTTCAACTTGAACTGCCATGTGAGTTTTTGGGTCCTTTTGATCTAAAACCAGGGGTTTCCCACCCATGAAGGAGAGGAAATGGGGAGGAGGCAGGGGCTTAAAACAAAACGAAATGCCTTTTAGTCTGAAGCCTGTGAGGGAGACAGGGTTCATGGGCAGAACCTCGGGGAGCCACGGTGGGAGGGTTCCCAGTCCCCAGCATGGAGCCTGGCACAGAGCTGGGCTCCATCGCCGTCTGTGGAATGAATGGAGGGGCCGTGATCACGTGAGCTGGACTCCACTGCCTGCTCCTGGCAGAGGCAGGCTGTGCTTGGCGTAAGGCACTGGGGAGCCACGGATGGGTCTTGAGGGAGGGCATGACCTAAGGACATAGTGGGATCAGGGTTGCCACGTGGAAGAGAGCATACCCAGTTAGGTTTAGATTTCAGGTAAACAGTGAACAATTTTTTAGTATAAGTATCTCTGATGCCAGGGCCTGAGACTGTCCATCTCAGGACCCCTTGCCCCTCCCAGCCTCGGGCTCTCTCCTCTGACCCCCCGACTCGTGACCTCTCGTTGGTCTGGCTTGGCCCCTGCTTTGCCTCCCGACCTGCCTGCGCTGGGCCTGGGGGTCCTGCCCTCTGAGTTGGGTCTTACCGAGAGCAGCGCCTGGGGGACGCCTTTTATTTTCCAAGTGTCAAATGGGGGGGCCGGCACCCACTACTCCACAGTCCCCTGAGCCCAGAGACGCTCTGCCAAAGGCTGTTTCTCCAATTAGCCTGTCACAAGGGGCCAAGAGACTCCCAGCCTCCCCGAAGAGTAATGTCATAGCTCGTGTCTGTCTAGCGTTTAACACATCCAGGCCTGGACTTCGCCCTGTGACCCCCACGGAAGCCCCACACTGACCCTGTGAGGGAGGGCCACCAGGACCCCCATTTCACAGAGGTGGAGACCGAGGCTCAGAGAGGCGGGGTCACCCGTGCAACCTTAGCCAGGGAAAGAAGTTCGCTCTGTCTTGTGGTTCTCAGTTTAACCGTCACCTCCTTGGGGAGGCCCTCTCCTACCCCCCAGGCCGGCTCCCCTATTGGATGCTTTTTTATAAAAGATTCTTTTTCGACGTTTGTTTGTTTTTGAGAGACAGAGAGAGACAGAGCACGAATGGGGGAGGGGCAGAGAGAGAGGGAGACACCGAGTCGGAAGCAGGCTCCAGGCTCTGAGCCATCAGCACAGACCCCGACGCGGGGCTCGAACCCATGAACTTCGAGATCGTGACCTGAGCCGAAGTCGGACGCTCAACCGCCTGAGCCACCCAGGCGCCCTAATTGTATGCTTCTTTGGACCTGACCTGCCTTCACCTGTCACAGTTAATTGAGCGGTTAGTGAACCGTGTGATGGGTGTATGTCTGTCCCCTGCTAGCTGTGACCTCGTGTCTTGATCCCAGCTGTAACACCGGTTCCGAGCTCAGTACTGGGCCCACGGCAGGAGCTCTCTAAGGGCCTAAGACACAAGGGGGGCTTTAGAAGGGACGTGCATTGGCATGTAGCCCAGATAGCAGGAAGCTGGTGCTCAGCTTGGGAGGGGCCGTGGGCTAGATTATGTCCCCCACCCCCACCCCGCCGGCTTATATGTTGAAGCCCTGAAAGTGATGGTGTTTGGTGATGGGGCCTTTGGGAGGCGGTTAGGGTTAGATGGGGCCATGGGGGCCTCACGATGGGGTCAGGGAGCTCCTGAGAAGGGAGAGAGAGATCTTTCTCTTTCCACACAGACTCGTCCAGAAAGACCATGTGAGCACCCAGCCAGAGGGCGGCCGTCTGCCAGCCAGCAAGAGAGCCCTCACCAGTCTGTTCCTTTACAGCTGCACCCGGGTCCTGACTCCCGGCCCCCAGAACTGCGAGCAGTAAGTCCGGTCGGGCAAGCCCCCGGGTCCGTGGTGTTCTGCTGGGGCCTCCTGGGCCGACCAGGGAGGGTAGTGGTTCGGGCACAGCAGGTGGGGCCCTGGTGGACAAGGCTTGGGGGTGGGGCACAGCCTGGGGTGTCTAAGGAGCCACGTGTCGTGGCGGGCTACAGCACAGTGGGGGAGGGGGGTGGATAAGGTGCAGGACGGCGAAGCTGGAGGCGGTGGGGTCCGGCTGAAGTGGCCGGGGGCCCCGGATGCATTTAGACTTGGTGTCATTTAGGGACACTCTTGGTTCTGCTTTTAGATACTATGATGAAAACATCCTTTGCCTAAATGGGAATTTATTCCCCTTCCTGAGCTGGCTTCTTGAAGCAGTCTGCTCATTGTTTGGAGTTCCTTATGAGGCACGACCTTGTATCCTTCAGAAATGCCTTTAACTGCAGGTATCAGGAAAAAAACCTAACCCCCAGAGGCTTAAACCATGAGACCAGTGCAGGTTTACCTAAAAAAGAAGACCAGGATTGGTGTTTGCAGGGTTTATTTAGCCACAGGGGCTGGGTCAGGACCCCGGGTGGCCTCTCTGATTCTCTTGGTCCATCTTTCATGGTGACAAGACGGCTGCCGCAGCTCCGGGCATCACCCTCATGGTGACAAGACGGCTGCCGCAGCCCCAAGCTCCATGTCTGCCCTGGGCCACAGCTCCAAGTGGGAAAGGAGAGGCTGTGTGTGTGATGGGAGGTGGGGGAGGTGAGACAGTACTCTCCTCCAGGGCTTCTCGCCTTTCATCAGGGAGGAAAAGATCTTTTCCCGGAGGCCCCTGCGGATTTTGCCTTATATACCATTGACCGGAACATGGCCCCATGGCCTCTTCTGGCTGTCAGAGATGCCCGGGAAACAGGCACTTGGCTTTTTAGGCTCTGTGATGGGAGGCGGGCAGGGGACAGAGGGTTTGGGAAGGGCTGGGGCCGAGCGGACCTTCAGTGTCAGTTAGCGTCCCTTTCTCCAGCATGTGACTGTCACCCTTTCAGGTCAAGCCCAAATGTGACCTCTTCTGTGAAGCCGACTTCCACCGGGAGCTGGTCATCGCTTCCTCTGTCCCCTCCCCCCCACTGTGCCTGGGGGGGTACATCCTGTGACAGGAATCCTTTCCTTCCAACATCTCTGTTCCTGAAGACAACTCGTGGGGAGCGTGCAAACGTCTCGCCGACTTGAATGTCGTGAGACCCCCTGGTCTCTTTAGGTGCAGTCATCGAAGTGGCCGGGATTTTGGGTGTGTTTCAGCTTTTCTCATGTCACTTCACAGCTTCCACCCCGGCTGTCCGGAATTCATCTGGAGCGCGTCCAAAGGGGTGTCAGGGTCTGTGGCTCTTGGCGGGTCTCATGGTGTCTGCCCTCAGTCACGTGACACTGACGACACCCAGCCCTCCTCCCTTTCGGCTCATGCTTCTTTTTTTTCTTTTTTTCTTTTTTGCTTTTTAAGTTTATTTATTTTGAGAGACAGAGAGAGTGGAGGAGGGGCAGAGAGAGAGGGAGAGGGAGAATCCCAGGCAGGCTCCGCGTTGTCCGAGGTGGGGCTCGAACTCACCAAGGTCATGACCCGAGCGGAAACCCAGAGGCGGCCGCTTAACCGACTGAGCCCCCCAGGTGCCCCTCCTGCTTCTGCCCTTGCATTTCCCAACTCTGTTTTTTTTTTTTTTAATTTTCCTAATTTTTTTAATCTTTATTTTTGAGAGAGAGAGAGAGAGAGAGTGTGTGTGAGTAGGAAAGGAGAAGAGAGAGAGGGAGACCCAGAATCCGAAGCAGGCTCCAGGCTCCAGGCTCCGAGCTGCCAGCACAGAGCCTGATGTGGGGCCCGAAGCCACAAACCGCGAGATCGTGACCTGAGCCGAAGCCGGACGTTCAACCGACCGAGCCACCCCGGCGCCCCTCCGTTTTTATAAAATAAGAGAAAATGCAATAGAATGTTCTGCTAGTTCCTACTAATAACCGTTGCGGTCAAAGATGGTGAAGGACCCACAAACATGGGGGACATCCGTTTGGGGGCCGGGCGCAGGGGGACGCGCTTTGCTGATATCACCTCTTCACTAACCCCAACTCCAACTCGGGGCGAGGTAGAGACCACCCTTGTCCCTCCTCTACCAGCGGAGAGATTGAGACCCTGGGAGGTGAGGCCACCGGCTCTGGGACCCGCCCTAAGAATTCACCCCGCTGCTCGAGGCTGAGTTGGTGGCCAATGGGCGGAGAGATGAAGTGTCGCGTGTCCTCTCTGGGCTGAAGCCCCCTGTTGTCCCCTCCGCTCTTTTGGCAGTCCCTTTCTCCAAAAGGGAGAGGTAGTGAGAGAGGGACTTTGGGGAGCTCACAGTGCCCTGGGGGGCGCCCCCCGCCCCCCGGGGACGTGCAGTCGTGGCTGCCTGCACCTGCCTGAGCCGGGCCGAGCCGCACGGCTGCATAGCATATCCTGGATGCCGCCTCTTGTCCGTGCCAGGACATTGGCAGGGCCTTCGGCTCTGGGCTGGCACCGGCAGAGGGGGGCCCTCCCTGAACCTGGCAGAGTCACATGGAACCTGGGCACAGCTGGGGTCCCCCCCGTGTGCACCTCTCTGGAGCCGGGCACTCCACAAAAGCCCCAGCTGCTGCTGGCAGGGTGGAGGGACATCTGTCCTGTGCTCGGCCGGGTGCCTCAGCCAGCACCAGAAGCCAGGCGTCACCCCTCGGCCAGCGAGGGCCTGGCTGCCGGGGACGCGGCCTACAGCCTCATCCCTGCCCGTCCCCCTCCACCTTCACCCACCACCTGGTGCCATCAGCCGCGTGGGGGACGTTTCCTGCCTCGTCTGCCTCGTAAGCACCCCGTCTCCTTCCCCACAACTGGCCCCTTCTCCTCCACCCCGCTCAGGGGGCTCAGGAGCTGTCCCCCCGTCTTCGCTCATCGCACCCCACCCCCTTCTGCCGCTTTGACATCACCCCCGTCCCTTGGCTTTACGCCCCTTGGTCGACTCGTCTGCCTGCCCCGGGAGACCGTGGTCCTCGAGGGTCGGGACTGTGCCATTTCTGAGCTGAGCCCCGGCTTGGCACAAGGCGGACGCTCTCTCGTCCGTGCGTGGAGCGAATGAATGGATGCCCCCTACCCTCCGCCTGCCCCGGGAAGCCGCACCTGTTAATTGAGCACCTGCTACACGCTGGGCCTGTCACGTCTCCACCGTGCCACCGTCTTCTCCCGTGGTCACCACGTATGCTCGTAAGGCCGCTGTTAGCTTTGGCCTCTGGGATCAGAGCCTGGTGAGGACCCGAGGGTGCGTCCTTTGCTGGGAAGCGCTCCCGAGGGGCTACACGAGGGGGCGGGAGAGTGAGATGGACCCCGAGAAGCCCGCCCAGGGCTGGGGCTTATAGGGCTCAAAGCCACCGCGGGCGGCTGGGCGCTCTCAGGGGCGGATTCGCCTTCTCCTGGAGCACCCAACCCCCCGCTGGCGGAGGGTTGCCCCGGGGGCGCACGAAGTTCCCTGCCCTCCCACCACACATGCCTTAGGGAGGGCTCCCGCTGCTGTCCCACGCTGCGGGGTTAGGGGGGTACACAGACCAAATGGAAGGACGCACCGCGGGCACAGGGTTCGTGTGTGGAGCCCAAGCCTGCCTGCACCTGTCCCCACCTGGAGCGGACACGAGGCCGGAGGGATGCCAGATGGGTCCAGGAAGCATCCGGTTCAATTCCCACTTGACAAACTAGGCCGGACCCCGAGTCTCCCCCAAGAGCCTTCACTCTGAGTCCCCGGCTCGCATCTGATGTGCAAAGTATCTCCCTCCATCTCTCATCATTCACTGCCCCCCCCCCCCCCACCCCGCCTTCCCAGGAAAGGGCAGAGAGGCTGTTCCTGGCTCTGTGCCCACAAGGGCAGCGTTTGACCAGGACTCGGTCTGGGGGCGCTACCAGCCTTCTCCCTCAGAAATTGGGGCTTCTCTTCCGAACGCTAGAGGGGTCCTGGCTTGGCAGTGGTCGGCAGGGGGTGCGGGCAGCCGGCTTCTTGCCCCCTGCCCGCCCCCCCCCCCCCCCCCCCCCCCCCGCCCCGCCTCTGTAGTCCTTTCCTTGCCCGGGTACTGCAATTTTAAACAGGCACATTCCTGCTGCCCAATTTTCATTAATTGGATCTAAAAGGGTTTCTATTTTCTCCCCGAACGCTGATTGATCCAGCCGAGGCAAACAGCACCACCAAAAATGGGGGGGCGCTGCTGCTGAGGGAGATGGGGTAGCTAATGTTACTTGACATTTACTCAGGGAGAGGAGGGGAGGGAGGTGAGTCGCACTCCGGAGTCTCAGCCCACAGACTCTGTGGAAATGAGCAGCCGCGAGGCGGGCGGGGACAGGAGGGTTCCAGGAAGCTTCAGCTCTCCTGCCCTCGCCGGCCTCGGGGTCCCCCCGGGGGGGGTCCTCCCTCCCAGAGGAGAGGGTCTCTGTCCTTAGATGGCTGTGCATCTAACTCTGGAGGTGGGACCCCTGAGGACGCTGGGCTGATGCTTTCCTGTTTGTGCCAGGGAGAGATGTGAGTAGATGCCTCTCTCTCCGTGGAAGCCGTCTGCAGGGTGGGAGGGAGTCAGGCGTGGGGGGGGGGGGGCCCCCGCCCGGGGTTTCCCCCCCCCCCCCCCCCCAAAAGCCCAAACCTCAGAAAGCCGAGCAATCTGGGCTTCCGACTGCCTCAGTTTCCCAATTTGGTGCCATGCCTGCTGGACTTTGCAGGAGGCATAATGACGGGCTGGGAATCCCAGCCGAAGGGGAGCAGGCGTGGCTTTCTGCACCAGGATGGAAAAGGGAAACCGGCTACGCACCGGCCTCACCACTGACCCCAACCCCAGTCACCCACGACGTGCGGAGGGTGGCGGGGGCGCAGTCACCACTCCGTTTGTCCGGCAAGTGTTGGCCGAGCACCGGTCATGAACCAAACTCTGATGGTTGCTGCTGCTCTGGGAGCGGACAGCCTGCCCCCTCTGCCTCCCTGCCCGGCCTTGCCCTCTCCCGCCGGGCACCCTCGCTGCGCCCCGGAGCCATGGGCGCCGGGCTCTGCAGGCTGCCACCTTGTAGGTCTTCCCCTTCCGGCCGCCCGCCCTCAAAAGCTGATCGCACTGCCTCTTCCGCTGGGAAGCCTTCCCGTCCCCCTTCTGCCCAGGAGACTCCCTTCCTTTGGGTACCAATGGCCTTGACTTTCTGCGACGACCACATCCCAAACTGAGCCCATCCGCCCCCAAACCTGCTCCCCCTGTTCCATCTCATCTCGGTCGGGCCCCTCCAGCCGAGCGGCCCCCTTCAGCCACACTTGGCCTTCACCCTTGCTCCCCCCTCCCCAGATCCGTCCATCCTTCTCCTTCCCTATCGCTGCTGATCTGGCCACCATCGGCCCAGCTTTTGGCTGACCGCTCGGTCTCTGGCCTGGTCCCTGCACGTGCAGCCTGAGTGTCCTTTCACTGCATAGACGACTCCAGGGCTCCTGGCTTCCATGGTTGCTCCCCAGAAGTCGGCTGTCAGTCTAACTAGGGTTCGCTGGTTGTTCGTTTTTTTTTTTTTTTCTCTACCTGCTGCTAAGTACGTTCTCTCCTTCCCTTTGGATTTTTGCAATCCACTATGATGGATTCAAGTATGGATTCTTTTTACTGATCTCTCTAGGGATTTGGGGGGTGTCTTGTATCTATGGTTTGGCCTCTTTTGTCAGTTCTGAAAATTATCAGCCATTGTCTTTTATTTTCTATTATTTAAAAAAAATTTTTTTTAACCTTTATTTATTTTTGAGACAGAGCATGAACGGGGGAGGAACAGAGAGAGAGGGAGACACAGAATCCAAAGCAGGCTCCAGGCTCTGAGCCACCAGCCCAGAGCCCGATGCGGAGCCCGATGCGGGGCTCGAACTCACGGACCGCGAGATCGTGACCTGAGCTGAAGTCGGACGCTTAACCGACTGAGCCCCCCAGGCGCCCTGCAGCCATTGTCTTTTAAACAGTGTCCCTACTCCTTTCTCTCTCTTCTGGGGTTCCAATCAAACTCTGGCTTGCCCATCATCTCTGTCTCTTACCCTCTCTTTCGGCCCATCTCTCTGCAGTGCATTCGGGATATCATCTTTTGACCTAATTCTTTCTTTGCTTGCATTTAATCCATTCTTAAACCCATCCATCGAGTGCTTTCTATGCCTTATTATTTTGAAATCTACGGGCATGGGGGCGCCTGGGGGGGCTCAGTCGGTGAAGCGTCCGACTTCAGCTCAGGTCATGATCTCACAGTTTGTGAGTTCGAGCCCCGCGTCGGGCTCCTTGCTGACAGCTCGGAGCCTGGAGCCTGCTTCGGATTCTGTGTCTCCCTCTCTTTCTGCTACTCCCCTACTCACGCTCTGTCTCTCTCTGTCTCGGTCTCTCTCTTTCAAAGATAAATAGAAACTTTAAAAAATTTTAAAAAGTGTAACATACGGGAATGAAACGCATGAATTATAAACATATAGCTTTGCAGTAGAGTGAGAAACAAACGTGCAGTTTAATGAATGATTAGAAATCATTCTAATTGATTAGTGTGCATGGGACCATGACCAACAGGTTGAAGATAAAGTCTCTGAGTTTTTTTTTTTTTTTTAGTAATCTCTACCCCCATCATGGGGCTCAAACTCCCTACCTCGAGATCAAGAGTCGCACGCTCTACTGACTGAGCCAGCCAGGTGCCCCTAAAGTCTCTTAATTTTAAATTTCAATTTTCATAATGCTCATTCCTGGGGCTTCTGTGTGGTTCTTTTGTCAATTTGCTATGTCACTTTTTATAATTTTATGTTTTCCAGTGATGTTTCATGCTTGTGTTTATTTATTCTATTTATATTAAAGATTTTTAATGTTTATTTATTTTTGAGAGAGAGAGAGAGAGAGAGACAGTGTGAGTGGATGAAGGGCAGACAGAGAGGGAGACAGAGAATCCAAAGCAGTCTTCAGGCTCTGAGATGTCAGCACAGAGCCCGACGTGGGCCTCGAACTTGTGAACCACGAGGTCATGACCTGAGCCAAAGTCAGACGCTTAACCAATTTGAGCCACCCAGGCGACCCTTTTTATTTTTTTTTTAGAACATAGTAAGGATAGTTGTATGTTAATTCCAGTATCTGAAACCTTTGCAAGTATATTTGTGTTTTCATTTGTTTGTTTTCTCACTGGTGTCTTATTTTCTTGTATGCCTAGTTTTCTCTGTCTACTGATCACAGTATTTGAAAAATTCAGCACAGGGATCATCTAAAGCTCTGGTTGAAGTTACTTTCCTCCATAAAGGAATTTTGTTTGCGTCAAACACACACTTGGAATGAGCCACCCGGGTGCCCCATCCTATTTTCCCTTTCGGTTTTTGGTTTGGAAATTTCTCATTCTTTGGTAAACGTTTAATGCTTTTGCAAATGTGTCTGTCTCTCTCTAGTAGGTGTAGGTATTTCAAGTTAATCTACCTGAGAAGCCAGGTCAGAATAACCCAGCCCAGCCCTCAGCAGAAGCCTGGGTTATCTTTCTGAACAGGAAATCAGGCCACAGGTCTGCTCTCTTAAGTATTGACAGGCTCTTTCTGCCCTTCAATAAAGATCCCACTCTTAACTGTGTCTCCCAGGGTCCTGGGACCAAGATCTGGCCCCAGCCACCTTCTTCTGAAAATGTACCCCTCCGCACTCCTCCCATCCCACCCCCGTGTTCTCTGCTTTGGCCACACTGAGCTGTTCTGGTCCCCGAGGGCCACTCACCTCTGGGTATAAGTGAGTGCTGTTTGTTTCCTTCAGGCTGAGCTGCCTTTTCCCACCTCTTGGCCTGGCTAAGTCCTGCTTGCCCTCTAAGTCTCAGGTTAGACATCACCTCTTCCAGGAAGTCTTCCCTGACTACTCCACCCCTACCTCTCCCTAGATCAGGTGCCTCCTCTGGGCTCCCCCAGTGCCTTGTACATCCCCCACCACAGCACTGACCACATTGGGTTGTCATTACCTGCTTCCCTGTTTGTCACTCCATTAGGCTGTGGGCTCAGCAAATGTTTGTTGGCTGGCTGGATGGATGGATGGATGGACGGACGGATGACTTCTCACTCCTGCCCTAACACCGTCAAATGTTCCAGCTCTTTGGACACCCGTCTCCTACCCCCAACTGAACTGGCAGTGCCTGGACAGAGGACTCTTCTTTCTTTCTTCCCCCTCTACCGCACCTGCCCAGTCCTTTGCGCAGAATGGCTCCAGGCTCCTTCTCGCACACACTTCCCTTGATGCTCGGGCCCTCTCCCCGGCCCCGAAATCAAGAACTGGGGCTGTAGGTCCCAGTAACAGGAGAAGATACTGGAGGGAGGAGTTTTAAGTCAAACCACAGGAGACCCTATTTTCGTGTAAAGTTCATTCCTGTGCACACAAATTCTAAAGACCACTGCTAAGAGAAAGCCAGGTGGGGAGGTGTTCAGTTCAGCGATGATCCAAGGGCTCTGGGTCTCTGACTTGGGTTAGAATTTCTGACCGTAAGACCCGAGGGAATGATTTAACCCCTTAGTCTACCCACTGTAACATAGAGGAAGCCGTATTCTGTATCTCAGAACATTCCCTGAGACGGGGCATTTGCAGCAGATAAAATCCATGCTCCTTCCTGCCCTCTGTCTTTGCTGGCTCTGTGCTCCTTTCCAGAATGCCCTTTCCCTTCCCAGACTGGTTACATCTGCCGGGAGAGCTCATGCTGACCTCCTTGATCCCTGCAGGCCTTTGCTGGCATCACCCTCGGGGGTGTGAGGAACACAACACTCATTTAGAGAATTGGGGCTCCTGGGGGGCTCAGTCGGTTAAGTGCCCGACTTCGGCTTAGGTCGTGATCTCACGGTTCTTGAGTTCGAGCCCCACACCTGCTGTCAGTGCAGAGTTCGCTTCGGATCCTCTGTCACCCTCTCCCTCTGCCCCTCCCCAGCTTGCACTCTCTCTCTCAAAAATAAAGAAACACTTAAAAAAAATTATAAGAAAGACCCCAAACATTTATTTGGAGCGTTGATTGAGCATCTCCTGTGTGCAGGGCCTCGTGCTGGGGATACAGCGATGGGTGAGAACCACGAGACCCCATTCTCTTGTTCTCGGGCCGTGTTCCAGACTCATCAGCAGAACGAGGGCTCTTAGAAAGGCTGTTTGCTCGTCTGGCCTTGTGGTGGTTCCCAGCTCTCTGCTCACCCCATACCTGGCTGCCCCTCGGAGGAGGAGGGTGGTGGGGCTCAGGTAGGTTGTATGTGGCTCATCCTTTATCCCCTGGGTGGAGGCCTGTCCTTGGAGGCCGCAGGGAAGGGACAGCATTTTTGAGGGCCGGAGATGGGGTCTCCCAGTGCCCAGCTTAGGACCTGGTGTGCTGGGTGGGAGGGGGACCATGTCAGATGCAGGGGGGGCCCCGGAGGAGAAACCTGTCCGACAGGCGGTGCAGGGGTGGGTGTAGGTGAGGGGGGTGTACAAGGTACACGAGGAATCCGATTTCAGCCAAGACACATTTGGGGCATCCAAGGGGGACCATCCACTGAGGTGGCTGGAATCTGGGGGTGAGCGATGATGGGTTGAACCCCCCCCCCCCCCCCACCCCCGCACCCCCCCTCGGACAGGCTGCCCGCCCCCCAGACCTCCAGCAGCATCGGGACTTGGAGCCTGTTCCTTGGGGTTCTGGAACACACAGACCTCATTTCCCTCCCGCCACCTTCCCTGGAAGGAAAACACTCAGGGACTTGGTTGAACCTTGGAATTAATTTCATTCAAAGTGTAACCCCGGCGTCTGATCATGTGGGACTTTCATAATAAGATTACTTAATCACATGCTTACTCCGGGACAAGGGAGGCGCGGTCCAGGGCCTGTGGGAGAGCTCCAAGGCCCCACCTCTGCTTCCCACACCTGCACAGCCCCCCTCCCCTGCAGGCAGGGTGGAATGGAGCCCCTTGGCGTTCCGGGCTGCCTCAGTTTCTCCGCCCGTCTCGGGAACGTGGACAACGATGGCAAGAGGAAAGACGAAGCAGGAGACACAGATGACGGTGATCGCCCGGTAGGCGGGGCCTCGAAGGCCCGACGGTTTCTGTCCCGACAGCCTGGTGCCTAACGCCCGCCGGGCAGGCCAGTGATGTAGATGAGGTGTGGCAATCCGTGCAGGATCCTGGCGTGGAGCTGGACACAGTGGGCGCCCCATGGGGTCTGCCGGCAGCGGTATTTGGGGTTCACTCCACCCCGGTTTCGGTGAGATTTCAGGCCGATCGTGGTGCCTCGGTTCCCCTTCAGCAGAGGAGAGCGAGATGGGGCCCCCATTAGGCCCTGGGACGATCCCGATGGCCCGCAGAAGCCCGCTGGGGGACAGAGTGTGACGGAGAAGCACGGATTCCTACTGGGACCTGCAGGGCGGCGCTAACGTTCTCGCACGTTGTAATGCGCTTTGAAGTAGATTAAATGCCTCCTCTATATCCCCGTACCTGGTCTCAGTTACGGAGGACGTGGTGGGGCGGATAATTTAATGACCTGGGCCCAGGGAAGGACCGTGACCGCCCAAGGCCACACGGCTAGTTGGACTAGAAACCACGTTTCCTCCCCGTCTCTCCTGCCAAGTGGGGCAGCGGGAAAGAGGGTGAGGGGAGGGTTCGCCTGCGTCTGGAGCCGGGCCACCTTCCTTGTCGCGGGTGGACGTGGCCTGGAGCTCCGGGAGCATCTCTGGCGCAGTACGGAGAAGTAGACAAGATTGGAGCCCGGAGGTCTGATCTGGGATGCAGCTGTCACTCCGGACAGAGGCCTCGGGGCCATCTCTGCTTCCTGGGTTTCCTCTCCTCGTACATCCAGCCGCTGCCTACGTCAATCCGCATCCCTCTCCATCCCCACAGCCACCACCCAGTGGATCATCACTGTCTCCCTTCTGGAAGCCTCCACAGAGGGGCCTGAGTGATCATCTTACACACACAACAGAGCCTGTCATGCCCCAGCTTCAACTCCCAATGGCCTCCGTCCTCCTTCCCGCTTTCAGCCTGGGCTCCCCCAACTGGCACTGTCTGGAGCTGGCTGGACCCTCCGGGCTGCAGCGCCCCCCGACCCACACCCCTGCTCACTCCACACCTGTCACACCAGCCTTTTGTCCAGCCTCCACCTCAGGGTTACGTGCTGCTGGTTCCACTACCAGAAATGCTTTTCCGCGCGTTCCGCACGTCTGGCTGCTTCTCAGCCTTGAGGTCTCGGTGTGAATATGGCCTCCTTCCTCAGAGGGTACCTCCCCAGTCAACATACTGAAGCAGGTCCCTCCTGTTACTTTTCTGTTTTGTCACTCCTGGTGTTACCTGCATGCTGTGACCCTCCTTCCCTCGCATCCTCGTCTTTCTTGTTCAAGGTCTGCCTGTCCCACTGGGGAGCATTTCCAAGGAGGCAGGGACCTGGGGAATCTTTGTCGCCATTGAGCATCCACCCCCTTGCACAGGCCCGACGGCGCAAGCTACTCGAATGATATATTTTGATAAAGATATGTACTCATCCACGATGTAGTGACCGCACTTGCTTCATAGGGTTGTACTAAGCACTCAGGAGAGCTAGGTGCACAGCCCCTGGCACCGAGTACAGGCTTAAAGGTGGTGCTCTTGTCACCCTCGCTGGCCTGGGAACTTCTGGACGCAAGGACTCAAGTCCTCAGTCCCCACCTCGCCTGGCACAACCCAGCAGTACATCTGCTGAATGCTTGCCTGGGAGATTTACAAGACAGAGAGACAGGGTTAGGGTCCTTGTGCTCAGCAATTGTTTTTGTTGCCTAGGAACCTCCCCGCCCCCCGACCCCCCACCCGCCAACGCCCTCAGAGGTGAGTGACTTTGTGGGTGAAGAACAAGCATCGAATGACCCAGAAAGCAAAACAGCTTCTGCTGCAGGCAGATGAGGAGGAGACCGGCTTGTGAGGGTTATCGGCTCTGTTGGGCCTCAGCTGGGGAAGGTGCTGGCTCCCTGTTTGGGCAGAATTAAGGTTTGTGAAGATTTCCCCGGTAAATTACAGGAGTTTAACATCAGGAAGTGTTAACTTCTGCATTTTGACTCCAAAAGTTGGTGGAAAGTTGAGGGTGGATGGGATCCAGCAGCAGCTTGCCTAGAAGCTCTGGGGGTCTGGGGTTGGCTACAGAAGAGTATGGGACCCTCAGCCCTTGAGGGATGCCCAGGGCAGGGTCTTTGTGGGTGCTTGGGGTCAGAGCTATAGATCATTGGGGTCCAATCCAGTTCAAAGTTTAAATTTATGGCCGGCAATACCAACAGACAGATCTGTAGGCTTAATGCAATCCCTATCAAAATTCCAGTTGGCTTTTTTGGCCAAATTGACAAGCTCATCTGAAAATTTATCCATAAATGTGAAGGACCCAGAAAGCCAAATGATCTTGAAAAAGGAGAGCAAAATTGGAGAAGTCACACCTTCTGATTTTAATAGTTATTGCACAGCTACAAGAATCAAGACATTATGGCAGTGGCATAAGGATAGACTATAGATAGATGGAATAGAATCGAGAGTCCACAAGTCTACCCATACGTTTATGCTCAATTGATTTTAGACATGGGGTATGAGACCATTCTATAGGGAAAGAGTAGCCTTTTCACCAAATGGTATGGACAACTGGATACCCACATCAAAAGAATGAAGTTGGATCCTTACCTCACACCATACACAAAAGTTAACTCAAAATGGACCATAGACTTAACTATAAGAGCTAAAACTATAAACTTCTCAGAATAAAACGTAGGAGTAAATCTTCATGACCCTATGAATTAGGCATAGGACACCAGAAGCACAGGGGCAAAAGAATAGATAAATAGGACTTCACCAAAATTTAAAACTTTCTGCGTCAAAGGATGCCAAGAAAGTGAAGAGACAGCCCAGAGAATGAGAGAAAAATTTTGTAAATCACGTATCTGATAAAGGACCTGTGTCCAGAATGTGTAGAGAGCTCTTCCAACAAAATAATAAAAGATAAATAATACAATTTAAAAATGGGCAAAGGACATGAATAGGCATTCTTCCAAGGAGGACATACAAATTACAATAAACACACAAAGAGATGCTCAACATCACTAGTCATCAAAACCACGAGCTGCTCCTTCACCCCCACGAGGATGACTGAAATAAAAAAGATGGGCGATAACAAGTGTTGGCAAGGAAGTGGACAAGTTGGAACCTTCGTGCATTGCTGGTGAGCTTGTGAACTGGAAACAGATAAATCTGGGATGTGCATATTCCAGAGGACTAACAGACTCCGTTTCTTCAATAAGTCAGTGACAAGAAAACACATTTTCTAAAAAAGTAACAGGATGTAACAACCGAATGCCACATGTTAGATCTTCCTTGGATCCTACTGCAAACCGATCGCCTGGAACCTGACATTGATGAGAATATCAGGAAACTTCGATGATGCCCTGGGTAGGAGACGACGCCGTGGAGCTGCTCTTAATTTTGCCAGGTGTTTATATGAAAGCTTGTCCGTGTACTTAGAGGGAAGCTGAGCTGGGGCAGGATGAAAAGACATGTCCAGGACTGGCTTTAAATTAGCTTCAAGCAACAGCAACAAAATTGTTACCGAAAGGGGGTAGATAGAGCAGGTGTGGCAAAATCTCAGTAATTATTGAATCTGAATGATGGAGCAGGAGGACTTATCATACTCCTGTCTCCTTACTCTTGTGGGTGTTTGAAAATGTTCTTAGTGGGGCGCCTGGGTGGCGCAGTCGGTTAAGCATCCGACTTCAGCCAGGTCACGATCTCGCGGTCCGTGAGTTCGAGCCCCGCATCGGGCTCTGGGTTGATGGCTCGGAGCCTGGAGCCTGTTTCCGATTCTGTGTCTCCCTCTCTCTCTGCCCCTCCCCCGTTCATGCTCTGTCTCTCTCTGTCCCAAAAATAAATAAAAAACGTTGAAAAAAAAATTAAAAAAAAAAAGAAAATGTTCTTAGTGAAAACCTTTTTTTTTTTTTAAGATTTTATTTTTTTTATTAACATTTTTTTTCAACGTTTATTTAATTTTGAGAGCCAGAGACAGAGTGCAAGCGGGGGAGGGACACAGAGAGGGGGAGACGCAGAATCCGAAGCAGGCTCCAGGCTCCGAGCTGTCGGCACAGAGCCCAACGTGGGGCTCGAACCCACGAACCGTGAGATCCTGACCTGAGCCGAAGTCGAATGCTTAACTGCCTGAGCCACCCCGGGGCTCCTAGATTTTATTTTGAAGTAATCTCTACACCCAACATGGGGCTCAAACTCACGACCCCGAGATCAAGAGTAGCATGCTCTACGTACTGAGCCAACCAGGCTCCCCGAAAACCTCCTTGATATATACGTATGTATGCAAAAGGCCTGCTTGGGTTGACTCAGACAAGCCGCTTCTCTGAAACTGGGTTTGCACATCTGGTAAAACAGGGGCGGTATCTGTCCCATTTGACAGATGAGGAGACTGAGGCTCAGAGAGCCTGCCCAGGTCTCACGGCCAGCTCAGGAGGAGTCAGTATTAGAATCCCAACCCACCCGGCTCTCAATCTCTGACTCTGTCTCCTTACTCCCGGTGGTTGTCGTGGCTGTAAGCTGTAGCTGTCACCTCTGGGGTGTGTGTGTGTGTGCGTGTGTGTGACCTCAGGGCCTCTCTGAGGCCGGCCTGAGGCCGTCCCAAGGTGGAGTCTGGGATGTCCTTCGAGTCAGCCGCTGCTCTCACACAGGCCCCTCAGTCCACTGTGCCCAGGTCACCCTCTGCCCCCCACTCCGGATGTCCAGGAGCCAGGCTTGGCGGCCCAGGCAGCCGGACAATGGGCCCTTTGGAGGCCCGGCCAGGGCCTGGGCCTTGGCTGTGGGCTGTGGCCGAGGCCACGACAGAAGGCCGCTTGTGGCTGGCCCAGGGGCTGCGGCCAGAAATAGGTCCCGCTGGGCGCGAGCGCCTGTGGGCCCCCGCCCTGGGTTCGGCCTGGGAATGTGGGTATTTGTGGAGCTGAGGGGGAGGAGACCTTCATCAAGAAAGCAGGCCTATTTTGGGGCTTTTGGGAGGCGGGGAGGAAAACTGACCCCCACCCTTGGCTTCTACCTTAAGCTCATTCCTTTAGTGCAGAGGCAGGAGTCTAGTCTCCTGAGTCCCCCTGGGTTCAAATCCTGGCTCTGTCCCAGCTACCTGCCTGGCTGGTCACTTCCCTCCCCGAGCCTCGCTTTGCTCATCTGTATAATGGGGAGAAATCACGGTAAGTCCTTCATGGGATTGTAAGGATTCCAGGGGACGCTGGCCCATGGCCTGGGAACAGTCTGTGCTCCTAACGCGCCTGTTGCTAAATCACTTCTGCCTCCCCTCCCCCCAAGCCAGGCTGCCCCCTCCTCCCCCCTCCCCCCTCCCCCCACCCCAGCCAGGCTGCCCGGTTATCCCAGGCTCTGGGCTTCTCCAGACCTCGTCCTCCAGTCATGCACCAGGGCCCTGCAGGCCTTTTGCTCTGAACTGGCAGCGGGAGGGATTCCGGGAGCCCTTCCTGCCCGTCTGTATCTGTCCCTCTTGGCCCAAGCTGGGTGATGGGGGCCGCTGAGGAGCTTCGCTGCGGAGCTTCGCAAGTTTAGGCCTGAGGTTCACAGACACAGACCCAGGTTCAAATCCACATTAATATGGGCAGCAGGGGGCCCTTGGACAGTGAGGGATGGGAGCGCGTATCTAGCTCTTCTGGAAGTCAGGGACCAGGTCTCCCCCCTCCCGCCCCCTGTGTGTCCTTGAAGCTATTTTTATGTGTTGCTGGAAAGCAGAATGAGAGCCAGAGCCAGAAGCACTGGGAGGTTTCCCGGGCGCTGCGGGTCTTGCCCAGGGGAGCATGGGCCATTCCCAGCAGACTGGTGGAGCCAGGCCAGATGCTTCACCGTGTGGGAGGGGTCCCGTGGCCCCTGGGAGCCTGGAGGTCATTACCGGGAGGTCCCAGCTGGTTGGCATAAAGGGGAAGAATAAGGATTTAAGAAGCCGCAACGAGGGTGCAATTGTCCTGGGGTCCTTGAGGCCTGCACGAAAATCCAGAATGCTCATGAAGCTCACTATTTCATTCATTCATTCATTCATTCATTTATTCATTCATCTACTCACCCCTTCACCCATCACTGACCTCTTCACTTATCACATATTTAACCACGATCTTCCAGGGGCTGGTGGGGGATCACCCCCAAAACACACAGAGCCCTGCCCCCGCGGAAGATTTGCTCACAAATCCGACTGCTTTCCTCTCTGGCTCAAAACCCTCCCCTAGCTCCCCAGTGCCCAATGGAGATGGTGCAATCTTTATACTGTGACAAGTCACAGGAACGTTCCCCACTCACCTAGGCCTCATAAAAGAGAATCTTGACCTTGCCTGTTCAGCTCTTCTCTCTGCCCTCTGCAGAGAGCTCTATCCTTCCAAGTCCGGTTCCAGGGAGAGGCAGGAGTGCAGAGCAGGGGGGAAGGGGAGGGGTGTGCACTCCCTGCTGGGTCATCTCGGGACTGTTCTTTACGGTGGGGGGTGGGGGGGCTCTGTGAAGTGGGGAGATCAGAAAGGGAACAGAGAAGTCCCTGAGGCCGAGTTGAGCTGTCTGAAGAAGTACTGAGAGAGCAGAGAGAGGCCAGGAAAGTCATACTTGGAGGGCTGCAAGTGAGGGGTTCTGGAGTAAAACATGATACGTTAGCCCTGGAGGAAGAGGTGATGGGATTGAGCAGCGTGGCTGAGGGGTAGCAGTTGGATCCCCCTTGATACTCTTTGCAAGAGAAAAAAATATTGGACACCCCCCCCCCCGAATAACACGTGGCTGCTGTCTCAAGCTTCTTTGAATGAGACTCTGCAGGGCGAGGGCCACTTGGGTCCCAGGAGCTACTCGGGTTACATTTATATGATCCGTGATCGGCCTACCTTCTTAACTCTGGGGCTCATCTCTTCAGGCTTTTCCTCCCGCAACTCCTCGTCCAAAGCCCACCCTCCAGCCCGATCTAGTTCCTTGACGCCCCCTCAGCTTTGTTAGGACTTTGGCAGGAGCCCACTCTCACCCCCACACCTGCGCTCTTTTGAAGTATGTGGCCTCCCGGGTTCTCTGTCCCCCTGCCTTGGTCACCGGATTGACATGCACAGACTACTTCCTCCTTGCTTCCCACAGTAGAAGGATTTTTTTTTTTTTTTTTTTTTTTTGGTGCAGTCTTAGAAGAACAAAAACTTGGCGTGCAGGTGAGTTTTACCCGTCTGTTTACAACACACAGATAAATAATCAGAATATCCAGGGAATGAGGCTGCCTGGCCACTGTATCTCTCTGGTTCGAAATAAAGCACAGTAATTAATACGTTAAAAATACCTACTGGACCCTTACTATGTCCCAGATACTCGATGGGGTGCTAGCGATAGGAATGTAGATAATGGAACTCATTCCAAACCCTAACCCAACCCCCAACCCCGATCCTGACCCCAACACTAGCCCTAAATCTAACCCCAACCCAATCCTAGCTCAAACCCTGTACCAACGCTACCCTTAACCAAAAACCCAACCCAAACCCTAATTCTTTAAAAAAATTTTTTTTAAATATTTATTTTTGAGAGAGAGAGAGAGAGAGAAAGAGAGCACCAGCAGGGGAGGGGCAGAGACAGAGAGGGAGACACAGAATCCGAAGCAGGCTCCAGGCTCCGAGCTGTCAGCACAGAGCCCCATGCAGGGCTCGAACCCACGAACCGTGAGATCATGACCTGGATCATGACCTGAGCCAAAGTCGGAGGCTCAACTGACTGAGCCACCCAGGTGTCCCCCAAACCCTAATTCTAATCTTCGTGTTAAAAATCTTTCCATAAATGCGTCTCCTTTTCTGTCGTAGTCAGTGGAGTGTGCTGAGTAATAATGAAACTCATCTGATTCTGAATCATCTGGTGCCTTCAGACTGGAAAAGGCAGAAGGCAGGTGAGACCAGGTTGAACACTGGCCGAATCCAGGGGATGACTTTGAAAAACAAGGTATATTTTAATGTAAATCCCCATGAATTTATGTTGTGTCACCAATCCTTAGGGGACCGGCCTGACTAAGCCAGCACCTGCTGACCCCTCCCCCACCCCTCCCTCCGCACCTCCCCCCACTCCTTCCCCTCCCCAGTCACTGGCCTCTGGGTCACAGAGACCTTCTTCAGTGAATGCCTCAGCCCCCTCTGGCCTCAAGGCAGCACGCACTGTTCCCTTTGCCTGAAATACCTTTCCTCCCTTCTCACCAGGCTGACTCTTGCTCAGTCCTCAGGCCCCTCTGAAATGTCACTTCCTCAGGGAGGCCTGCCCTGCCTGCTCTCTCCCCCAGACTCGTTTTTTTATTGCCTTCCTGCTTATGGCTCCTGCGCCTTTTTTTTTTTCAGGGCATTTATGGATATTTGTGGCCATGTGTTTATTTGCATGTTTCTTTCTTTCACGTCTGTCTCCCCAGCCAGACAGTGACCTCTTTCAGGGCAGGGACTGGGTTCGGCTCCTTGCTTACAGCCCCAGGACCTAGCACAGCACCTGGCCCACAGCACACCCTCAGAAAGCTTTGTTGAATGAACGAATGAATGAATGCATGCGAGGAAGTTTTCCACTTCCTCATAAAGGCGCAAGAAAGATTCCTGCTAATTGAAGCTCCTGGCTGGGGATGTTTGTCCTACGCCCCGGGGCTGAGCCTGGGGAAGCCAGGAGAGAGGGGCTGGGTCCCTCCCAGTTCAGTCTGCCATCCACTTCTGTCGAACTCTTTCAGGCTCACTTGGAAACAAACAGAGGATTTTTTTTTTTTTTTTTTTTGAGAATCCATTTCCTCATTTCAGATTCTCCACCACACTGAATGGGAGGTCCGCAGGTATCATCCTCACTGTTTTACAAGATGCTTTTGCCCAGAGAGGTAAAAACACTTGTGTGGGTCACCCGGTTGGTCAGCAGCGGTGCCAAAATCGTTTCCTGGCCCCCAGCCCTTGGCAACGAACCTTCCTTTCTTTCTGCATCCCCCCCCCACCCCAATCTGGAGGTGCTCAGCTCTGCGCCAGCCTCCAGGGACTTGGCAGGCTGGCAGCTGCCAAGGGGACCCTGACAGACCCCAGGCTCATCTTTGCATTTGTTGACAGGCACGTTGGAGCCATTGCTGGAACCAGCCTTGGGCAAATGAGTCAGAAGTCAGCACCCCAGGAGCCCCAAACAGAGAGGGTGGGTTTTTTCACACCCAAATGGAGTCTTCCTTTGTGGAGGCTCAGCAGAAGGACCTCACTACGGGTCACCGCTGTTTGTTGAGCACACGCTGGTGCCACGCTGGGCGAATTGCTTGTTATCTCTGTACAGGTTTACGATCACTCAGCGGACCGGACGAAGAAACTGGCACAGAAAGGTTCAGTCGCTTGAGCAAGGCACCCAGCTAGCTAGCCAGTTAAGTGTTGCTGGTAGGATCTGAACCCAGATCTACTGACGTATAGACTCTTAACCTTATACTTCAAGGCAAAGAAAATCCCAGGGGTGCCGAGGAGACGCTGTCGAGATGTCCCCGAAACCGCGCGGCACAGAGAAGCCCACGGACAACCCCGGGTGGGCGTCTCGCGCACTTCGGACCTCCGGGGGCGGGGCGGGGGCGACCCGGGCCCCGCCCACATTTCCCGTCGCCTCGGCCCCGCCCCGCGCCCCGCCCCGCGCCCCGCCCCGCCCGCTCCGGCCGCGCCCGGCTCCGCCCCCGCGGGCAGCGCGGGCTTCCCATTGGCCGCCGTTTCCATGGTTACGCGGGGCCGGTGGCGCTGCAGACTTCCCGACACGTGTCCCCCGGAGCCGCCCGGAATTTGACAGGGGACCATGTGCGCGGCAGCGCGGGAGCCAGACAAAGGGCCGGGGGAGGCGGGGAACGAAGCCGGCGGAGAGGCCGGGTGGCCGGGCAGGGATGAGCCGCCTGCTTCTCCCGCGAGCTGGAGCAGTCCCCCACCTCCTGCCTTTTTTTTTTTTTGTATTTTGAAGGAAAGAAAAAATAAACAAGAATTGCTGTGGAAAGCGAGGAGGGAGACGTTTCCAGCCAGTCCCACCTGCTCTCCCTCCTCCAGGGAAAACGGTACGCAGGCAGCATTTCCGCCCTGAGACCCCCACCGTGTCATGCCTTACCCCACCCGGCCCCGGGCTTGTCACCGCTCCCTGACCTCAGTCCTTGAGGTTTAAATCCTCTTTCTCTGGCTTGTTTAGGAAGCGAAAGCTTAACAGTGCGGTTGTTTTGATGCTGCAGAAATGCGACCCAAGGAATTGTGGGGGATCTTGCTACCCCCGTTCATCCTACAACAGCGACCTCACTCCAGTAGCGACCATGTAAGGACACTTCCCCCGCAATTTTTCCCTGGGTCCCTGGGCTCTGTGCCCAGCGAGGGCCTGGGCTGGGCTGCTCAGGTCAGGGCAGTAGACAGACTCCTGTCCCCATGTGTTTGTTGTCCTGTGGCCTCTTGTGGTTGATGGTATTGCCATCTTCTCAGTCCCCAAGCCAGATGTCCCCTCTCCCAGCCCCCACGCCATCACCAGCTGAACCTATGACTGCCGTGATGCCTCACCACAAACTTAATGGCTTGAAACAACACAAATCTACTCTCTTACGGTTTTATGGGTCAGAAGTCTGACACAGGTCTCCCTGGGTTAAATCCAAGGTGGCGGTGGGCAGGGCTGTGTTCCTTCTGGAGCTGGAGGGGAAGAATCCTTTCCTTGTATTTCCAGGTGTCGAGGCTGCCCGTGTGGCTTGGCTGGAGGCTGGCTTTCATCTGCAAAGCCAGGAGAGGCCCACCGAGTCTTTCCTCATCCTGGACACCAACTCTTCTTCCCTCTTCCATTATTTAAGAATGCTTATGATTACCATCGCCACCCGGATAATCCAGAATAATCTCTCCATCCCCAAGTTAGCTGGTTAGCCATCTTTTTAAAAAAATTTTTTTTAAATGTTTATTTATTTTTGAGACAGAGAGAGACAGAGCATGAACAGGGGAGGGGCAGAAAAAGAGGGAGACACAGAATCTGAAGCGGGCTCTGAGCCATCAGCACAGAGCCCGACGCGGGGCTTGAACTCACGGACCGCGAGATTGTGACCTGAGCCCAAGTCGGACGCTTAACCGACTGAGCCCCCCCCCCCCCCCCCCGGCGCCCCTGCCATCTTAATTCCATCAGCAACCTCCATTCTCCCCACGTGCCACATAAATATTCTCACGTTTGGGGATTAGGACGTGGACATCTTTGGGGACATTATTCTGTCAAGCATGCCAGACCCGACGGTGTCACCTCGGAAATCTCTCTGCGGTCCAGCTCTCCATCCCTCCCGCTGCTCCCTTCCTGCCTGCCCGCAACTCTCCCAAGATGCCCCCGGTAGTGGCCTCCTGTCTCCTGTCTCCAGTCTGTTGTGCTCGTCTCTCTCCCCCACTGTGTTCACAGCCTCCAGGGCAAAGGCTCCAAAGTACAGACACTGCCACTTCCAAGGCCCCGATCACCTGCAGGTGACAGTCCAAACTCTGTACTTGGACACACAGTACTCAACCTGTCCCCTTGTCCTCCCCTCCCACCCATCCCTGGCCCCACGGAATCACTTCCGGTTCTCTTTGTACCCCATGGTATTTGCCACCTCCTGGCCTTTGCCTGTGTGGTTTCAGCTCTCTGGACCGTCCACCCATCTTCATTCATCTCCTCAAGGAAGCCTTCCCTGACCTTTAGGTCCAGTTCAGGGTCCTTTAAAAAAAATTTTTTTTTTAAATGTTTATTCATTTTTGAGAGACAGAGAGAGCGTGAGCAGGGGAGGGGCAGAAAGAGAAGGAAACACAGAATCCGAAGCAGGCTCCAGGCTCTGAGCTGTCAGCACAGAGCCTGACGTGGGGCCTGAACTCACAGACCATGAGCTCGTGACCTGAGCTGAAGTCGGACACCCAACTGACTGAGCCACCCAGGCGCCCCCAGCGTCCCTTTATTGTCCTTCCCCGGAACCTGAATGTGCTCATCCCTGACCACCTTGGCTCAAGAGACCTGTGTCTGCCTCCCCATGTGCCCCCACCCCTGCCCCCCACCACAAACCCTCGAAGGTGACATCTGGCTAGCTACTTTGGCCACACTGCCCAGCATGGGATCACCCAGTGACTTGGTTCCGGGGGGATCGGTGAGGAGACCATCTGGGCTGTTCTGGGAAGCAGAGGAAAAGTTGGATAGAAAAGCCCTTTCCCTCACGGTGCACAAGGACCTTTGCCCTGCTTCTGGCAGGTGGAATGGAATAATATTAACAGCGACAACAGTGGGGGCCACCCTGCCGTCCGCTTCGTGCTGGACCACCGCCTCGTGAACCAATTCTCACCACAGCCTTGGGAGACACCACCCGTCCTCTGCGCCCTCTTTTATAGATGCAGACCCTCAGGCTCTCGAGGTTAACCACGAACGGGCTTCCGGAGGGACCCTGGGCCAGGAGGGTGTCCCGGCTTGTGTGTGGAAGGGTGGTGGTCATCTGTCCGTTCCTTCATTCAGTGGAGGGGCGGCCCCTCCTCGGGCAGGGGGCTGTGGCTGGCCCGGCTTTGGGGGTTGGCCTTGGGGGTTGGCCGGCCCCCTCGGAAGCGGAAGCTTCCGGGATGCGCTGTCCTTGTTGTTTGCTGGCCTCTTGACATCTCCTCTCCCCGCCCTGTCCCACCAGGATGTGCCGGCAGGAGGTTCCTTTTCAAGAGTAAGGGAGGGGCCTGGGGGAGCTAGCGGTCACCAGGGACAGCACTTCCGCTTCCGTTGGGGGAGATGAGAAAGTTCTGGAGCCGGATGGTGATGTCGGCTGGACAATGGTGCGAATGTACTTGATGCCCTGAGCTGTCCACTTCAAAGCGGCTCAAAGGTGAACTTTTATGCGACGTGTATTTGACGGCAATAAGAGGCGTTTGCTGACTTTTTGAACGTCAGCTGCCCCTTGCACACTTGACATTTCTCAAGGCCCCCCGGGGGGCCGCAGGCGTCCTCCTTTCTCTGTGGGAACGACGTCCAGGAGGGTGGCAGCCACCCCCTTGGCAGATGAGGAGACTGAGGCGTGGAGGCCGGAAGTGGTGACTCTGCGTTTCAACCCGATATACCTCTAGGGGGAAGGTGCAGTGTGGCCCGGGTTGGGTGTTCGGGCTCAAAGCGGGTCTGCCCTTCACTGTCGCACGGCCTTGGGCTTCCCGCTGCTGGCTTTCCTCTTCAGACGACTGGGGACAATGACAGTGTCCTCTCCGGTCCAGCGACAGCATTTGGCGAGATGGTATTGGAAGGATTTAGCATGATAGCTTGGCCACCATCAAAAATCAGATCCCCTCCGGAGTCGGCTGATGCTCCCTCTTGGTGCTAAGGTGGACGGTGGGCATCCCCTTCAGCCTTGACAATGGTAGGAACCAGCTAGGAAGCCTCCATTTAACAGATGGAGACACTGAGGCTTGAAGCTGTGCCCAGGGTGCCGTGGGGGGGGGGGGGGGGGGGGGGGGGGCGGCCCCAGGCTGAGATTGAGAAAGGTGTGTGCCATGGGTCTGGGGAGGGACAAGGGTTAGGCCAGAGAGTGAACACGGGGGTGGGGAGGGTGGCTCACAGCTCGTCCACTTTTAAGTGTACAGGCTCGTCCCGGGGGGTGGGTGGGGGAGGGTGGGGGTGCTGTGTTCGGTCCCGCAGGGGCGGGGCTCTGAGGTGGGACCATCATAAATTGCATGGAGGCAAATCCACACTGAACAGACTCCCCTGCGGCCCCGATCAGGAGTCAGTGCCCTGGGCTCTGAGATAACCCTGAGTCCTCCGGGGGGGTGGGGGGTGGGGAGGGAATCTAAATTCAGCTCCAAGCGGGAAAAGGACCCCTCTTCTCCTCCATCTCATCCAGCCCCCTTCTGGAGTTATGGGGGAGGGCTGGAGGGCTGGAGGTGGTCTAGGGTAAAGGTGACGTTTATTTCAGCAAAGGCTTGGCGGGAGGATGGCGAGGGACAATTCACGCGCATCGCTGGACGAAGAGTGTCCAGCAGAGGAAAGAGGAAGTGCACAGGCTCCTGGGGGCCCCTGAGGGACAGCAAAGGGGGCCCTGTGGCCAGAGTCGGGGTGAGCAATGACTTCAGGAGATTGAGGACAGAGGTTGGGCGCCGGGGGGGGGGGGGCGTCAGCCACTTGGGGACTTTGGCTTTTGCCAGGAGAGAGGTGGGAAGCCCCTGGAGGATTTTGAGCAGAACGTAATCTGATTTACATTTTAACCACCCCCTCCCCCCCAGCTGCTGAGCTGGGAGGAGTGAGGACAAGGACCCAGGATGAGGACGAGGTTGACAGGGGGAGGGTGGCATCTTTGGATGGGGGCTTTCGAGAGAAGGCGGAGTCAGGAATGACTCCAGAGGCTCTGGCCAGGGTCACTTGCCAGAGAAGGAACCACTAGCTAGGGAGGCACCAAAGGTTCTGGGAGGGGAAGAAGAGAAGTTGGTTTCAGTTACCTCGGAAATGCCGTTTGGACAACCAGGTAGCCATGAGCGAGCTGAGCCTCGGGGAGGGCTGGGTGGGGGTGTGAACGTGGGACCCGGGAGTATAAAGGGGCGAGACTGGCTGAGACCAAGTAAGACGTGAGGGAGAAAGGAGGGGCCTGTGTGGCTTTCTCAGGACCGCAGGACCAAAGTACCGCAAAGCCAGCGGTGGGACACGGTGGAAATGTATTCTGTCACAGTTCGTGAGTGTACAAATCTGAGATCGGGGTCCCAGCAGTGTCGTGAGGGACTGAGACTCTGGCTGGCCCCCTACCTTGCGTCTCCCAAGCTTCTGCTGGGGGCTGGCGATCCTTGGCTTGCTTCTGGAGTCATCTGGCATCCTCCCTGTGGGTCTCTGTCCTCCTCTTGTCAGGACACCGGTCATATTGGGTAAGGGCCCCTCCTACTCACGTAAGACCTCATCTCAACTAATCACATCTGAAAAGACCCGATTTCCAAGTAAGTTCACATTCTGAAGTACTGGGGATAGGATTTCAATATTCCTTCCTTCCTTCCTTCCTTCCTTCCTTCCTTCCAGAAAGAGAAAGGGTGAGGTGAGTTGGGGAGAGGGAGAGGGGCAGAGGGACAGAGAGAGAGAGAGAGAGAGAGAGAATCTTAAGCAGGCTCCCCACAGCACAGAGCCCAATGCAGGGCTTGATCCCATGACCCTGGGATCATGACCTGAGCCCAAATCAAGAATCACATGCTCACTCGACTGAGCCACCCAGGCATCCCTTCAATATATCTTTTTATCAACGTTTTTTTTTTTTATTTATTTTTGGGACAGAGAGAGACAGAGCATGAACGGGGGAGGGGCAGAGAGAGAGGGAGACACAGAATCGGAAACAGGCTCCAGGCTCCGAGCCATCAGCCCAGAGCCCGACGCGGGGCTCGAACTCACGGACCGCGAGATCGTGACCTGGCTGAAGTCGGACGCTTAACCGACTGCGCCACCCAGGCGCCCCCAATATATCTTTTTAAAACACACTGTATTAAAATTTTTCTTAGATGACATATTATTAAATGTTCATCTATTTGAGAGCGAACGAGAGAGCGGGATAGGGGCAGAGAGAGAGGGAGAGAGAGAGAGTCCCCAGGCGGGCTCCTTGCTGTCAGCACCGAGCCTGACTCTGGCCTCGATCTCACAGCCTTGAGATCATAACGGTGAGATCATGACCTGAGCCGAAGTCGAGGGTTGGATGCCTAACCGATCGAGCCACCCAGACAGCCCGTAGAAGATCTTGTGAAAATATTGTGGAAAAATACGCAAGATTTAAAATTTACCATTCTAATCACCTTTGAGCATACACTTCCCTGGGGATTAAACACAGTCACTTTAGACACAGTCACATTTTTATGCAATCGTCCCCACATCCACTCATAGAACTTTTTCATTTTGCAAAACGAATCTGTACCCGTTAAACACGAACTCCGCCATTACACATTTCTCTCCCTCTTCCCAGCTCCCGGCAGGTGCCGAGGCAGGGTGGGCATCTCTAGAAGGAGGAGGGGGCAGCGGGAGTGGTGGTGGGGGGGGGCAGATGTTGGGGGGAAGTTCCTGGATCTTTTCTTTATTGTTTCTGTCCTGCGGACAAGGTGGGTCATCGGGCGAGAGAGTCAGGGGAGACAGCTGATGGTCTGGGGGGTGAGGAGAAAGCACAGGACGGTGACCTAGGAGAGGGGTGAGTGGGTGGACCCAGGAAAGGAAGCACGAGAGAGAGAGAGAGAGAGAGAGAGAGAGAGAGAGAGAATATCCCAAGCAGGGTCCGTGCTGTCAGCCCAGAGCCAGACGCAGGGCTCAAACCCATGAACCATAAGACCTGAACCTAGATCAAGAGTTGGACGCTTATCCGACTGAGCGACCCAGGTGCCCCTGTTTCGTCAGTGATTAAAGGTCCTCCCCTCCGTAAAAGCGCTAAATGTTTACAAGATTTGAAAAATTCCAAGCCACATCATAAGAAAAACATTTAAATGCCTTTAATTTCACCACCCAGAAATAATTACTGTTAAAATGTGACGATCTCTTTGCAGCATGTTTTTCAATGTGCATTGACTGCTGTGGATTTACCGTGTTCAGCAAATCCTACTTCCCTTCTCTTCCGGGGCCCGACTAGACTACATTTCCCAGCCGCCCCTGCAGGTAGGGAGGCACGTGATAGAGTCTGACCAATGGAAGGTGGGAGGAAGTGACATCACCCGCTTCTGGATCAGGCCCGTAAAATCTTTTGATCCACCGGGGCCGTCTCTCCCTCCCGCAGCTCAGGGGACTTAGCGAAGGACTCCAAGACCCTAGGGGGCATCCAAGCCAGTAATTGGGATGCGCCTGCGTTCCTGAATGACCCCGGTAGAGCAGAGACCCCACCTCCCCATGATAGTTCCAGGAAGATGAGATGGCCCTTTGTTGTGTTAAAGTCATTGAACTCTGGGAGTTGTCTGTTAAAGCAGTCAGCCTGGTGCAGTAACGTCACATAAACACTGGAGTCATGCTGGGATACGTTTTAAGGCTTATTATTATTATATTATTATTATTACTACCCCTGCTTAGCATTTATCGTAACCTTCTCCAATATTATTAAACAATCGTAGCACGATTTTATTTATTTACTTACTTATGTATAAATGTTTATTTATTTATTTTGAGACAGTGAGAGCGAGCCTTCATGCACGAGCAGGGGAGGGGCAGAGAGAGAGAGAGAGAGAGAGAGAGAGGGAGGGAGCATCCCAAGCCGGCTCCACGCTGTCAGCGCAGAGCCCAACTCCGGGCTCGAACCCATGAACCGTGAGATCCTGACCGGAGCCAAAATCAAGAGCCGGGCGCTTAACCGACTGAGCCACCCAGGCGCCCCCTCTTAGCACGAGTTTAACGGTCGCCTGTTACAATGACATATTTACCCGGTGCCATATGGTCGGATATTTAGGTTGCTTCCAACGTTTTGCTTTTTCATAAGTCATGCCCCAGCAAACACCCTCGTGGCAAATCAGGTCATCCCATCTGGAGGCGCACCGATTCCCCCCACCCCCACCCGCCTCAGTTTCCTGCCTCTGAGCCTGTCCTCCAACCCCGTGCTTAAAGAGGTGCCCCAATTCCGCAGAGACTGTTTGTAAAAAGGAGCGTAGTGGGATGGAAAGGACGTTCTGGGACCCAGGTGTGGGAGAAACCTTGCTCTTCCTCTCAGTGACCGCTGCGTGCCCTCGCGCCCCCTTCCTGCTGCTGTCATGGTCGTGGAGGAGGTGGGGGTCACGGGACCGAAGGTCGGCAGACATCTGGTCAGCTCGAAGCCCCAACACCTTGTGAGCCTGGCTCCTCTGCAGGCAGGGGGGGGTCTCTCTCTCCCGTTTCCCGTTGCGGATGGTGCCTGACTGCGTGAAACGGTTCACGCGGTCTAAGGGACTTGGGAAGGAGTGACGTGTCCCACGTGCTGTCCCCGCGCCTGCGCAGGCGGGGCAGTTTGGGGCGCGCCGCTCTCGGGGCATCGCGTGGGCGTTCGCCGAGGTCGACTGCGGACTTTGTGCCGCACTTCTCACGTCGGGGTCCAGCATCTTTCCCCCTGTATTGGTTTCCTGGGGGT
Source organism: Panthera uncia (assembly GCF_023721935.1). NCBI lineage: Eukaryota > Metazoa > Chordata > Mammalia > Carnivora > Felidae > Panthera > Panthera uncia. The sequence continues at coordinate 85,251,487 of NC_064807.1, forward strand.
GGTACCGTAACAAACAACAGTGCCCGAGCTGGGTGGCTCAGGTCAACAGAAATCTGTTCCGCGTCTGGAGTCCAGAAGTCTGAGATCAAGGTATTGCCAGTGTGACGCTTTCTCTGAGGACCCTGAGAGTGGGGAGGGGGCGGGGGGGGATCCTTCCTTGCTTCTAAAGCTTCTGGTGGCCCCAGGCTTGTAGATGGATCGCTCCGGTCTCTGCCCGTGTCCTCTCCTCTACGCATGGGTGGGATGGTTAGGACTTCAACGTATCTTTTGGGGGGGGATATAATTCAACCCATAACGCCCTCGGTGGGTCCTCTCGGATCCTGGGCTTCCTCCATTCAGCTGCGGTGACAGTCTCTGCGACACTGTGCTCAGTCCCATCCGCTTGGGGACCCTTAGCCATTTCTGCTTTGCTGCTGCCTTACCGTGTGGGATGCAGTGTCAGGGCCAACGAGGACACATCCTGGGGGGCCCAGGCACCATCTTGGATGTCCCCACATCCCCTAAACCTGTCTGAGTCGTTCTACTGCTCCGGGGCCCTCAGGCCCGCCCTTCCTCCTCAGGTCCAGTGTCTTCCACACCCCTGCAGGACTCCCCTCGTGTCGGGCTCCCTTCTCCCCCTTCTCTGTGCTACAGATGTTACCCACCGTCCCTGTCCCTTGGTGGGGCAAAACCCTCGTGGTTTAAGTTTCATGGTGGTGGCGATCCTAGAGAGAGAGACAAAAATATTGACTCAGTCAGAGAGAGAACGCAGCAGGAAACGTTTCAAAGATTCTATGCCTGTTAAAATGTCTTTGATGTTAAAGCCCTATTTGCCTTGACCTTTGAAAGTCTAAACAGATGGGAAACCCTGGTCTGCCAGTCTGTCTACTCCTTCTACTTCCCCATCCATTCCCTCGATGCCCCCGGGCCCTTGTTTTCTTTTGCTGGGACTCTTTCCTCCCACCTCGTTGCTGGGACAATTCCTACTCATGCGTTGGGTGGCAGAATTCGTTGGGGGAAGCTGTCCCCGAGGCCCAGACGCATATCCACCCCCCACCCCCCCTCCACCAATGGGCTGCTGGCACCCACCGCTCTTGTGGCTGTGTGTGTCACATCTATGACCCTCAGCGGCCACGGGTCCATGAGGACAGGAGCCACACCTGTATTGTTCCTATGTCCCCTCTGTTGGCACTTGGTAGGAACTGATTCAATGTCGAATAAAAGAATAGAAGCCCTGGCAAGTGACCCAACATTTGGTATTGGGTTGAATGTATGAACTTGCCTACAAAAATCACAGTTGCATGTGACTGAAGCCTTCCCAAGCTCTGCTTTTTGGGAGAGCACCATTGCTGGGCGACGATGCACTCGTGTGTCGGGGAGGGGAGGTTTCGGATGGTCTGTAATTTCCTGGGACTTCCCTCTTACCTCTTCAGTTGGCCACCTACCCTCCAAGGCCCAGGCTGACTCCAAGTTGGGTGAGTCCTCCTGTGTGTGCTACTGTAGCCCTGGTGGCTTAGCTGATTTCTCCATTTTCCATTGGTTCTCCAGTTTCTCCACTCAGTGGTGAGTTGAGTGCCTCCAGTCTTAGAGCAGCTTGGAGCTTGGCCACTATTTGAGCCAGTGCAGAGTAGGTGTTAAAAGCCATAGATTTGGGGGTCATGAACTACTGGGGCCTCACCAAAATAAAAAGCTTCTGCACAATGAAGGAAACAATCAGCAAAACTACAAGGCAACCGACAGAATGGGAGAAGATATTTGCAAACGACAGAGCAGATAAAGGGTTAGTATCCAAAATCTGTAAAGGACTTCTCAAACTCAACACCCAAAAAACAAAGAATCCAGTGAAGAAATGGGCAAAAGACACGAATAGACACTTCTCCGAAGAGGACATCCAGGTGGCCAACGGACACATGAAAACATGCTCGACATCACTCATCATCAGGGAAATGCAAATCAAAACCACAATGAGATGCCACCTCACCCCTGTCAGAATGGCGAACATTCACAACTCAGGCAACAACAGATGTTGGCGAGGATGCGGAGAAGGAGGGTCTCTTTTGCACTGTCGGTGGGAATGCAAGCTGGGGCAGCCACGCTGGAGAACAGTACGGAGGTTCCTCAAAAAACTAAAAAGAGAACTGCCCTACGACCCAGCAATGGCACTACTAGGCATTTATCCAAGGGATACAGGTGTGCTGTTTCGAAGGGACACATGCATCCCCATGTTTATAGCAGCACTATCGACAATGGCCAAAGTATGGAAGGAGCCCGAATGTCCATCAATGGATGAACGGATAAAGAAGATGTGGTCTGTATAGATACAATGGAGTATTACTCGGCCATCAAAAAGAATGAAATCTTGCCGTTTGCAACTACGTGGATGGCACTGGAGGGTATTATGCTAAGTGAAATTAGAGAGTCAGAGAAAAACAAAAATCGTATGACGTCACTCACATGAGGACTTTAAGAGACAAAACAGACGAACCTAAGGGAAGGGAAACAAAAATGGTATAAAAACAGGGAAGGGGACAACACAGAAGAGACTCGTAAATAATGGAGAACAAACTGAGGGTGACAAGAGGGGTGGTGGGAGGTGGGAGGGGCTCAATGGGGGAGGGGCACTAAGGAATCTATTCCTGAAATCACTGTTGCGCTATATGCTAACTAATTTGTAGGTAAATTAAAAAATTTCAAATTAAAAAAACCAAGCAATGGATTTGGTATCAAACAGTTCCCAGTGCGGGCCTGGTACACAGTAGATGCTCAATAAATGCTGTGGGCTTATGGGAAACAGATTGGAGTGGGAGTCACGGCCCTGCCACTTATTGGCTCTGAGACCTTGGGCAAGTTACTTAAATTCTGAGCCTCAATCTCCTCGTCTATAAACGGGCGACCATGTGCCCACCTGACCAGGTTCACTGAGACAAAGGGCTTGCTTGGTGGGGGCTGGGCCCGCGTGAGGGTTCACGGCAGCCAGAACTGACGGCGGTGGGATCCTCCCAGTAGCGAGGGAGTTTCTTTCCCTCCAGCCATCCTGTCCCTCACCCTAGGGTTCATCCGTCTTCTTCTCTGTGGTCCCTTCACTTCTGGCTCAGAGCCCTGCAGGGGCTCCTTGTCACTTCTCGAGTGACATCCAGGTCCCTCCCCGAGCACCTGAGGCTCTCCGAGGTCGGCCTCACCCAGCGGCGTTTCCAGCCTGGCCTCTGACCACACTCCTGTTCTTCGGCCAAACATGTCACTTGCTGTTTCTGTCCCCAGTCCCCCCGGAGGCCAGGCTCCTTGCGCCGCTCGGGCTGTCCCTTTCCACCTGGGATCCCCTTGCCTCACCAAATGAGGCAATGTTTGCCAACGAACTTTGACAACAGATGGCTACTATCAAAAAAACCCAAACCAACAGAAGAGGGGTGCCTGGCTGGCTCAGTCAGTAGAGCGCGCGACTCCTGATCTTGGGGTTGTGAGTTTGAGCCCCATGTTGTATGTAGACATTGTTTAAAAATACAATCTTATAGGGGCGCCTGGGTGGCTCAGTCCGTTGAGCGTCCGACTTCGGCTCGGGTCATGATCTCACGGTCTGTGAGTTCGAGCCCCGCGTCGGGCTCTGTGCTGACAGCTCGGAGCCTGGAGCCTGCTTCCGATTCTGTGTCTCCCTCTCTCTCTGCCCCTCCCCTGTTCACACTCTTGTCTTTTAATAATAAATAAGTGTTAAAAAAAAATCTTATAGGGGTGCCTGGGAGGGCTCAGTCAGTGAAGCATCTGACTCCGGCTCAGGTCATGATCTCAAGGTCCATGAGTTCGAGCCCCGTGTCGGGCTCTGTGCTGACAGGTCAGAGCCTGGAGCTGCTTTGGATTCCGTGTCTCCCCTGCTCTCTGCCCCTCCTCCGCTCATGCTCTGTCTCTCCAAAAGGAATAAATCTTAAAGATTAAAAAAAAAAAAAACTAAAAAAATCTTACAGAAACACACAAACAACCCAGAAGAGATGTGTGTGTGCACCCATCATTCACAATTGCCAAAAGGTGGGAACAGCCCAAGTGTCCGTTGACGGATGGATCGACCCAACGTACCATCGGTACCTGGAATATTATTCAGCCTCAGAAAGGAAGGAAATTCTGGCACCTGCTACCACACAGAGGAGTTCATAGACATAAAAAGTAGAAGGGTGGGTGCCAGGGGGAGGGGGAGGGGCGCTAGGGTGTTTAATGGAGGCAGAGACCCATTTGGGAAAGACGAGAGGAGTTCGAGAGATCGGCTGCACAACGACACAACTGAGCTATACCCTTAAAATTGTCTTTTTGGAGTTTATTTATTTCTTTTGAGAGACACCGAGAGAGCACACGTGCAAGCGAGTGGGGGGAGGAGCAGAGAGGGAGAGAGAGAATCTCAAGCAGGCTCCGCACCGTCGGCACAGAGCCCCACTCGGGGCTCAAACCCGTGAAACCGCGAGATCACGACCTATGCCAAAATCAAGAGTCGGTTGCTTAACCGACGGAGTCGCCCAGGCCCCCAACTACTAAAAACCGTGACGATGCGGGATTAAGAGGTACAAACTTCTAGTTATTAAACAAACAAATAAATAAGTAAATAAGAAGGCCAAGTTGGTGAATTTCCTGCTAGGTGTATTTACACACACACGCACGCACACAGACAAGCAGACTTTGAACGTTGTCTTTGCCACGGCCATCCAGATGTCCTTGCTCGGCGGGACAGAAGATGGTCTGCATCGAGGTGCCAGGAAGCTTCTGTTTTGCTGCCAGAGCCAGGCTCCCGGGAACATTCCAACCCCACTCCCCACCATCGGGAAGGCAGAGACCCCTGTGATGAGCGGGGCTGTTCCGGGGCTCTCTTCTGCCCTCGTCCTTCCCTCACCTGGCCTCACCTGCGAGCTCCCCCAAATCCTCTCCTCCAAAGGCCCTTCAGCCTCTGCCGCACTTCCCCTTCCACAGCCACGCATGGGTCTTGGCTTTGTCCGGATGCCCCTCCGTAACCTCCATTTTTAGCCTCCTATGCTTCCGCCTCCCCTCTTTCCGCACACTCCCTCTGCGACCTTGACACCCATAGTTCCTTGCCCCCTGAGAACCTTGGTCCCCCTTTCCCTTCCTTTCCCTCCCCTACCCCCCACCTCTTCTCACCGGCTCACGGTCTCATCTCTACACCCTTTGTCCCCCGCCCTCCTTTCCTCCTATTCGCTGTCCTGGCTTCGCCTCATGACCTTGGCCCCAAGTGAACCTTTCAGATCATGGTTGTTTCTCATTTCTGAAAAACAAAACAAAACAAACCACCAGAGGACTTCCCAGCCCTACATTCACCGCCCTCCCCACTGCGCCCACCTGCTCGGCCTTCTCTGCACTCACGGCCATCAATCGGTCAGCTGTCCCCCTCCTGCCCCGGGGGCCTCCAAGTGTCTCCACAGCTTTACCCCATTTGCAGCCCTCCCCAGTCATCAGCTGCCTGCTCCTTTCCTGGATGGTCACCACCAACATGCAACAAATATTTGGGAATGTCCCCTGTATTTCCAAAAGCCACCCCTTGGCCCCACAACCCCCCCCCAGCTTCAGCCCCATTTTTCTGACCCCCTCTGGCACACTTCCTGACATGGATCATCGAAGGGCTCTCTCTCTCTCTCCACACCCCTTCCCGTGATCTCCTGGGCCCACTGCAGACAGGCTTTGGCCTGGGCCGCTCCACCCAAACGGCACTTGCCAAGGTCAGCGCTGACTGCTCTGCCGCTAACCCCAGAGGTTACCCTTGGCGTCCACGTTCCTGCACCTGCCCGCTGTGGTGGTCGGCCGGTCGCTCCGTCCATCTCTGAATACTCTTCGCTTGCTTGGCCTCCCCCCCCTTTTCTGACTGCCCCATCCGAGTGCCCTTTGCTCCTCCTCTGCCTGCTAACCTGGACCTGCCCGGGGCTGGGGTCCTGACCCCTGCTTCGCCTGTCTGTCGCCCTCTCCCTGGGTGGTCTCTCTCTCGGTTTCATGTGGCTGAGAGCCAACTTTACAGGGGATACCTCCTGCCTCCAGCCTGTCCCCTCCCCCGAGCTCTGGGCTTCCCCAGCACCTCCCGAAGGGGATGGCTCGTGGCTCCTCCCACTTAACCGGTCCCCAACCGTGTCTCCTCGACCTGCTCCCCGCAACGTGCTTTCCAGCAGTAAGTGGAAACCGCACGCTTTCATTTTCTCAGGTCACAACTCTTGGGCTTATCCTTGACGCCGGTCTCTTCCACATCCAGATCCATAAATCTTGTCAGCTTCTAACTCTGGAAGCGCACCAGGCACCTGGCCCCTTCTCCAGGTCCCCTGGGCCCCGTGGGCCAGCACCATCCGGCTCCCCTGTATTAACTGACCGTCTCCCTGCGTCACCCTGCTCCCTTCGGTCTATTCTGCACGTTCAAGAGCAAAGCATCCTTTTAAAATTCAAGTGAAATCTTGACTCTTGCCAGCTGGGAATGCTCCAGTGGCTTCTCATCGCGGGGCGAGGAAGATCCAAAGGCCTGGCTGCGGCCCACCAGGCTCGACCTGATCCTGCCTCTCCCTTACCTGGCTGCCCCCTTCCGAGCCCCGTGAGGGCAGGGGCAGCCCCGTGTGTCCCGGAGAATGAGGACCCGCTCCCAGACCCCCCCCACGGGTACAAATGTGACGAATGAACAAGTGAGGACACGTGACCACAGCTTCCCCCAGCCTCCTCTTGTCCCTGCCTGTCCTGGGCGCCGCACCTGGCCCCCTCCCGCCTCCCCTCGGCCAGGTGTGCAGCCTCAAGGTCTCTGCCTTCTGGCTGCCAACTTCTTCTCCGCAAAGGGGGTGCTCCGGGGACAAAGGTTTTGCGGTGCCCCCAGATCCGCGTGAACCTCCTCCTGTAGTCCTGGTGGAACTCTTGGGGCGCCCCCTTCCCGGCCCTCATCGGTGGGCGGGGCTGGGAGAGCAGAGGCCCCGCCCCATTGTGGCCACGCCCCACCTCTAACCGACCGAGATTGGCAGGAGGGCCCCTGGCTCCTCACCTGCGCTTTGCGGAAGTTGGGGGGGGGGGCTGCTGGTCCCGGTTTGGGAGCAGAGGCCCCCGGATTCAAACGCCCAGCGCGTGGCAGGACTCAAGTGCCCACCCAGCGCGACAGACACCAGCCTGGCTTTCTTCCTTCTGACTTGACGTTGCCCCGGGAGCGGAACGGGAATAGAACTGCGGGGACCTGTTCCCATGCGCGGGCGAAATTGAACAAGTGCACAGAAATTCGCAGTTTTAAGTCTCTTTCCTTACAATTCTCTTATGCGTTTCACGCTTGCCAATATTTGTCTGCACGCGACATTCAATAATGATCGCGGCTGTCACCTACACAAACTTTATCTGTCGATCCCAGGCATCACGCGCTCTCGGTACCGATGGATGGAAATTCACAGAAAACCTGCGTTTGGCTGGTGCTCTTGTCGCGCCTCTCGCAGAGGAGGAGACCCGAGGCGCGGGGAGAGGGAGCCACCTGCTCAAAGTCGCACAGCCGGCGCAGCGGGAAGCTGAGATTTGAACCCGGGTCCGGGGAGCACCCCGGTCTCCTTGATGCACTTAGATGTTTTAGGAAAACGCTTTCCACTTTCCATCTGTCCATGAACTTGCCCTGGCTTTGCCTGCATCCTGCCTTAGGGAGCCCTTGTGTGTGTGTGTGTGTGTGTGTGTGTGTTGTTTCGCTTGCCTGTGTATGACCTTGGGGCTGAGGGCCAGAGGAGTCAAGGTGGCCATTCCTCAGGGCGACTTGAGTGGTGGGGTGGGACTCCTGGGGGCTGTCCCTGCCAACCATGGGCCCTTCTGCTTTTCCTGTTCCCTGACCAGAGCAGGGCTGCTCTGAGGACCCTGGGGGAGGGGGGTGGGATTCTGGGACCTGGTGTTTGTCAGGTGCCCACGTATGTAGGGAGGGTCTGCCCACAGCCTCTGGCCTGGCCCTCACTTCCAGGGTCATTGTTCTAGGCTGCAAAGGACTGGGCTTACCTCTGAACTCATTCTGCAAATTGGATCTAAGGTCAGATACCACTCCCCCCAGCCACTGGACTGAGACTGAGAGCCCCCAGCCCAGAGGGACTTGGTCACTGCTTCTGAGACCCCCCTTGTGTCACCGTCTCCCCACCCAGGGCTCATCACGCTCTACGGAGGGGCTCTGGGGTCTCCGAGGCTCTTGGGACTGAGCATCAGACCGCTCTCCTGACAGAGGTCAGAGTAAGGGATGTCAGGGGTGTCAGAAGCGGGTCATGTGGCCAGTGACCTCACAACCGGCACTGGGGCCACGGGGGATTTGCTGCCCGTGGCCTACGCCACCAGCCTGCCTCCGCCGCTGTTTCGTCGGGATGCGACCGACAGCTGCCAGTCCTTTCGCGAAACGTCACCTCCGTCCTTGCTGGCCTCTCGCCCAGAGGATTGTTTTGGGGGACCGTCCTGGCACCCTCGCGCGTTTCTCCCCGCTTTCTTCACCACCGCCCATTTTAATTCACACGTTCCTTTCTGAGACTTATAATTGCGTTTCTCCTGAAGGAAATTGTTCGCATGTGGGATGATTTGGGTCCGACCTACCTGCTTCACTTAGAAATCAAGGGGGGTGGTTTGTGAGGATGTGGGGGTGTGGCCTCCTTCCCCTCCAACTCTGGCCAGGGCTCTAGGCTGCATCTGGGGAGGGGGGGTGATGGTCAGAGGGTTACTGCGGCAGACGGTCCTGGGTCCCGAAGGCAATCCTGTAGGCACCGTGATCTTCAGAGAGGTGATGATGCCCTGCTCAGGAGAACCACTGCGGGCTGGAGGAGGGGACCTCTAGGTGAGGGGGTTTGAACCAGGGGTACCGGGGTGGGGGGGAAGGGCATCTTCGTAAGGAGCACATTCCAGAAAAAACGTACAGCATTTGTAGTGAACAGATTTGGCCGCGCAGGGAGCAGAGGGCTGAGGGCTGTGGTCTGCTCGCTCCCAGGAGGAGGCCGCGGGCCAGGCTGTCCCCGCACCCCCCCGGGATCCAGGTGTCCTCAACTGTTAACGGGGCCATCGAGGTACCTGCCTCATGCTGGAGGTATAATAAGGCCCGTTAGCATTAGATGAGATCAGGCGCCTGCCTTGCAGGGAGTCCCGTATCCTGGCTCGGTGGCCGCACAGACTCACGCCACAGGAAGGTTGATTCTCTTCCCCGGGTCTCTGAGCCCTTCTGGTTTCCGGGAGAAGCTCACCCTCCCCGACCCTTTCATCACAAAGCTCTTGGCAGGCGGCAAGAGCCAGAGAGAATTTAATAACATTGTTTTATTTTCATTGTAACTTATTTTTACTTTTATCTTCTATTTACAGCGCTCTGATCTTAGCTTTCCACTCAACAGCGGTCGTATAAAGCTCCCTGCTAGATACATTTATTTAAGGAAACACAGTGAATTCCTTTAAAGAAAAATACTAAGCAAGCAATAACACGGGTGAGATCCAGACGGCAGAACATCGCGAAGTTGGGACCTGAGGGGCTGGGTCAAGACCAGGTGCCGGGAACAGACCCACGGATGGAGGTTTGTTGGTTTGTAAGTCAGTAGTGGATAGTTCTTTTGTGAAGTTCGCTCCGACGGGAGAGGGAAGCGTAGGTGGTAACACATTTGGGAGGAGGGGTTTGGGCCCTGTCAGCTGTTCCTTGGGCCCCCTCCCCCTCCTGTCAAACCTGTCCACGGCCCCCCCACCCTGAGGCTCTCCCATCTGTGCTGGAGCCCAAGACGGCAGCGGGAGTCTCCAAGTAAGATCTGTTGGCTCTCGAGGTAACATTCCCCCAAATCGTCCTACCTCCTATCAGGAAGCCTGCCCACGGGCCCACATTATTCTAGACCTTAACCTCTCTCTGCGGGCTGCCTTTCCTGCACTGCACACCCCCACCCGCGCCCCCACCCCCACCTCCCCAGCCCACGACTCTCTTGGTGCACCTCGGGCAGCCTCCTTGGCAGGAGGCTGGGGTTCCCCTGGTGGCCTTGCCCCGTGCCCATCCCCACCTGGGAGGACCTAGGTATGGGGTGGGGTGGGGGGCACAGGGATGGGCTCACTGATCGGCGGTGACTGGGGAGAGGCCGAGCTCCCTGCCGGACCACTGGGGCCCCCCCACCTGCCACCCCAAGGGCCTCGGGAGCTGCTGTCCACCGCCGTCACCTGCCCTCTGGCAGTCTCGCGGTCCCCAGGGAGTTTGAAGCCCACTAACTTGCCGGTGGTGGAAGGAAAGGTATTTGGGATCCCAGGAGGGGTGCGGGGAGGGGCCGGCTGGGCTTGGGTCACAGAGCTTCAGATCTCCTGCTTGCAGCTGCATTGGGGTCCGTCCCTTCTATCCTAGGATCCATCTGGGGTCAGAACAGGGAATATTATTACTTTTTTTTTTTTCACAAAATTTCATCCTTGGCCCTGCAGATGGTGCCCGCCCCCTGATGAACTGCCCAGGGTGGAGCTCCCAGACCCCTTGTGTTAGGAGCCTTGTTTGTGGTCCGTCTGGGAAGCATCCAGGACCCCCCCCCCCCCATTCACTCCTGGAGAGCCTGGCTTCCCTTCCCCTGTACCTCGCCTCGGGGCTTGGCTTTCTCTGTTCCCCATCTTCTCTAGACACCATTCTCGGGCCACTGGCTGCCTTAGGATCAGGGAGGGAGGGGATCAAAGGTAAGCTCTTAGGCCCTCTTAGAGAGTCACCCTCTGGTTTCAGGGGGGACCCGGGGCGTGCATTTTGTCAAGCACCCAGTGGTTCTGGTGCGGATGCTCTGGGAGCCACACCCTCAGGGACCTGGGACCCCAGACTGTTGACGAGCGGATGAGAGGCTGCACCTAGGGGCTCCTGTCTAGTGTTTAGCATGGAGATTGTGGGACTGGGCTAGGAGTTGGGGTGAGGGTTGGGAGATAAGAGGGGCTATCCTCCTCCCAGGATCTCCCGGTCTACACCAGCGCTTCTCAAACCTGAGTGTGCACCTGTCACCTGGCGGCCTCGTTAAAACGGACCGTGGGCCATCCGGAGTTCCTGGTTCACGGGCCTGGGCAAGGTCCTGGGCAGCGTTCGTGCTGCTGGCTCCGGAACCACACTTCGAGAACCGCTGACGTACACAGGCACACAGACAGTGACAGTGGCCGGGACGGGGCTCAGAGGCCACGTTTTTCCTCATCCTCCGGGGCCATCACAGCCCCTGGAGGAAGGAAGCCGGACCTACACAAACGGGCACGACATGAAAACACCCACTTGTCACTTGCAGTGCCCTGAGGGGGGGCTGGCTCTGGGTGGTGTTCAGTGCGAATGCACGTGCTCGGTGCTGGCTCCACGTGCTTCTGGGACCGCTCCCCCCCACCCCCCACCCCCCAGGGCCCCGCAAGGCGGGGGATGATGCGGCCCCCATTTTATAAGCGGGGAACCAGGGGCTCAGAGAGGGCAAGTGACCTGTTCAAGGTCACACAGCCAGCAAGTCCGGGAACGGGTTTAACTTCACCTCACCCCGCGAGGGGTCTAGAGGTGGCCTGGTTACCTCATCATGGTCGTTTGGAAGGGGGAGATTGTGGAGGAACGGGTGTGTGTTGTGGTGGAGAGGGACGGGAGACAGAAAGTGGCCCAGGAGTCTGGGCAGTGTGTGTGTGTGTGTGTGTGTGTGTGTGTGTTAGAAGGAGCAGCCATTCAAGGTCACTAGGGGAGCCTGGAACCCAGGGATCCCCCCCTTCACTGGATCTGATGTCCACCCCTGACTCCATTCTGCAGGGATGTCCTCTGACCCGGTGGCCCCCTCCTGCGGCGCCCCTCGAACAGGCCACCTCGGGGTGGGGGGTCATGGAGGGAGAGGCCACTGAGCTCAGCATCAGCCCCCACTGGCCAGGCACACCTGGGTGGGCCTAGAGGGGCCCTGGGCATCCAGATCCTGCTTCTGGCCTCAGGGCAGATCTTTGGGGGCCCCTTCTCCCCTCCCCCCCCACATGTGTACCACACACCCGTCCTGGGCCTGACTGTGACGGGCTTTGCCTGAGGAACAGCCTGAGGAATGGCCTGGTGGTGTGGGAAGAGCACTGGAGTAGGAGTCAGGAGGCCTGAGTCTCCCCCGGGGCACCTCAGCTTCTGCTCCGTAGAGGGAGGGGTGAGGCCTGGTGTCCAGAAGGGGCTCCGGTGGTCTGATGGGGTGGGTGTGCGGTGGGAAGGGCCCCCGCCTGTCCTGGTCTCCAGCCTGTGCCCCCACTGCCAGCTCTGCTCGGGAGGGGTTCCAGAAGCACCCAAGCCAGGGGCCAGGCTAGGCGGCTGTGTGCCACGTGCTGCCCTGGCAGAGTCCCCAGTGTCCAGCTGTGTGGTCTGGACACACTGACCCCTCAAAGCATCCAGGCTGACAGGTAGTAAGTGCTCAGTAAGCATCCATGTGTCATTGCTTGTAATAAAGTGCTTAAAAAGCTGGAGGGGTCCAGCGGGGCCCTTTAGATGTGACAGTTGGGGGGGGGGGCGCCTGGGTGGCTTAAGCGTCCGACTTCAGCTCAGGTCATGATCTCACGGTTCGTGGGTTCGAGCCCCACATCTGCTGTCAGCGCAGAACCCGCTTCAGATCTTCTGTCTCTGTCTCCTTCCTTCTCTGCCCCTCCCTTGCTTGCACCCCCCCCCTTTCAAAAATAAATAAACACTAAAAAAAGTAAATAAACATGCCACTTGGCTTTCTGGGCCGGGAGCTGGGTGCCAGCAGCCTGTAAGGGAGGGGTCTTGCCTTTTCTCTTCCTTCCCAGGCTTCAGGTGTGAGCTCTAAGATGAGCCCGTCCTAGGGGCCCCGCCCCAGACCACCCATGTGGTCATCTCGTGGGCTGCGCCCTTGTTTGCTGTCTGGGTGCTTTCGGGTGAGAATGGGAGCCAGGAGTCCCCAGACCTTGCCTCTGTGCGTGGTGCCGGGCCTGGACCCGGTTCTCCCCAAACCCTCGTGAATCAGTGAGCGGTGGCGTCCCCGTAATGCGTCTCTGCCTCGCAGAGGAGGACATCCAGGCTCAGAGAGGCAAAGCCGCTCGCCCAAGGACGCACGGGAGGACAGCGGTGCGGCGAGACCTCTAGTCTGTGCGGGAAGCCCCCCAGCCGCAGCCCCCCGCTTCTTGGCGAGCCAGGATTTTACACCTTCTGCAGACCCGGTGGGCTGAGAACATGGGGGGGGTTGGCGCTGGAGTGTTGGAAGCCGGGAGGCGATCTCTCTCTCTCCTGCTGAGCTTGGCAGGAGGCTTCACAGACCTAGCAAGTTGTGCAGAGAGCAGGAGCTCACGAAGCCACTAATTATCGCGGACTCAAGAGCAATGTCTCCCATCGGGGACCAGGAGGCAGGTTCTGGCTTTTCTTCTTGTTTTATTACCTTCTAAGTCTGGGACCAGTGGTTTCTGGATGGGGTCCTATTAACCGTACATCTGTCCAATGTGTTCATTCATTCATTCACTAAAATACTCTCAAAAGAGAAGGAGAAACCTCGCAGATAGCTCTACCTACCCTCTCTTGTGCGCAAAAGGCGTTTATTGGAGACGGTGGCCGGAGTGGGACATGATATCTCAGGGGCTACTGCCTGGATTTCCAGGGAGGGGAGACCATTCCCCTCCCAAACCCGGGCCCTTCGGCCCCCCTCCTCTCTGTCCAGCTACCTTGGGTCCGGCTCCATTCTGCCTCCCCCGTGGGACCGGCCATTCCCGCCCCCTCCAAGCCCCTGTTCTGTCCTCGAAGTTGGTGGCTCGCTGCCCTGCCTCTCCCACGTCTCCTACCTCTTCCTCCTCTCTGTAGAATGCAAAGTCTTCCTTCCATGCTGCAGGTCTGAGCTCAAGGGTCACCTTGTCACAGGGCCTCCCAGACCACCCTGTGTGCTTACCCTGTGGGCTTTCCCCTCTGTGTATCCCTAAGCCCGCAGGTCCAGTCATTCGGGAGGGGGACTGCTACAGAAGGTAACCGCTAAATGCCGGAAGATCTGCTCTGCACGGTTGCCAGAGTTTGCAACCAGAAAATACAGTACACTTTAGTGATACGTGAATTTCAGCTGAGTCAGAAACAACTTTTGAGTATAAGTAGGTCCCAGACATTGAATGGGATATACTTATACTAAAAAAAAAAAAAAATGTATTGTGCTTCTCAAGTTCCAATCGAACGTGGCATCTTGTATTTAACCTGGCCACCCTACCGTCTCCTGCCCCTCTTGGCCCCCTCGTCGGGCACTCTTAACAGCTAGACGGTGGGCGCCTGAGGCTGTGGCTGGATGCTTGTGGCTCAGCGGAGGACGCGATACGAAACGGGTGCCGGACAATAAACCGTAGCGACAGGACGAGTGCAGGGTAGCCTATCCCGGGCCGGGAGGGAGGACCGCGTGCGGAACCCTTGGCGATTTCTGTGAAGGACGGTGTAGATTAGTGGGGAAACTGAGATGCACCTTTGAATTATTACAGAACAGCTGTGAGTTCCTGAGCACATGCCGTGCACCGAGCCTCACAATTTCCACGGCTCTGAAGGCCTTACTGTTTAGGCCTTGGATGGGAAATCGAGGTTCAGAGAGGGGTTGTGCCTGGCCCCAGGTCACACAGCCAGGAGCCCGCGGAGGTCCTTCTCCAGCCGGGCCCAGGCGGTGCCAGCCCAGTGCCCGCCCTGGGGCGTGCACGAGACCCTAGAGGCACAGGCTGCTTTATGGAGACCCTCTGCACGTGGGCCCTCCCTGTGGGACCAATGGTCGGTGACCCTGAAGTCTGTGGGTCGTCTGTCCTCCCAGGTGAACCGCTCCCCATCAGTCCCGCATGTGCGGTTCGTTTGGTCGGGGACCCCTGCTTCCCCCCCCCCCCCCCCTTGCTCTGGGGGGGGGGGGGGCCCCCCCCCTCTGGGGTCCTGAACCCCGGGGGGGGGGTGCTGGGTTGAGCCCTGATGAGTTGGCGAAGGGGCACCAGCTGGGCAGTGAGGAGGGACAGGAGTTCAAATCCAACCCCCACCTTCTAACGGCTGTGACTTCAGGCCAGGCTTCCGCCCCGGTGTCGCGATCCCTGAAGAGGGAGTTTAATGAACTTGAACACCCCCAAACCCCAAGAAGTGCCAGCTGCCGATGATGCTGCTGCCGTGGAAGGTGGTTAGGGACCGGCCCGGAGGGGGACCCCAGGAGCCTTGTGCCCTATGTGGTGCTTTGTCTCTGGCTCCCCTGCTGGGGGCTGCCAGGAGGGAGACCCGCCCGCCCACCCGTTACTCAGACCCAGGGTCCCTCGGGCTGTGTCAGGCAGAGGCTGGGCCTCCCTCTGACCTGCCTCCTTGCAGAGGCTGCAGGCTCCCTCCTGCCTTCCAGGCTGCTGGGGTGTGTGTGTGTGTGTGTGTGTGTGTGTGGTGCCCGTGAAAAGGAGGCGGGGGCTGCAGTCCGGGGACCTCCCATGTCTTCAGTTCATCACCTGGCTGGGCAAGAGCGGCTGTCCTGGCTCCAGAAAGGTGGCTCCATTGTCCCAGGTTGTCATCACTGTCCCTCACGAGTGCCCAGAAGGAACCGCACGGTCCCTGCTGCTCCAGGGCTGGGCCATGCGCTCCCCTGTGGCTGCTTCCCTCTCCTGCTCCCACTGTGCTCCCAGAGGCGTCCCAGCCCCTTGTGTCACCCCAGAGAGGCGTCCCAGCCCCTTGTGTCTCCCCGAGCAGAGTACCTGTTGCAGGAAGCAGTGAGTGCGGGCCGTGTCATTAAGCTCAGGTTTGTTTAGCGCGTCCTTTTCCAGCACATCCATATCCATTCATTCATTCGTCCCCTCCCCCAAGCCCACGACAAACCACTGGGAAATGCGGTGTCGAACCGAGTCGCTGCCCCCACCCGTGTGCGTCTGTGTCCAGCCAGGTGTGCAAGGAGGGGTGGGCCGGGCGCTGAGCAGGTGAGGACAGAAAGCCCACACCACCTGGCGATTTCTCTGGGATCCTCCGATTCCGGGTCGCTGGGCTTCCTCCCACACACTCTCCTTTGTGGATGGTAAGAGATTAATATATGCAAATACCCTTTTCCTGTGGTGGTTTTAGCCTTGAACTCTGTGGATTAAGTTACTTGATTTAAATACATATTTGGGCACCCCCCCCACACACACACATATACATGTATAAATCCTAAACACTAAATAAAATCCCCTCATTTCGCATGTGCTGTAGAGCTTCTAATCCCAAGTCCTGTGGGCATTTCGACAGTTAAGATGGTTCACGGGGGCTGCCGAGATTTTATTTGGAATATCAAATACCTGTATAATACGGCATGGTCCTCAATGGGGCTTGCTAATACCAGCCAAGGGGGGCCGGGGGATAAGGTGGGCACTGGAGGTGTGTGGGAGGGGGGTCTCCGGAGGGATATTAGCAGGCGAGGAAGGAGGTGACTCCACGGGAGCCTGTCAAGGGCTGCGGGGGGGAAAGTGACATGGAGAGACAACCGGGTTGGGAGGCACCAGACGCCTGGCCAAGGCTGTGGGTCCATCAGCATCCTCTAAGGAGGCTTTGGGAACAAAGTGGCCAAAGATGGGACCCAGGACAAACTTCTTCCAAAGCCATTAGAGGGGTGCCGGGGGCCGGGCAAGGCAAAAGGGTCCTGGGTTTGGGGAAAGGCAGGGGACGGGCTCTGACAGCAGGGCAGAGGGCAGCCTGGACTGACTCGCCCACGGCCACGGAGAAGAGGAAGGCTGGTTCCCCAACAGATCTTGCCACACCGGGACCTCAGCCTCCCTCCTGCACCACCCCTCCCCTGCCAAAGCAGAAGGGCCTCTGGGCCTCCTGGTTTAGCTGGTAGGTCACCTGGTAAGCTGAGGGACAGAGCCCGGGCACCTCTTGGGTGCCCCAGGAGCAGGTGCAATGCTTACCCTTCCCTGAGACCAGGTGGCCCTGGAGAGAGCCACCCACCCACCCCCGCCCCCTGGCCAACCCCAAGCCGGTCCTCGAGTTGTCTCTCCCTGGGGTTCCTCCCCACATCTCAGGGGGGCTCAGTCCCAGCTCTGGCAAGTCCTGGCTCAAACATCACTCCTTCTTCAAGAATTCGATACCCAGATCAATTTCCTCAGCCCCATCCCCTGCCCACCCCCACCGAGCCCTGCACTCCCCACCCTGTGTGCCTCACCCCTGCTACCTCCGCCCCTTCCAGCTCCACCCCTGCGCGGCCCACCTCTTACCCTGCTCCACTTGGTTTCTCCATAGCACTTTTCCTTCTAACAAACTTTATCATTTATTTTTTTGTGATGTTTACTGATTACTGCTTCTCCCCCGCCCCCACAACCCATCATCAGAATGTAAACTCCTTCGGGGGGGGGGGGGGGTCTGGGTTTGTTTCGTCCACCGAGGTAGGGCCTGGAAATGGCCCGGCACACAGTAGGTGCTCAGTAAATCTTGTGTTGACTGGCTGAGCTCAGCAAACACTGCCTGAATCCCCGGCTCTGGCCGGGAGCCAGGATCCCAAAGCAATTACAGCCTTCGGAAAACCCACCAACGACCCCCAGAATCTGCTGCTCTTGGCTGGGCACGTCCTGCATCGGTGCCAACCCGAGGCCGAGGCTCTGGGGTCGGTGGAAAGGTGCATGAGGAAGAACCCACCGCGCCTAGGGCAGAGCGGGGGTTCGCACACAGCCCCCACCCCGCGCCCGCACTGCCCTTCCCTCCGTGTCTTCACGGAAGGCTTCCCCAGGGAGGGGATTTGGGAGTGAGTTTATAGGAAGTGGGTCCTGAGAACATCTAGGACAGAGCGTTTTTTTGCTGTGATATTTATTTAGCGCTCCAGCCTCCCTCGGCTTACCGTCTGCATGTGTATCTTTGCCATCTATTTGCTTTCAATCTATCTGTGTCTTTATAATTATTATTTATTTATTTTAAGTTTTAATTTTTGAAGAGAGAGAGAGCGAGCGAGCAAGAGCGGAGGAGAGGGGCAGAGGGAGAGACAGACTCTGAAGCAGGGGCTCGATTCCTCACGTGGGATCATGTCAGATCCCTCTCGACCTTGGGATCGTGAGCTGAGCCGAAATCAAGAGTCGGACCCTCACCTGTGTGTCTTGATATTTAAAGGACAGTCAGGGATGCCTGGGTGGTTCAGTCGGTTAAGCCTCCGGCTTCGGCTCAGGTCACGATATTGCGGTTTGTGGGTTCGAGCCCTGCGTCCAGCTCTGAGCTGTCAGCACAGAGCCCGACGTGGGGCTCGAACTCACGGACCATGAGATCATGACCTGAGCCAAAGTCGGACGCTCAACCGACTGAGCCACCCAGGCGCCCCAAAAGAAATTTTTTAAAATTAAGATGGAGAAATACCTACGTATTTATCATTTCTTTCTTTCTTTTTAAAAAATGTTTACTTATTTATTTTGAGAGAGAGAAAAACCACGCACACGCACACCATCAGGGAGGGGCCGAGAGAGAGGGAGAGAGAGAGAATCTCAGGCAGGCTCCACACTGTCCATGCAGAGCCTGACTCGGGGCTCGATCCCACTAACAGTGAGATCATGACCTAAACCCAAATTAAGATTCAGAAGCTTAACCGACTGAGCCATCCAGGCGCCCTGATATTTACCATTTTTGATGATGTTCTTGATCATCTGAATTTCCACCTTGCACCCTTTCCGTCTTATCACTGCTTGCACTCCTTGGCTTCTGGTCAAAAAGTCTCTTCGTTTAAAATTTTTGTAAAATTAAATCTGAAAATGACTATTTTACCTTTACTCTTAGAGGATCTTCACTAGATATAGAATTCTTGGGTTGAAATAATTTTTTCCTTCCTCCTTAAAAAAAACCCAAACATCCTTTGTATTTTGAAATAATTGCAGATTCACAGATAATTCCAAAAATAGCATGGGAAGATCTGGGTACCCTCAGCTCGTTTCTCCCAGTAGTTATATTTTGGTAGTACAAGAGTAAAACCAGGAGATTGGCGCTGGTACAACCTGTGTGTGTGTGTGTGTGTGTGTGTGTGTGTGTGTGTAGTCCACACACACAGGTTCCTGTGACTACTGTGGAAATCAAGCTGCAGAACATTCCAGGGGCGGCTGAACGGCTCAGTCGATTCAGCTTCTGACTTTGGATTTTAGCTCAGTTCATGATCTTATGGTCGGGAGATTGAACCCCACGTTGGATTCTGTGTTGACAGCATGGAGTCTGCTTGGGATTCTCTCTCTGTCTCTCTGTCTCTCTCAAAATAAATAAATAAACATTTTAAAAAAAAAGAACATCTCATCTCCACAAAGATCCCCCTCCTAGTCCCCTTCCCAGTCACACACAAGCCTTGTCCCCAACGTCATCCCCTGCTCCTCTGTTCTCTATCTCTACACTTTTGTCGTTTAGGGAATGTTATGTAACTGAAGAGATAAAGGATGTGGTCTTTTCAAAACAGCTTGTTCACTCAGTGTGGTGCCCTTGGGATCCATCCAGGCTGCTGTGTGTATCAGCAGTCCTTTCCTTTTTATTTCTAAGTACTACTCCATGGTTTGTTTAACCATCCACCTACTGACAGACATTCTGGCTCCTTCCAGTTTGGGCTGTTACAAATAAAACTTCTATCAACATTCATGTGCAGGTATTAGTGTGGATATAAGCTTTCATTTCTCTGGGCTAAATGCCCAGAAGCTTGATTGTTAGGTTGTATAGTAAGTGTGTGTTTAAATTTTTGGAAAAACTATCAACTATTTTGCAGAATGGTTGTACTATTTTCTATCCCCATCGCCCATGCAGGAATGGCCCAGTTTCTCTGTATCCTCACCCATATTCCATGTTGTCACTATTTTTTTTTTTTTTAATGTTGGCTGTTCCAATAGGTGTGTAGTGATGTCTCATTGTGGTCTCAATTTGTGTTTCCCTAATATTTAATGTTGTGAAACATCTTTTTTATGTGCCTACTTGTCATCCATATATCTTCTTCAGTGAAATATATCCTCATGTGTTCTGCCCATTTTCTAATTGGATTGTTTGTGGATTTTATTTTATTTTATTTATTTTTGCTGTTGAGTTTTGAGAATCCTTCCTATGATCTAGATACAAGTTCTTGGTTAGATAGCTTGATTTGCAAACATTTCCTACAAGTCTGTAGCTTGTCTTTTCATCCTCTTAACAAGGTCTTTGCAGAACAAAAGTTTTTGATTTTGATGGAGTCCAACTTATCAATTTTTTTCTATTATGGGTTATGCTTTTTAAATTTTTTAAATGTTTATTTTTGAGAGAGAGAGAGAGCAAGGAAGAGACAGAGAGAGAGGGAGACACAGAATCCAAAGCAGGCTCCAGGCTCCGAGCTGTCAGCACAGAGCCTTACACAGGGCTGGAAATCATGACTCATGAGATCATGACCTGAGCCGAAGTCAGACACTCAACTGACTAAGCCATCCAGGTGCCCCGTGGGTTATGATTTTTATGATAAATCTAAGAACTCTTTGTACAGCCCTAGACACTGAAGATTTTCTCCTATGGTCTCCTTTTTCTAAAAGTTTTATAAGTTTACATATAAGGCTGAAATCCATTCAAAGTTAGTTTTTGTATAAGGCATGAGGTTCAGTTTTTCTTTTGTCTCTGGATATCCCATTAATTGCTCTGGTTCTCTGTCCTGTTCCGCTGACCTATGTGTCTGTTCCTCCACCAAGGCTATGGTCTTGATCACTGTAGCTGATAATGTTTGAAAAGTGGGGTGGGATGCCTGGGTGGCTCAGTCCGTTAAGCATCCGACTTCGGCTCAGGTCATGATCTCAAAGTTCGTGAGTTTGAGGCCCGCATTGATGTCTGTGCTGACAGCTCAGAGCCTGGACTCTGCTTCCAATTCTGTGTCTCCCTCCCTCTCTCTCTGCCCCTCTCTTGCTCACACTCTGTTTCTTTCTCTCAAAAATAAATGTTAAAAATTTTTTTTTAATTTTATAAGAGTATTGTCTATATCTAAAAAACATCTTGCTTAGCTTTGGATAAGAATTGTGTTAAACTTGCATATAAATTTTGGGAGGATTGACATTTTTTTCTGTGCTGATGCGTCCCATCTATGAACTCGAATTCTCTGTCCATTTATTTAGATTAAAAAAAAAATTCCTTCATCAGTGTTGTATAGTTTCCCCTCACTTGAAAAAAATCTTTTTAATGTTTATTTATTTTTGAGAGAGAGACAGAGAGTGCATGTGAGGGGGAAGGGGCAGAGAGAGAAGGAGACAGAGGATTTGAAATGGGCTTTGCAATGACAACTGAGTCCAGTTTGGGGCTCGAACTCATGAACCAGGGGATCATGACCTGATCCCAAGTTGGAGGCTTAACTGACTGAGCCACCCAGGCACTCCCTCTCCTTTTTTAAGTAGGCTTCATACCCAGCGGGGACCCCAACATGAGGCCTGAACTCAGAACCCTGAGATCAAGACCTGAGCTGAGGTCAAGAGTTGGTCACTTGACTGACTTAGCCACTCAGGTGCCCCAGTGTTTTGTGGTTTTCAACATGTAATTCCTGTACCTTTTTTATTATTTAGGTCAAAGAATTTCATATTTTTGGATGATTATAAATGGTATTGTATTTTACATTTCTGTTTCCATGTGTTCAATGCTAACATATAGATGTACAATTGATTTTTGTCTCTTGGTCTTGTACCCTGTGACCTGGATGAACTCACTTATTAGCTCCGGGAGATTTTTTTGTAGCTCTTTTGAGATTTTCTACATAGACAATCATGTCATCTGTAAACAGGGACATTTTTATTTCTAGCCTCCTAATCTGTATGCCTCTTATTTCCTTTTCGTACCTTATTGCTTTGGCTAGAACTTCTAGCACTAAACATAGATTGTCCCATAGACTGGGAGTGGGCATCCTTCCCTTATTCCTAGCCTCAGGGGGAAAGCGTTTACTCTCTTGCCATTAAGTATAATGTCATAGATTTTTTTTTGGTAGATGTTTTTTATCAAGTGGAGAAAGTCCCCCTCTACTCCTACTTTTCTTTGAGTTTTTTCATGACTGGGTGTTGGGTTTTGTCAAATGGTCTTTTTCTGCATTACTATGGTCATGTGATTTTTCTTCTGTAGCCTGTTATATGGTGGATTACAGTCATTTAAATATTGAACCAGACTTACATCTCTAGAATAAGCCCACTGGATTGTGGTATATAATTCTTTCTATATACGGCCAAATTCTGTTTGCTAACATTTTGTCAAGGATTTCGACATCTGTATTCATGATGGATATTGGCCTGTAGTTTTCTCTTTTTGTTCTTTCCTGGTCTGGGTTTGGTATCAGGGTAACAGTACACTCATAAAATGAGTTGGAAGTGTTTTCGTCTCCTCTTATGAATTCCACTTCTTCAATAGTTACAGTGTTATTCAAATAATTTATTTCAGATTGGGTGAGTTGTGATAGTTTATACTTTCCAAGGAATCGGTCCATTTCTCTAAGTTGTTAAATTGATGTGTATAGAGCTGTCCACATTATTCTTTATTATCCTTCTGATGTCTTCAGGGTCTGTAGAGTACCCCCTGTGCCATTCCTGATATTGATAATCTGTATCTTCTCTTTCTTTTTCCTTTGTCAGTCTTGCTAGAGGCTTCTCAATTTTATTGATCTTTTCAAAGAACCAGCTCTTGTTGCTGTGATTTTCTCTATTCTTTTTCCGATTTCAATTTTATTTATTTTTGCTTTTGTATTCATTGTTTCTTTCTGTTTGATTTTGGATTTATTTTGTTCTTTTTCTAGTTTCTTTTTTAAAAAAATAACATTATAGGGTGCCTGGATGGCTCAGTCAGTTAAGCATCGACTTTGGCTCAGGTCACGATCTCACAGTTTGTGAGTTTGAGCCCCGCATCGGGCTCTGTGCTGACAGCTTGCTCAGAGCCCGCGGCCTGCTTCAGATTCTGTGTCTCCCTCTCCTTCTTCCCCTCCCCTGCTCACACTCTGACTCTTCCTCTCAAAAATAAACATACATTAAAAATAAAAATAAAAATAACATTATAATACTATTAGATCAAAACTGGGTTTAAAGATCATACTTTGTAGGTGGGATATTTCACTCACATAGAATTGTTCCTGAAGTCTAGTTTTATAAGGTGGGAAGTTGGGTGAGTGATCTGAGACTTTCTCTCTTTTTAATGTAAGCGTTTGGTACTATAAATTTCCCTCACTATACTGCTTTAACTGCATCCCACAGATTCTGATAAGTTTTTTTTTTGTTCTTATGCAGAACTATGCTTTGTTTTTTGGTTTTTTTTAGTTTCTTTTGAGACTTCTTCTTTGATCTATATATAGATAGCCTAGAGATGCATTGTTTAGTTTCCAAGTGTTTGGAGACTTTTCTGTTCTCTTCCTATTATTGATTTCTACTTAAATTCCCTTCTGGTCAGAGAACACACTTTTGTTTCAAATCTTTTAAATTTGTGGAGATTTCCCACATACTCCCTGCCCCTACACATGCATAGCCTCACCCGTTATCAATATCCCCCACCACAGTGGTACAATTATTACAATACATGAACCTACATTGATTCATCATCATCACCCAAAGTCCATGGCTTATGTCAGGGTTCACTCTTGGTCGTGTATATTCTATGGATTTGGACCAAGGTATGATGACATGTATCTACCATTAGAGTATCATGTAGACTATTTTCACTTCCCTAAAAATCCTCTTTGCTCCATATGTTCATCCTTCCCTCCCCCAACCCCTGGCAACCACTGATAGTTTGTCTCCATAATTTTGCCTTTTCCAGAATGTTGTATAGTTTGAATCATACAGTATGTAGCCTTTTTGGATGGGCTTTTTTCACTTAGTAATATGCATTTAGGTTTTGTCCACGCTTTTCATGGTTTGATGGCTCACTTTTTTTTTTTTTATGATTGAAATAATATTCCATTGTCTGAATGGACCACAGTTTATTTATCCATTCACCTACTGAAGGCCATCTTGGTTACTTCCAAGTTTTGGCAAGTATCAATAAGGCCGCTATAAACATCTATGTGCAGGTTTCTGTGTGGACATAAATTTTCAACGCGTTTGGATACATACCAAAGAGCATGATTGCTGGATCACATGATAAACGTATGTTTAGTTTTGTAAGAAACGGACAAACAGGCTTGCAAAGTGTACCATTCTGAATTCCCACCAGCGACAAATGAGAGTTCCTAGCACTCCGCATCCTCTCCAGCATTCGGTGTGAGTGTTCTGAATTTGGGCCGTTCTGGTAGGTGTGTGGTGGTAAAAATGAGATTTTTCGAAAAATTCCATTTCCAAGAGTGCCAAAAGCACAAAATGCTTGGTAAGAAATTTAACAGAAGAATGAACTTGAAGAAGTTCCTAAGATAAATGGAAAGAGGTAGTATGTTCGTGGGTTGGAGAACTCTGTGTTGTGAAGAGGTCCGTTCCCTTCAGTTGATCTGTGGATTGAGCACAATCCCAATTATAATCCCAGCAGCCTTGGGGAAAGACATGCATAGCCAACATTGTATTTATATGATATGCTATAAAAGACCTAAAGTAGCCAAAAGACTTGCCGTGAGTTGAGGAACGCCCACTCTTTGGTTTCAAGACTAAGGGGTCAAGGCAGACAAATAGATCAACGTAACTGTTAGCGAATCCTGAGTAGACCCATGTTGACATGGAGCATTGAATTTTGACAAAGGGGCCAAAGCATTTTAATAGGGAGAAGAAGTCTTTTAGACAAGTGATATGGAACAACTGGGTGTCCATATTGAGAAACATGAACCGGGGCGTCTGGGTGGCTCAGTCAGTTAAGCGGCCGACTTCGGCTCAGGTCACGATCTCGCGGTCCGTGAGTTCGAGCCCCGCGTCGGGCTCTGTGCTGACGGCTCGGAGCCTGGAGCCTGCTTCCGATTCTGTGTCTCCCTCTCTCTCTGCCCCTCCCCCGTTCATGCTCTGTCTCTCTCTGTCTCAAAAATAAATAAACATTAAAAAAAAAAAACATGAACCTTGACCCTTGCTTCACATTATACACAACATTGAAGTCAAGATGGAGCATAGACCTACATGTAAAAACCCCGACGATAAAGCTTCTAGAAGAAAACATAGGAAAAAAATCCTCATGACCTGTGAGCTGGCCAAAATTTCTTAGGTGGGACGCAAAAGCAATAGCCATAAAAAAAATATCAACAAATCGGCTTCCTCACACTTGAAGATGTCTGCTTACTGTTAAGAACATGAAAGAGGGGGTGGGGCGCCTGGCTGGCTCAGTCGGTTAAGCGTCTGACTTTGGCTCAGGTCATGAGCTCACGGTTTGTGGGTTCGAGCCCCGCGTCAGGCTCTGTGCCGACAGCTCAGAGCCTGAAGCCTGCTTTGGATTCTGTGACTCCCTCTCTCTCTGCCCCTCCCTCGCTCTCTCTCTCTCAAAAAATAAATAAACATTTAAAAAAATTTTTTAATTAAAAAATACTTATTTTAAAAATGAAAATGAAGAGAGAAACCACAAGCTTCTAGAAAATATGACAAAATATAAATCTGATACAGGCTGGTGTCTGGATTATATAGATAAGCCTACAACTCAATCATCAAAGGACACAGGCCCAGTTAAAAATGGCCAAAAGATTTGGACAGACCCTTCCCAAAAATATGTATGCAGAAGGCCCGGGAGCACCTTTGAAAGCACTCAGCGTCATCAATTATCTGGGAAATGCAAATTAAAGTCCACGAGATACTACTGCTAAGAGAGTTTCTGGTTAACATTTTATTTTATTTTTTTTAGTTTTACTTTTATTTATTTTGAGAGAGAGAGAGAGAGCAAGCAGGGGAGGGGCAGACAGAAAGAGGGGGGACAGAATCCCAAGCAGGCTCCGCACTGTAAGAGCTCCGATGCAGGGCTCGAACTCTTGAGCTGTGAGATCATGACCTGAGCCAAAATCAAGGGTCAGGCGCTTCACGGACGGAGCCACTCAGGTGCCCCAGTATCGTTAGTCTTGTAAAATTATAACCATAGGGGTGCCTGGGTGGCTCCGTCGGTTAAGCGCCCGACCCTTGATTTTGGCTCGGGTCATGATCCTGGGTCGTGTGATGAGTATGGAGCCTGCTTAAGCTTCTCTCTCTCTCTCTTTCTCTCTCTTTCTCTGCCTCTCTCCACCCCCCCCCCCCCCCCCCCCCCTTCTTCCCGCCCTAACTAAAAAAAAAAAAAAAAAAAGTAAAAGATTGACAATACCAAATATTGGTTAGGACGTGAACAGCCAGCTTCCATAAACTGCTGATGGGGACAAAAAATGTTACAAGCATTCTGGAAAAGTTTCACTGATTTTCTATAAAGTAAAACATACACCTACCCTACAGCTCAGCATTTCCAGTTGTAGATACTTTGTCGAAAGAAATGAGTGCATATGTTCGCAAAAAAGGTTTGTATGTGGATGTTTCTAGCAGCTGTATAATACCCCCTGCCAACCGGAAACAAGTCAAATGTCCATTAACAGGGGGAAAAATATACTAATTGTGACATATCTATACCATGGGATACCACTCATCAATAAAATAGGATTTTACCGTTTCACGGGCACACACAACACAGACGCATCCTTTTTAAATTTTAAAAGATGTTTATTTTTGAGAGACAGAGAGAGAGACAGAGTGTGAGCAGGGGAGGGGCAGGGAGAGAGGGCGTCACAGAATCCAAAGCGGGCTCCAGGCGCTGAGCTGTCAGCCCAGAGCCCGACGTGGGGCTCGAACTCCCGGACGGTGAGATCATGACCTGAGCCGAAGTCGGACGCTTAACCGACGGCCCCCCCCCCGGGCGCCCCCACAACAAGCAGAATCATACAGACATTATATCGAATAGAAAAAGCCAGACGCAAAAAAAAAACACACAAAAAAACCCACAAACTGTAGGATTCCATCCATAGGGAGTTCTGGAACAGGCAGAGCTATTCGGTGGTGCAAATTCAGAATATCGGCTGCCTTCGGGGCTGCAGGATCTTCTGGGAAGACACACAGGCACTTTGGGGGAGGACAGGAACGTTCTGCGTCTCGACAAGCATGCGGGTCGCGTCGGTGTCTGCGTGTGTCAGAACTCGTACGATGATGGTACACGTGGGATGTGTACCCGGGAAAATTTTACCCGGGAATGCCCTGAACCGTAAACAGAGATTCAGTCTGTGGCTGAACAGGTCGGCAGGCGTGACAGACGAATCGCGGCCACTGTTCACCCGGCGCCGCAGGTCTGCGAAGAACCCCCAGCCGGTGGGTTCCCTCCTCTTGGCCCCCCTCAAGCCTGGGTAGGGCAGGGTCTCTGAGCGGGTCGCAAGAGGCTCAGAGCAAAGCTCTCCCCCGTCGGGAGGTGAGACGTGTCCCGTGGCACGGCCAGCACATCCTCGGATGAACCACTGCGTGTTCCTCCACATGTCTCTCCCCGGTCGCCCTGTCCCCAGGCACCTTCAGGCCTCGGCAGGGGAGGGGGCCGCTGGCCCGCTCCCCGCTGGTGGGAACTGGGCTGGAGACGGGGCCCCTTGGTCGCAGCTTCGTAAAGACCTCCGTGGGAAATTCGAAGCAGTCCCATTGGTGTGTGCCCGAGCCACCCGATACCCACCGAGCCCCTGCCGTGGGCCAGGCCCCTGTTTTAGGTTCTTGGGACAGCCCTGCCGACACCTGATTTTAGGCCAGGGAGACCCATTTCAGACCGCCCCCCCCCCCCCCCGAGTTACAAGATCATCACGACGCGTTGTCTTAAGCCGTGGGGTTTGGGGTCATTTGTTACCGCAGCAATAGGAAAAAAATACTCCGACTTTAACAATAAGCCCAATATAGGGGCGTCTGGGTGGCTCAGTTGGCTGAGCGTCCAACTCTCGGTCTTGGCTCAGATCATGATCTCACGGTTCGTGAGTTCGAGCCCTACGTCGGGCTCTATGCTGACAGCGCGGAGCCTGCTTGGGATTCTGTGTCTTCCTCTCTCTCTCTCTCTCTCTGTCCCTCCCCTACTTGCTCTTTATCCCTCTCTCAAAATAAATAAAAATAAACTTAAAAAAAAATGTGCAAATGGTCATCGGTAGAGAACTCCCACTTACAGGATGGGGAGACTGAGGCACCAGAAGGGACAGCGACCTGACCCAGGGCTATGCGGTGAGATGGGTGACGTGTCGCCTCCATTGGGCTGGCAGTCGGGTCTGGGTTCCTCACCACTTGAGGATCAAAGCTTCTCTCTTGCCCACCGAGCGGCGTGCCTGCTCGCACGCCTTCCCACCCGCTCCCCCGCCCCGAAAGACGGCCCAGCCTGAGCGCGCGGCTGTCCAAGCTGGCGGGATGGGTGAGCCCACGGGAACCCAGCCCTGGCACCCCCATGGCTCAGGACGCATCTCAGCTTCTTGGCTTACCTCTCCCACGAGTGTCTTTTCCTCGTTTCGCCAACCCACGTCTCTTTTGAAGAAGCACCCTGTCCCCGGGACCCCCGTAGCTCTCGGCATCCCCTGGAAACATCGCAGGCTCTCGGGTTGCTGCACATCTGCCGTGTCTCCTCAGCCTCACTGGACACCCACTGAGAGCGGCAGCCCTGCCCCCCCCCCCCCCCACTCTGAGAAGCCAAGTGGGGCCAGAGGTGTGGACGATGCCAGTCTTTGTCGCTTGAAGGCGAAACGGGAGTCCAGTTTGCTGCGTCGTGACGAGTGCGTTAGGATACAGGGGTAGCCCCTACACGAGACCCCGAACAGCAGGGACCTAAACAAGATAGCCACTCCCCAGTATACACGGCCCAGGGCCCATACGGTGGCTCCGCAGCGTCAGGGAGCCCGACTCGTGCCAGCCCGCCGCTCTGCCGTCCCCAGCACACAGCTTCCACCTCGTGACTTGAAAAGGCTGCTCCGGTTCCCACCATCGTGTCTGCATTCGAGCCAGCAGGAAGGAGAGCGGGGAAAGAGGGCCCCTCCTCCTCCTAAAGGCACAACGGCAGCCTTTGGACATCGCCTCCATTCGAGTCCCACTGGCCAGAACCTGGTCACACAGATACCTTTAGTTGCAAAGGCAGCTGGGGAGTGGGCCCAGCAGAGATTCTTACTGAATACAGAAGAGAAGAAGAACTGGTCTTATTTCTCCTACGACGATTTCCCCAGCGGCAAGCGGAGGTCCTCAAGAATGTCCCCGCAGAAACTTCGGGTTTCCTTGGAGGCTGGGGAAACGGGGGTGGGAGGCAGGGGTCACCTGGGAGGTCAGAGGGAATGCGGCTGGCACTGGGGCCCCCGAAGTCCTGTCCTACAACAGGAGGGAGAGGCTGGTGGCACCGACGTCTGGAGAAGCCAGCCGGGCGACCGAGGCTCTGAATCTGCTCGCGTGTGGACGCGGTTCTCAGGACTCGTTTGCTCCCGCAGGCGGCTCATAACCTCTGTCCTCACGCAGGCTCCCCGATGCGGGACCTTCCTCCGCTTCCCCCGCGTCAGACGCGTGCAGGATTCAGGAAGAGGTCTGGTGCGCAGGCCACAATTGCGTGGTCGTATCACTTCTGCTGGCTCAGAATCCCAGTCTTGTTTGACAACACCGAGGCCAGCCCCCCGGGGGTCGGTCTTGATCAGACAAACCACCCATGGCAACCCTGTTCCCCATTTTTAGTGATTGGGGTGGCGTGGGCGTGCAGCCCAATCCTGGCCAGTCGGATAGAGGGGGACGTCTGCTGGGGGTTGGCGGGAAGCTTCCCTCCCCCCATCTCCCTCATAGAGACAGCGAGCTGTTCGTTCAGGGCGCTGGGTGGGTGGGTGAGGATGTGATGCCTGGAGCTGTGGCAGCTTCCTTGCCATAATGAGGTGACAAAGGCGAGGCTGAGAAAAACCGCAGGGGCAACGGAGTGAAAGGCCCTATTCTCCTACCAGAACCACCGGCAGCTCTCCAACCTGTTTAGTACAAGGCCCGAAAGAAAAAGCCTTAGCTATTTCGCTGTTTTCTCTGCTGGACTGGAAGGACACCTCCGGGAACACCGCCCCCAGCTAGCAGGGGTCCTTCCTTCCCTGGCCAGTCCCTTACGCATCTGTTAGCACTTGATTCATCTGTTTACAAGTCACACACACACACACACACACACACACCACCGTATGCATCTGTGGCTATAGAACAAATACCCCCAAACACACAGTAGCTGAAAACAACAATCACCATTTATTATCTCACTGTTTTCGTGGGTCGGAAATTTGGAAGCAGCCTAGCTGGGTGGTTTTGGCTTGCGGTCTCTTAGAGGACTGCAGTCAGGTGTCAGCAGAGACTGGGGCCATCGAAGGCTTGACGGGCCTGGGGGGAGTTCCATCCGACAAGGCTCAAGGGCGGGCCTCGCAAGCTGCTGGCCTCGAACAAGGCCCTGCCTTCTTGGTGATGTTGGTGGTCAACGGTAGGGTGATCTGGGTGTCTCCTCAGGGGACCGAGCGACTCCCCCCGCAGCCCACGGTCCCCACGCCCCCAAGAGAAGCTAAACATCATTTTGTGCCATCCGAGCTCCATGGAAACCGCCCCGACTCGGTTAATCCCTGCTTCCCTTGCTTTAAGTAAACCAGGTTTCCGGGAATCTCTGGGATCACAGTCAAGGTAAAAATCCCTCTCAGCCTCAGGGCCTGCCCGGTGCTTGAAGCTGGGATGGTACTTGCCCTTACGGAGCGAGTGGATGTCGCTCGATGCGGCCTCTGGTTCTGTCTTAGCGTCGTGAGGTCTTGGGCACAACGTGTCTGCGCGAAGCCTGGTGACGAGTAACTAACTAACAGGGCCCGGGAAATGCCTCTCCGTGGGAGGCAGGGGCCGCGCAATATCACCGGTCCTGAGCCACAGACGCAAGACCCTGGACAAATCGCTCAGCCCCCCTGAGCCTCAGTTTCCTCACTGGAAAAGTAGGGGCGGCGACCGTGGCGCGTCTGAGGCTGGGAGGACGCCGGGTGGCAGGCGCTCAGGCTGGCTCTAGGACACAGCGACGCCCCAGATGACAGGTCTGATGGATGTCACCAGGCACTGGGTTAACAAACCAACCCAAGATCTGCGAAGCCCTGGTGGGAGGCGGAGACGCTCCCCGCCCTGGCTCTGGGCCGGGCCCTCACCCCCCAGAGGCAGCCACGCGTGAGTGCCCCAGGCCCCGTCTGTACATCTGGAGGGGACCCTCGGGTGCGGGGCCGATCAGTTACACCACGGTGTGAGGCCTCTGTGCTTTCTGAGCTCTTCATCTGAGAGTTTACTGCTTTGATATTGGGGGGGCAGGGGTGGAAGCCCAGAAGACCAAACAAACATCATGATGAAAGAGAAAGTGGGGGGCAGGGCCACGGCACGGGCTATAACGGAAGACACAGAATCCTCTTGACGGGGTGGTTTTAGACGGTGCCGCGCGAGGGAGGGCCTCCTGGGAGAGGCTTCTCCCGAGGTTTGGGGCCGGGTGTCGGGATCGGAGAGTCGGGGCCAGACTCACAAGCGGCCGAGCCTGCTGGGGGACCTTGGGGAGGAAGTTGACCTCCCTGTGCCTCAGTCTCCCCTCCTGAAAAATGGGCGTGATGGGGTCACAGCTCCTCCAGCTCTCAGGGAGCTCATGAGGATGAAAGGAACAACCACGGGGTTTGGAAGCAGGCCTATGGCTCGAGTCAGGGGGTCTCCCCTTCTCTAGCCTCCCCCTGCACCCCTGCCTTGTCCCAGGGAGGGCATGCCAAACAGAACATTAACCCCGCTGCCCCGCCCCCGCTCTGGTGGTAGCCTGAGATCTTTCTCGAAGGTGGGGTGGCCGAGCGCTTTCTAGGCCTCTGCCTAAGATTTCCCCCTAACAGGCTAGGGAGAGCTTTTAGGGGGGTCTGAAGACTCCCGAGAGCGCTGGCCTGGGCGAGAGGGGCTAACAGTGCTCCGGGGCCTTTTCCCCCTCGGGGGCCCTACCCTCCCCTGAGCCCAGTCACCCGGACCCGGGGCTGGTTTCTGCCTGCGCAGAAGCCCCTTTGTGGCCATCTTTCCACCACGTTAACTCAGACCCGGTGGCACCAGCAGGAGGGGGCCCGTGGGCACTCTGGCCTCTGTGCATTCCCGTGGCACCCTTGGCAGGGGGGGCTGCAGGGGCTGCACAGAGAGGCGTGAGGCTCAAAGAGCTCAGGGGCCACCTGAGCCCCCAGACAGCCGAGCCAGGCTGGGCCCCCCAGTCTCCTCATCTGTCCTAGGGCACAGTGCTTCCTCCCTGCCCTCGAGGGTCTGAAAGTCCGAGAAATCAGCAGCAATCTGTAGCCCAGAGCTCAGTGATACGTTTGCTACACGGGGGGACAAGGGACAGGGGGACAGGACGGCCACAGCGGCGCCAGAACCCTGAGCCTCCTTTCTGAACACTGACACCTACAGGGGGGCACCGTCCTCGCTCCCAGCTACGGCGCTCGGCTGGAAGGGTGTGGGTCCCCTCTAAGTACAGATTGGCCTGGGAACCTCCCCTCACACCCCTGCACCTCGCCCTCTCCATCTGCCTTAGTCAGGCTTCAGCTGGAGAAACCGAACCAGTGGGTCTGTGTGAAGAGAGGGCTTGCAAGGCTTTGGTCACGCAGCTGTGGGGCGGCGGGAGAAGCGTGGAACCCGAAAAGCGCGGGGCGGGGGGCTTGTGGGGGGCAGGCGGGAAGGCGGGCTGGACCCCGGGTCTCCGTTGCCGCTGCCGACTGCCTGCAGGTGGAATATTTTCCCCATCGGTGAAGCCGCAGCTCCATACGTAGGCCTTTCGAGCGATGGATGGAGTCAGGCCCACCCAGGGTATCTGAAACAGTCCCCCTTACTTCTCCGCAACCGATTATGGGCTGTAATCGCATCTGCATGGCGTGTGCCCGGTGACCTCGAGGAACTGGGGACTGTAGCCTCGCTGTGTTGACCCTGACATCACACTCTGTGTCTCTGCCACCCTCCTCTGTCCGCGGTTTCTAGCTCCTTCTGCGGGGTGGGGAGCCCTCCCGGCTCTCCTGCAGTGAATTCTCACCTGCACCCTCAGCCCTTAGCCCCGGCTCTTCCTCCAGCCTTGCTCGTGCCGTCTCCCCTCAACCAGCCCGCGCAAGCCCCCGCGTGAGCCCCACCGGGCGTGGGGCAACCGGCTTGCCTCGCCGCCCTCAGGGAGATGCCAGTCTCCCGTGGGAACGAGCAGAGCCCGGAACACCGGGGTCCGCCCGGTGCCTCTGTTTTGCTGGCCTCGCAGCCGTGCTCTGGGCCGGATTCCCTGGTTAGATCGTGGCTCTGGGCTGCAGGAAGCCGGCCCCGTGGTTGTTTTCTTTCGATTGAACAATCCTGGCTCAGGAGGCCGGAGCGGACATCTGCTGTTTTGGCCGGCCGGGCACCCACGCCCCCCTTTCTGGCAAAAGCCCCCTAGTTGCCTCACGGTGAGTTCCCCTCGCGTGCGCAGCCTGGGGAGTGGGTTGTGGGTCCAGACGCCCCCGTCCCCCACCCTTGCCAGCGGGCGGGGCCTGTAGCCCTGGCTAGGTCGTTAGCCCTCCCCCCGCTCAGGACGGGGGACTCATTCCTCATCCTGGTGGCCAGTCCCTGAGGGTGGTCACTGGGTCTCCCCTGACTGTCCTCACTGGGGCCTGCCTGCCTCTCCCACGCTTCTTTCTGTTCTGACCTCCTCCTCAGTCTGGCAACGGGGCACTTTTCTGCTCAAGGCCGACACGGCCCGTTTCTGTCGCTTACAACCACAGAAAGCTGACGGACTGTAATCCAATGGCCCTGCCCCAAAGTCACTGTGTGACCCTGGACAAGATGGCCCCTCCCTGCGCCTCAGTTTCTCCACCCGCCTATCCAAGCTGGGCTCCACTGCTGATGTCCCCTGACCCCACGGCTGCTGTCATGGATCAGCTGAGGTGACCTCGGGCTCTCTAAGTCCCGAATAAAGTCAGCTTTGCACAGCTAAGCCGCTGCTTTCATACCCGAGTGGCCCATCTCTCTTTAAGCCGTGATGTCTCAGAGTTTTGAGAATCTGGTGAAAGCTGGGAAAAAAAAATTTTTAATGTTTATTTACTTTTGAGAGAGAGAGAGAGAGGGAGCACACAAGCAGGGGAGGGACAGAGAAAGAGAGAGAGAGAGAGAGAGAGAGAGAGAGAGACACAGAATCAGAAGCAGGCTCCAGGCTCCGAGCTGTCAACACAGAGCCCGACACGGGGCTCAGACTCACAGACTGTGAGATGGTGACCTGAGCTGAAGTCAGTCGCTTAACCGACTGAGCCATGCAGGTGCCCCAAGAATCTGGTGAAAGCTTTGGATGCTCCCCCTAGACCAGGAAGATCTCTCCATCTATGTCTCTTCTCTTTCTCTCTCTCCCTCTGTCTCTGTCTCCATCTGTCTCTCTCATACACACACACACACACACACACACACACGTTTTAATGCAGTTTCCAGAGGAGGGTGACCCTCAGAAGAACAGCCTCTGGATTTATAGGACAAATAACCAGCTTTGGCACACAAGTCAGTGGCCGAGCCCCACAACCGGGTGCCCTATGGGCACCAGTTCATCCCCCTAAACAGGACAGCATTTGTGGTGGGGACTGCTGTGTCTTCACCAAACCCTGGTCCCTTATTTTCCTCTTGGGCATGCGGCCGGACTACATTTCCCAGCCTCCCTTGCAGTCGGTTGTGGCCACATGACTAAGCTCTGGCCAATAGCGTGCGAGTTGAAGTATTACGCTTCCTGCCACATAAAATTCCTCCTATGCCATCCTCCACACTCTCTCCTTCCCCTTCCACAAGATTGTCGCAGAGGAGGCTAAGGCCCTAGAAAATGATGAGACACAAGATGAAGGAGCCTGGGCCCCTGAGTGAGCAGAGTTTTTTCCCCGTAAGCAAGAAAAAACGTATTTCGGAGCTGTTTGTTATATCTGTTAGCTCATCCTAATACACCATTTTTATGATCCTCATCCAGAGGATCTTCTCTTCATTTTATGTGTTTATTTACTTATTTATTTATTTAGAAAGCGTGCAAGGCAGGGAGAGGGGCAGAGAGAGAGAGAGAGAGAGAGGGAGAGAATCTTAGGCAGACTCCACACTCAGCACAGAGCCTGACATGGGGCTCGTTCCCACAACCCTGGGATCATGACCTGAGCTGAAATCAACAGTCGAAGGCTTGGGGCGTCTGGGGGCGCTCAGTCGGTGAAGCGTCTGACTTCAGCTCGGGTCATGATCTCGCGGTCCGTGGGTTCGAGCCCCACGTCAGGCTCTGTACTGACAACTCAGAGCCCGGAGCCTGCTTCCGATTCTGTGTCTCCTTCACTCTCTGCCCCTCCCCCACTTGCACTCTGTCTCCCTCTTTCTCTCAAAAGTAAATATACATTTAAAAAATTAAAAAAAAAAAAAAAAGAGTCCAAGGCTCAATCGACTGGGCCACCCAGGGGCCCCTTCTGTTCCATCTTAAATTTCCTTTAACATAACAAGCTTCTCCACTGCCTTCAGCCCGGAACCCCAGGGCTGGAGAGTATCCACCGCTGGCCGGGGGCCTCGTGCTCCCTTGAACTCAAGGCATCTTCTCCAGGACCCTGATTCACCGCCCATGCGGGCTTCGCCCCTCGCCCTCAGGCCCCTCCACCCCAGCCTCAGGCCCCTCCACCCCAGCCTCCCTCAT
This sequence comes from Panthera uncia, assembly GCF_023721935.1. Taxonomy (NCBI): domain Eukaryota; kingdom Metazoa; phylum Chordata; class Mammalia; order Carnivora; family Felidae; genus Panthera; species Panthera uncia. The sequence continues at coordinate 85,286,819 of NC_064807.1, forward strand.
TTCACCACGTCTCTACAGGGCCCGGATGCTTCCCTGCTGAATTTCCTCAGACCCAGCAGACGCGCGGGGGGTCCTTCAGCAACGCCGCCGTGGTCTTTGCAGCTCCACAGTGTGGAAGGCCTGAGAGAGATTCCAGAGGGACTGGCTGGACTCCGCCCATGGCTCCTTTCCTAAATGGACAGTGGCAAGGTTCCAGGAAGGTGGAGGCCAGGAATCTGGGCCCATTTCCCAGGCACAAAGTGCACCCCCAGCCCACCCCCCCCGCCCCTTGGTCCCTACATGCTGGGAGACTGAGAGACAGGTCTGGGCCCGTTACATCCCCACTGCGGGCACCCCTTTCCACCGAGTGAGAGGACTGGCCCCATCTTTTCCGTACTTCAGTGGACCCGCCTCCAAACTACCTCCGCCCTCGGTTACTTTTCTCATCAACAGAGCAGCTTTAATCCCGGGGACAGGACGAATGCCACACGATCTCCATTTACAGATGAGGAAGCTGATGTTCGTGAGCCACCTGAGCCACCGGCCCAGCCGGCCCCAGGACCGATGGCCAAAGCCTGGCAGGGGGGCTGGCCAGGCAGGCATACTGGGGCAGCCCAGCGGGGGAGACGAAGCTTTGGGAAAGAGGAGGAAGTTGACCCGCCCCCCCCCCCTGCAAGGGGACCCCCCCTGGGGCAGCTCCCACGCCTGCCCGCGCTCTGGTGCCTCTCCCCTGCTTCACTCCTTTCCTGGGGTCCTTGCCCTCGGCCCACGCCGCCAGCCAGTTTGACCCCACCCTGGAGCTCGTGTCCTCTCCCTCTCTGGCTCCCACCATCGTTAGCGTCTGCCATGGGCCTGGCTGCTCGGTTTCTCGTGAGCAGACCCAGCGAGCGACGCTTCTCCGAGGTTGTGTGCTCACTTTGCAAAACAGCAGAAATTTATAGCCCAAGTAATTGATCACGGTGCCGCTGCCTCCCTTCCGTCTCTCTCGGGCTCCTAATTCCCTTCTCCCACTCTCCTTTCTCTTTTTTCTCAGCGGGCCATCTGTGGTGTCAGAGAAAAGGAAGCCAAGGTGGGGGGCGGGGGGCGGATTCTAGTCCCAGTTCTGCCAATTATGAGTCACATGAACCTCAGTTTCCCCATCCGCACAACAGAGACGCTAATAATACCTGTTCACGAGCGCGCTGGGCCCCCCCGTACGCCAGGGCCGTGGGGAGCACCCTACAGTGTGACTCTATCCCCAGAGCAATCCTGTGAGGTGGGGGGTGGCACTGGGCACCCCCCCCCCACTTCCCGATGGGGATGCTGGGGCCCAGAGAGCTTGGGGCATTCACTTAGGCTCACAGGGCTGGTAAATGGCAGCCCTGGGGTTTGAACTTGAGTGATGTGCCCCGAAGCTCTAACCATGAGGCTCCACTGCCTCCCCTCCCCACAGACCAATCAGAGCAGAGGTGATCTTCACCAGGCCCCCTGACCCCTGTGTCACGGCATCCTGAGGCTAACTAGGGGGAAGGAAGGGAGGCCCCTGGGGCGAGGAAGTGTTCAGCAAACTGTAGAGTGCCAGGACAGGGAAGGAAACATCACAATCCTTTCCATCCCTCTGTAGCACTGGCTACTCCCTTGGAGCAGGGCCCCTGACTGTGGGAGAGACTCTGGGACCTAAGAGCTTGCCTGGCCTGGCCTTCTGATTCCTTCTCTCCTTCCAGAGACCCCCTGTGAACAGGAGCCTCCTGCTGGCCGGCCTACAATTGCCAGCCTCCTGGTGTTTTCAGAGAGGTCCACAGAACCTTCCAGAAAGACCCACAAATAGATTCTGAAGAGCACTGCACTTGCCCTTCAGGTGGCCCAGGAGGCACGCAGGCCTAGGACAGGGGGCCCAGGTCCCCCCCACCCCCCTGCCTGAGCCCTGGCTGGAAAGCCCCCACGCTGACTCCCATTCCAGTGCTCCCGGGGCTGGCAGCCACTCCTGCCCCCTACTTCTGTTCAGTTCTGGGGGAAAAGCCTTTCCAGGGGGGCTTGAGCTTGTCTCTTCTCTTCCACTCCCCTCTTTCTGGCTGTGTCTCTGCCTCTCTGCTAGCCCCCAGCCCGTGGGGAAGGACTTGCTTTCTTCCGTGCAAGGCCACAGGCCAAGTGCAGCGCCTCTCCTGACCCCCCAGCCTCTGAGGGCGCCTGTGCGCCCAGCACCCGGCCTCCTCCCTTCCCCACCGCAGCCCGGGGTCCGCCGCTGGGGGGTAGCCGGTGTGTTTTGTTCCCCCCTTTCTGGAAGGACAGGAGGCTCCAGCCCCTGCGGCTTCCTGCTCCCGCCCGGCTGGCGGAGATGAGAGCCGGCTGCAGAGCTGGGAGCCAGGCAGCAGCACACAGAACAAACAGAATTTTTTTTTGCAACTAGAGGGGGAAGCACAGAGCTAAAAATAAAACGAAAAGATCAGTATCTGTCAGTCTGACAGCTGATTGGCTGCTCGGAGATGCATATAATTACCAGCAACTGGCGCTGGGTAGGCAAAGCCGGGAGAAACTGCTCAGATGAGGTTAGGATTTAACCTTTAAATTCTGGAGCCACCGGAAGCTGAGGGGAGGACGGCGGGCGTCGGTGCTAATGAGGCTGGGGGGTGGCGGGGGGGCCGCCGAATCCGGGGTAGGTCCCCGGGGCTCCTCCGGGAAGGCCCTGGGAGCCCTCCGCCCGGGCTGCCTCCTCCATCAGACCGGGAGTGCATCTGATTGGGCGGCCTGGAGGCAGTGGTCCTTCTCCCCGCCCAGCTGGGGGTGGTGTTTTTCCGGGAAGCCGGGGTCTCGCTCCGGAGTGAGGGGGCTGCCTAGGGCCCTGGGCCCCTCCCGGACTGGCCTGTTGAGGCCCACCCCATCCCCACCCACATTCCTCAGCCTTTTCCTCCAGGGTGTCGGTTTCTGCCTTCCCTCCGGGCTCCCCTCCCGTCCTACCCCACAGCCCACCCCACCCCCGCACCTGGCTGTTTCCTGCCCCACCTGGGGACCGCCTCCGGACACCTCAGGCTTTTCCTAGATCCCCCCGAGATAGACCAAAAAAAAAAAAAAACACAAAAAAACGGCTAGACTGGAGGCCTGTTGTGATGTCACTAAGCCTCAGTTTCTTCACCAGTGAAATGGGGGTGATGATAACAGGCCCACCGGCCCCTCGGCAGGTGCCGGGGGTGCATCTTGATTCTCTGACCTGAACCAGGGGTCAGGAGCTGCGGGCTCTAGCCCCAGCTGGGAGTTGTCCCTTTCTCTCTTAGAACTGGTCTCCCCAGCAGTGAATTGGGAGAAAGAGCTCTTGTCCTCTGACCTCCCAAGGGAGCGTGGCTCTCCCAGAGCCGATGGTGGAGGTTACAGTGGGAGAGAACTTCTTCCTGCTCCTGGAACCCCCTTCCTTCCTCTCCCTCCAGCCCTTCCCTCCTGTGCCCTTCCTGTGGGAAGTCCTCTTGGGCACCCCAGTAGGTCATCTTGTGACAGCCCAGTAGGTCATCTTGTGGCTCACCTGGGGGTCTCACCTTAGGCTCAGGCCCCGATGGTCTGGGAGCCCTGTGAGGGCCAGAAGCTCACCTCTTGCTGGGGCCTGGCCCAGGGCCCCTTGGGAAGGGAGACACACAGACCCCTGATGTGGGACCTGCCCTGGGGCCCTGGAAGCCACCTTGGGCCACATTGCCCAGGCCTATGGCAATCCGCGGCCTGTGTTGGTGGGGGGCCATCTCTCGCCTGTATCAGCAGGCCCCGAGTTCCCCGGAGAACACCTGGTCCTGCCCTCTGAGGTGACACCCAGGGGGACACTGCCTCTGTGCAGGAGGGAGGGGAAGGAGAATGCCACCTGATGACGCGGTCCTAGCCCTTGGTGGCCCCTCCTCAGAAAGTTCCAGAGTTTGCCTGCCCAGCCCTGGGTTTATCCTGTGCTCCGTGGGTTGGGCGGGGTTGGGGGGATAGGTTCCGGGCATTGAGCTGCCTGAGTGCCAAGACCTGGAAAGCCCAGACTAACCGACAGGGGACTCTTTCCAGAGCTCCTAACTGGGGTGGGTAGGATGCAAAGGGCAGAGTGGGGGAGGGCAGGAGAAGGAATCCTAACAGTTGGCATTCCTACTTCCCAGCCTGGCTGTGTCTGCCCATCCGGGGCCCTTGAAGGCATTGTCTGGCCCCCACAATGACTCCTTGAAAGCAGTACTATTGTTATTTACCCTTTGCAGATGAGGAAACTGAGGTCATCGGAGCCGTCAAGCAACCCAGGGCAGAGCCTGGATGCGCCCAGAGCCCCGTCCCCTGAGGCCGAATGAAAGGGAGGTGCAGAGACATGAGATGTTGCTGCAGCAATTGAGGCCTTCTGGGCGGGTACCTTGGCCCCGAGAGTCTTGAGGATGCTTTTGTGTGTGGTGTTGCCTAGGAATTCCCCCCTTTGGCGTCTCTGTGAGAGATCAGGAAGATTTGAACTGCTTTTCGGTGATGTGGGATGTCAGAGTGGTGTTTGAACCGGCCGCTGCGTTGAGTCTGGACCCCGAGGCTGCCGGGTTTTATTCGGGTTACGGTGATAATAAAAGCCACCCGAGCAAGCAGCGCGGGTTTCTACCGACTGAGTGCTCGGCCTGTGCTCGACGCAGGGTTCAGCCTTGCCCTGGATGCATACTCTGAGCCCTCGCCACCGGCCTCGGATAAACATTATTCTCGTCCCCGTGTTATTTCTGTATAGCTGATCTCTGAATCCGTCTCTGCGTTCACTGTTTCCTCTGTCAGGCAGGGGTCTCTTCCGTTGATTGCCAAGCCCCCGGCACCCAGCCCTAGCTCCACAAGATGCAGCGGGACAGCAAAGCTTTGCTGGACTCATTTCAGATGAAGAGACCGAAGGTCAGAGTGGTCCTACAGCTCGCCAGGAGGGACCCTACCCCCCCCCCCCCCCCAGGTCTCTGTAGCTTCAGAGCCCAGATGCTAATCACCACCTCACACCGCTGCTTGAGAGATCCCGTCTGAGATTCTCCCCAGGAAAGCTACAGAACACAAATCCTCCCACCCCTGCCCTCCACCGAGGGTTCGCGGGTCTTTTTAAATTTTTTTAAGTAGGCTCCATGCCTAACGTGGGGCTTGAACCCACGACCCCAAGATCAAGAGCCTCACGCTCTACCGACTGAGCCAGCCAGGTGCCCCTGTTCTCAGGTCTTATACTGAAACACGTGAAACCTTCTAAACGGAATCTGCCCCTTCCCCACCTTTTCCTTGCTTCCTGGGGAATCGGGTGAAAGTTGGCCAGAGTTAGCTCAGTGTTAGGGAAGTTGTACTCTTTCCAGAGTTGCGGTTGTGTGTGTGTGTGTGTGTGTGCGCGTGACCTGATTCAAACTTCCCTTCTTTGTCATATTGGTCCCCCCTCAGAGAAATCTTTGAAGTGGAAATGACCTTACTATATGATTACTAGCCAGGTTAAGTCATATGTGCAATTGGTCGCTGTTGCTTATCTCTACGACGGGGCCCCTGGTTCTGGAGGATGTAAACAACCATCTCAGGGAGGCCAGAGGTTATAAACTCGAGATGCTGATATTCAAGAGTTTGACTCTACCACTGAGTGACCTTGGGAGCCTCTGACCTCTTTGAGCCTTGGCTTCCTCATCTGTAGAATGGGGACATGCATATATCTATCTTAATGCCTGGCTGTAGGTGGGGAGAAAGAGGTCAAGCTTTTCTCTCTCTTTTTTTTAAAGATTTTTTAAAATGTTTATTTATTTTGGGGAGAGAGAGAGAGAGATTGAGAGCGAGCACGAGCACGGGGGAGGGGCAGAGAGAGAGAGAGAGAGAGAGAGACAGAATCGGAAGCAGGTTCCAGGCTCCGAGCTGTCAGCACAGAGCCCGACGCAGGGCTCGAACGCACAAACCGTGAGATCATGACCTGAGCTGAAGTTGGACGCTTAACCGACTGAGCCACCGAGGCGCCCTCAAGCTTTTTGTGTTAAAAAAAAAAAAAAAACATTTAGGGGGCACCTCGGTGGCTCAGTCGGTTAAGCGTCAGACTCTTGATTTCGGCTCAGGTCATGATCTCGTGGTTCGTGGGATCGTGCCCCGCACTGTCAGTCACATGGGGCCTGCTTGGGATTCTCTCTCTCTCTCTCTCTCTCTCTCTCTCTCTCAAAATAAATAAATAAATGAGCTTAAACATCATTTAAAAACTAACGTGTTCCACGAATAACATACAATTTTTATCCCTATACTTTAAGAAACGTTGGCTTGAAAAAAATCTGTCTGAACGCCAAACAGCATCCAAGCACCTGCTGCGTGCCCAGCACTGCATTGGGCCCTTGGAAGACTGGGTGGTGTTCCCCCACTCGAGGGCGTGTCCTGCGCCCTAGGCACGAGTGAAACTCTTCGCCTGCTCAGGCCCCCCACCCCCCCCCAACGCGACCCCACAAGGTGGCCGTGACCGGGATCGCCATTTCCTGGGTGAGGAAAATGAAGCGATGACCCCGAGGTTGTCTCTGCCCTGAAAGAGCTACATCTCCTGGGACAGACCAGGGAAACACCTGGCGTACCAGGGGGCACCCAAGGCCGTGTAACTGACCCCGCCTATCAAAAACCACTGGAAAGACCTCCCTGGGACCTTGCCTTAAAAAGTCCCCCTTGTTGGTAGGTCGGTATCAGAGTTCTAAGCCCTTTGCTGTGGCTGCTGGCGGAGGGCACGTGTTTTCGATCTCACAACGGACTGCTCTTGAGTTGGCTTGGCCTTCGCTGTGGTGTTCTAGTCCGTGGTGTGGCCCTTGGGGGCTGCCCCTGCACCCCGGTACGGGCGGGGGCCGGCAGCGGGTGGGGAAGCACTTGCTTCGTTAAAAAAAAATTTTTTTTTAATGTGTATTTATTTTTGAGACAGACAGAGCGTGAGCAGGGGAGGGGCAGAGAGAGAGAGACACGGAATCCGAAGCAGGCTCCGGGCTCCGAGCCGTCGGCACAGAGCCCGACGCGGGGCTCGAACTCACAAACCGTGGGATCATGACCTGAGCCGAAGTCGGCCGCTCAACCGACTGAGCCACGCAGGCGCCCCTGCTTCGTTTTAAAGAAAATATCAGAAAGCAGGTGCCGCCGCTGAAAAATAATTGAGACAAATGCCCTTCCTTCCGTAACTCAAATTTCTAAGCTAATTCCTCTCTACGTTCCCGCCAGAAAAGTCCCTCCTGCTGTTAGGCGCCCCAAGGCCCGTGTTTCTCCAACAAGCACAGTGCTTTTGTTCAGTGATAGAAGCTTTCGTATTTTAGGTTAATCAAGGGCAGCGGTGATGCCCGTTCGGCTCCCATCATCCCCTCGAGAGTCTGACCGAGCCCAGTGGGTTGGCGGAATCCCACCCAGAGCAAGGCCACGGGCTGGTGCATGTACCTCGTGGTGGCCTGGCCCTCAGTAAAGACGCAGCAACCGTGGGAAATTTCAAGAGGCCGTAAACAGCATGGAGCCCCGCCCAGACAGTTTGTGAGGCCCTCCAGGGACCCCAGGTTGGGAACCGTGGGGCTAAGGCAGTGGGGCTGGAGGTACAACTCTTGGACAATCCCGGCAGCCCCTCCCAGTTCCTCATCAAGGGATCCCCCTGCCGCAGGGTGTCCCCGAAGAGCTCGGTGGCCGTTGAGACGCCCTGACTACGGTCATGGCTGTGTGACCTTGGGTCGATGGCTTTCCCTCTCTGAACTTCCGGGTGTCCCTGCTTTCCTCCTGGGTTGTGAGTGCTCCGTAGGGCCTGGGTGTCTTTGCTGTTGCTGCTACCTCTTGTTCAGGTCCCCATGCCCTGACCGTGTCGCTGGATGTCTGCGACGCAGAGGGGGTGCAAAGGTGTAGAACCCCTGCGAGCGGCCATCTGTGATGGGACAGAGAGCCTGGAAGGGGAGTGAGGGGGCCCGATATCTGAGTGCGCCCCCGCTTTAACGTGCCCCCAGAGCACCTGGAGATCTCGTCCAAGTGGAGAGTCGATGCAGCGGGCCTGGGCAGGGGCACCCAGGGGAGGCAGCCGCAGGTGCCACTCCCTGGCCCGAGGAGGAAAGCAGGCCACGTGGTATCTGGAAGCAAGGGTTCCAGAGAGGCCTGAGAGCCCCAGAATGGCCAGGACGGGAAAGACGAGGCAACATGAGGGTAAAATTATGTTTTCACCAGAAGAAAAGATTTCTGCCTCCCAGCGCGGAGAAAGATCTCTGTTCCCACCCCCACGCCGCCCCAGGGGCCCGAAAGAATGCGGTTTTCTGAGTGCAGCTTCCCTCGCCGAAGGGGGTGGATTCGCTCTTAAAAAGTTGCCTGTAAAATGAATTTTTCTATATCAAATGCTATTTTCCAGTGGTCGTGTTTTAAGACCATGGTAGCGTTCCCACTGAGAAGTATCTAACGCTGAGGCATTGGCCTTGAGGATGCGGCCAAGGCGAGGGGTGGAGAGTTCATGGGTGCGGCCCCCCCCCACCGCCACGGATTGTGGGGGGGGGGGGGGCTACAGAACTCATGAGAGCTCGAACTGCAGAATTTGGGAACCAAAACCTGAATCCTAAATGGTCCCCTAATGGTCTGAGGTTCACGCCCAAGGGCCCTGACCAATATCGCCGAATGTAAGATTGGCTGGACCAGAGAGACCCAGAGCAAACCAGCCCCTCAACTGGAAAAGGAACCCAGAGGGGCTGTCTGTCCTGAAGGGCTGGCCACCTTGTCTTTGTGTAGAAGGCTGTAGGCCACACTCTATCAGGCTGGGAGTGTTTTTGTTTTTTCTACTGGGCACAGTCGTCTTTTTTTTTTTTTAACGTTTATTTATTTTTGAGACAGAGAGTGACAGAGCATGAACGGGGGAGGGTCAGAGAGAGGGAGACACAGAATCGGAAACAGGCTCCAGGCTCCGAGCTGTCGGCACAGAGCCCGACGCGGGGCTCGAACTCATGGACCGTGAGATCATGACCTGAGCCGAAGTCGGCCGCTTAACCGACTGAGCCACCCAGGCGCCCCCAGGCACAATCGTTTAATATACTCAAGGAGCTCGCTGCCGTGACCATTTGGCTGTGTCTCCCAAGAGTGTTCTGGGGGCTCTGAAGCCAGCGTTCCACAAAGACTCCTGAGACAAGCAGGGTTAAGAGAAGGCTGGGTTTCCTCGCCCAAGTCGGGTGGCAGGGGGTGGGGGGCGTGGCCCGGGGGTTCTGCTTGGATATGCCAAGGAACGCTGCGATTCTCGAATAAGAGACTCAAGTCAGTCAGGCCACGTCGGACAGACAGACTGTGCTTTTCATCCTATTCTGGGATCAGTATTGCACAGAACACACTTTAGGAACCAAGTCAATGAAAGGCTCTCGTAACTAAAAGGCTCTGTTGCTCAATTAGTTCCCTGCTGCTGCATGAGAAATCACCCCAAACTTAGCGGCTTGAAACAATAAGCATCAATCTCAAAGTTTCTGTGGGTAAGGGATTCTGTGGGTAAGCGGGGGGAGGGCTGTGTCATCCGACGGCTCGACCGGGGCCGGACGGTGGATTCCAAGATGGTGCACTCATCGGGCTGGCGAGGCGGTGCCGGCTGTTGGCCAGGAGACCTCAGGTCCTTGCCCCAGAGAGTTCTCTGGAGGGTCCTTCTCTGGACCTAACCTTGGGCCATTTCTGCAGCATCCTATTGGTCCCGCGGGGCAGCCATATTCACGGTGGCGGGGCCTACAGAAATGTGAACACCGGGGGGCGCCTGGGTGGCTCAGTCGGTTAAGCGTCTGACTTTGGCTCAGGTCATGATCTCATGGTTCGTGGGTTCGAGCCCCATGTCGGGCTCTGTGCTGACAGCTTGGAGCCTGGAGCCTGCTTCGGATTCTGTGTCTCCCTCTCTCTCTGCCCCTCCCCCGTCCACACTCTGTCTCTCTCTCTCTCTCTCTCTCTCTCTCTCAAAAATAAAATAAAACATTAAAAAGAAAAGAAAAGCAATGTGAACACCGGGAGGTAGGAATCGTCTGGAGATCATCTCACAAGTTGACGACCCAGCAACCAATCACTGCGGTATGGGAAGGTAACTTGCCTCATTCGCACAGTTGGGTTCTTGCCATTGAGTGTCAGTTAGGAACTCTGACTAGTGACCCGCTAACCTATGATATAAGGGAAGAGGACGAGAACAGGGAACGAAAGGAACCGTAATAACCCAGCCCCATTTATCGAGCGCTCCCCCCGTGCCCCCTCTCGGGCATCATGGCGCCACGCAATCCTTGTCCCCAACCAGTGGGTTCCAGCAATGTTTCCAAGTTAGGCCACCCCTTCCTATGAAACGCACAAAACGAGATTATTTTCTGATGAGGGCGATAACAGCACAAGTAGGTCTGCCTTCTAGAAGTTCAGAGACCAAGTCGGTGACCCCGGGTGAACCCATGTGGAGAAGGCTGGAGAGTGAACTTCGGAGGCATAAATGCCAAAGATAAACAGATACTAAATGGCTGAGATAAAATATTTATTTCGCGTACGTGGACAAGACGTGGGATCGGGGTGGGCCGGGGTGGGGGTGGGGGGGTCTTGGGTTTACCGGAGCCTCGTTGCTGTGAGAAGTGATCACATCCCCAGGCTGAGAGGCAGTGAGGCCTAGTGTTCAGGAGCGGGTTCCCTGGGGGCCTGAGACACCCGCACCCCCCAGGCCTGCCCATTTGTGGTTAGCTGTGCGACCCCAGGCAGGTGACTCCACGGTCCTCAGTTTCCCGTCTGCAAAATGGGGTGGTAATGGCGGGCGATGATTCAGGGGGACGATCCCTGACCCAGCACGAGGGCTCGGGGATGTTTTAACCCGTGACAAAGCGGACGGCAGCCCGCCATGGCGGTGGGACCCCAGGTTCAAGGAACCCTCGCAGAAGTGTCATTTGCCTGGAAGGAGCCTTGCTCTGTGACCACGAGTGGACCCGCAGCCACAAAATAGACATCCGCTGTCGCTCGGGCCTCCTGCAGGGGTGACCCCAGAGGGCTGGAAGGAACCCAGCCCCTCCTTCCGCTTGGAGCGTGTGCAGGCATGGAGCCTGCCCGGCCCCTTCCTGTCCTGTTGGGGCATGATTTTAACAGAGGGAGCATCCTGGGTATGTTCCGCAGCCCCCTCCCCCATAAGTCTCAACCCACCGAGCAGGTCTTGGGGAGCTCTGGCTAAATCTGCTCTCCCTGCAAATGGACCAGGTATGGACTCAGAAACGGAATGCGGGCACTGGTCCCCGACCCGCCAGCCTGCGTCTCCGCTGATGGAGGGTGTTTGAATGGCAGGTGCTAAACGCAGGTCTTTGGGTCAGGCTGGCCCTGGGAGCCCTTGGCTCTATCCCTTGGGGCTGTGTGACTCTGGGCAAGTGCCTCAGCCTCTCTGGGCCTCCGTCCCCCCATCCCTACAACCCCGGATGGACTCACCTGCTGGCCCTCAGTCTGTTCTGAGGAGCCTGGGGCCAGCCAGGAAGACACAGAGATCGCCCGGGTGTGCATGGGGGAAGTCCAAGGTCACCCCTCTCCTGTCCAATCAGGGCAACTCTGTTTCCATCTCCTGGGTATGTCGGTGTTCTGGGTAATACTTCATTGAAACGAAGGAGAAGGAGAAGGAGAAGGAGAAGGAGAAGGAGAAGGAGAAGGAGAAGGAGAAGGAGAGAAGAAAATGTGTCCGCAGTGGAAACACTACGGTCTAGAAGTTTCCTACCAGCTTGTTGTCCTCTGGCTCATTCCTTCAAGCTCCAAGGGAGCAGAGGAGCAGACACGAGCTGGGTTTAGTGACTGCCAGTGTCCAAACGGTTCTTGGTTTTCTGGGCTTGGGGGGGTCTCCTCTGTGGGTGCCAAGGTCACAGGCAGGCTGGGCAGGCTGGCCTCCTCCCTGAACACGTGCGCTGCCACACCTGCCCCCAGGGGAAGCTGTCCCGGGGTCTGTTTCTTCACCTGTGCAGGGAGGAGGCCACCAGGCTGAATGATCTCTCAGCCCCTCTTAATGTCGGGGCGCTGACTGCTGCATTTATGGAGCTCCGGCTGTCTGCAGAGTGGGGTCTGGAGCAGAGGAGGAGCCGGCCTGAGCCCGCTGCCTCCGGCCGGCCTGGCGACCGCAAGGCTCAGAGTGGCCACCCGGGCCCCAGGAGAATCCAGTGCCAGGCCCGGCTGCCAGGCTGCCATTTGCAATGTCTCCTGTTGGTGGCACTTTGGCGTGGTTCAGGTGTTCTGGGCTTAGACTGTATCTGGTCTGTGAAAACATGCGAGCTCCCTCTCTCTGTTAAGGTTCTGTTTTTCACTCGAGGGAATCCTAGTGCCTAGAGTTGGATCTGACTGTGGCGTTCCCCTGGTGGAACCTGCCATGGCTCCTCACTGCCCTCGGAAGACAGTCTGAGCCTGGGAGTGGCCCCAAGGCCTTCTGGAGCCTGGCACAGGCCAAGCCCTCCCACCTGAGGACTCTCCACCCCTTACCCTCTCTCCTTCAGACACCCAGACTGGAACATGCCGACCTCTCCCTCTCTCTTCTCTCTGGAGCCTCGCGTTGCTACCCAGAACACTCCTCTTTTCATGGCTCCCTAAATGTCACTTCCTCCAGGAAGCCCTCCCTGCCTAATTGAGCACTTTAGCTCGCGCTCAGGCTCACCCTGTACTTCTCCTTTGTAGGGCTCATCATGGCAATGATCTAAAAAACTCCTCTTTATCTGATAACCCCTCTCCACTCACACACACACACACACACACGCACACGCACACGCACACGCACAATGGAACGTGGGCTCCATGAGGACCTCCCCGTCCAATTACCCAGGCCCAGCATCCCGGGAGAGCTCTGGAAATGTCTGCAGAGTGAATCCATGACGGGAGACTGCAGGGGCCCGACATACAGCCTGTTGACTCAGGCCGGTCGCCTGGGGCCGGCTATCCACCTGACCGGGTCACTCAGAGCCTGGGAACCCCGCTGGCCACCCGGCTCTATCCTCAGGCCCCCGAAGGCTCTGCCTGGGAGGACGGAAGGGGTTAAGCGTTCCTGGCGGCCTCGTGCTGTGTCTACGGCAGTTCCCCCCTGGGGTGGGGGGGGGGCAGCAGCCTCCGAGGTTGGTGAGGAATGTTTGCAATGCAGAGCTGGGAGGGAGGGCCGGCTGCTGGAAGTGGAGGCAGCAGGGCCAGGCTCCCCAGTTGAGCAATCGCCCGGGCCCAGCCGGTTCCTGTAACTCCTGCCCCTCCCGCCTTTTCCCGCCCTGCCGGCTTCCTCCCCCTCTGCCTGCCCGGCCTGCACCCTGGAGCCTGCAGAAGGCACTGAGGCCCAGAGAGCTTGGAGGCCAGAGGTGAAAGGGAGGGACCTCCAAAGGGAGACAGAGGAGTACGGTCAGCTCAGCCACCTTGGCCCAGAGAGGGCAGGGCCTTTGCCCAAGGTCACACAGGGAGGCACCGCCCACCCGAGTGGGAAGCTCTCCCCACTGAAGGCAAAGGCCCCCCTCCCCCAGCCCCGGCTGGGCTCTTCGCTCAAGCCCCAGGGGCTCAGAGAGGACGTTGGCTCTCAGGGGGCTGGGCGCACCCCTCCCCTCCCCTCCCCACCTCCCTGGTGCTGCCCAGTGCTTAGCCTGTCCTGGGGCCGCTGGTCACCTCCATCCGTCACCTCCAGGAGTGCGGCGCGAACGGATGGAGGACAAACTTGAGCTGGTTCTCGAAAGCCCCCTTTTCCTTCCTTATTCCAGTCCCCTTCAAAGAAGGACCTTCACGGTACCGCCCAGGCACCAAATGAATTTCTTTCTCTGCAGGCACACCCGCCTTCTCCGGGAGAGCAGCATTCCCTGACACCCCAGAGTGAGCTCCGTCCGTCCCCTGACAGTACTGACCAGTGCCGTCTGGGGTCTGGGGAGGCCCCTCCACGGGTCACTCGGAGCCCATTGGAATCTCCGGCTGCCCCTGTCTCAAGCCTCCCGGTGGTGGCACCTTTTACAGAGCCTCAGTTTCCGTATCTGTAAAGTGGAATTAAGGAAGGGGGTGGGCGGAACAGGCGGCCGTCTGTTTCTGCTAAGGCTCTGGGCCCCTTGCCTTTCGTGGTGCTAGGGACAGTCGTCCGGGGCTCGCTCAGGGTAATACTGGGACCCCGCGTCTCTGGAGGGCAGGGGTAGGTGACCCGAGTGAGCTAGACGTTCCTCTGAGAATCACACACCCCATTTGCAGGTAAGGAGGCTCGAGGCAGCAGCGCCTCGCCAGGCCACGCAGGCGTAGGGAGGGAGTTTAAAGCCAGGGAGGAACTTTAGCACCCACCGGGCAGGGGGAGACGCCCCGCCAAAGGGTCACAGCCCACAGGGTGAGGGGAGCTCAGAGTGGCCGAGCCTCTTGCTTTTGGGGCCCGCCGCCGCCCCGGCCGACGGCGGCTCCGCGTCCCCGCTCCCTGTCCGCGGTGCACCGAGGCCGTGGCCGGGAAGGACCCCCACAGCCGGCTGGGCTCCCGCGGACAGATGGACGGATGACGGCCGCCCCCTCCCAAGGCCCGCGGGCTGCCTGGCTTCGCCACCTCCTCCCGAGCAGGTTTCCTTTAAGAAACCAGAAGATTGATTTCCTGGCAGGCTCTGCGCCGAGGAGCCCGTCCAAATGGTTTGCATGTCTGCATTTTTTACTGCTCCGTTTAATATGTATGCAAATGCCGGCCGGCTGCGCCCGCCGCGGCCGCACAGTCACACGCGGCGCCCCATTAAAGCGGCCGTCCGGGCGCGCGCCTCCTTCCAGGCGACGGGCTCGGGCCCTGATAGATGGGGTGCGGGGACGGAGACAGATGACGGGCTTTGTAATTTCTTTTTCTCTTTTTCTGGGGGTGGGGGGGGCGGCTCAGACTGGAAACGGCAGAGGAGATTTAAATATATGCAAAATTGTTTGGGGGGTGGGGGGGGGGGGGGGGGGTAGAACCCGGAGGGGGGGGGGGGGGGGGAGAGAATTCAGCGTTTCCTCCGTAGGAGTCGTAGGAGTCGGGCTGGAGGCTGGAGGGGGGAGCCAGAGCCCCCACAGTCACCTTCTGGCGGAGAGAGCGGCTTTGCTCCTGATAAGCAGGCACGGTGTCCTACGGGAAGCGCTGCTTCAGCCGCAGTGAAAAGGAAAATGCTGGTTATTTTCAGCCTGGCTTCACCTGGGGGGGTGGGGGTGGGGGTGGGGGGGAGGCACTGGCGGGAGGTATTCCCATCCCACCCCCACTTTCTTTCCTGGGGCGTCCAGAGCCTATCATGTTATAGTGATAGTGAGACACCGGCCCCATGGGGTAGGTCACACCCATTGCACAGATGGGGAAACTGAGGCTTGCTGGAGAGAAGCCCCTTGGGAAGGATTGCAGAGTGACTGTCGTGGGGGGGGGGCGGATTGGGAATACTAGAGCTGCGTTCTTGACCCCCGCAGCCCTCAGCCATCTCTTGCTCTGTGGAGTTTGCCCCCCCCCCCACCATGGAATCTGCCTCCCTCCCCATCCACCCACGCTCTCCACCCCTCTCCACCCGGCCCCAGCCTCCTACCTGCCCCCCCCCACCTGCCTGGTAAATCAAGATCGCCCCTGAGCGAGCCTGAGGACTGAGCCCCAATGTTTCAAAATATATTTGAAGGCTAAAATCAAGGGGTGACGTTGAAAAGCCTCTTTCTGAATTTCCCAGGATTTCAGGCGATGTGGCAGCTGGGGGGCAGCCTGGAGGATCATGGGAGCACAGAAACGGTTCACAGAGGGGGCTGCGGCCTCGAGAGAGGGCCGTTCTGGAGCGGACGACAGACAGACCGACAGAAATTTACCATTGGGTGCGTGTGAACACGCGGTGCGTTTGTGCCCCGTGTCCGGGAGTCGTTATGAACGTGTCTGTGTTTACGTGCATGCCGGCGTGTGCCGGTGCAAGGGTGGGGCTGCGTGTGTCCGTGCTCACGAGTGTGTGTGTCCATGTGACAGCGGCTGAGAACTCTTGTCCTCGGGCTGGCAAGCCGCAGGGGTGCGAATTTCCCCACGGGTTTCCTCCTCCTCGTGGGCGGGGGTTTCCTCCTCCTCGTTCGCCCCGGGCCTCACCACGGAGCCGAACCAGGCAATGACCCCAGGTCCCGAGTCTTCCCTTGACTCACCTCCGCCTCAGGATCGTCCATCCTTCTTCCACGCCTCCTCCAGATGGGCGTCACTCTCCCGAGCTGGCCCCAACCTCAGTCACCACTGTGGTGCCCGTGGTGATTATTGCCTGTAAGCTGTTTGCATCACGGAGTCAAGAAAGTTCTTTCGTTGAGGGCATGTGTTTCAAAGCTCTTTCTTCTTCTTCTTTTCTTCTTCTTCTTCTTCTTCTTTAACGTTTCTTTCTTTCTTTCTTTCTTTTGAGGGAGAGAGACAGAGCATGAGGTGGGGAGGAGCAGAGAGAGAGGGAGACGCAGAATCGGGCTCTGAGCCCTCAGCCAACCCATGAATTGCGAGATCGTGCCCTGAGCCGAAGTCAGACGCTCAACCCACTGAGCCACCCAGGCGCCCCCATTGAGGGCATTTTGAATGCACATCAACATTGCTCCTGTCTGAGTACCTCCTGGGGCGGGGAAGGGGGGCGACTTCTGAAGCATCCCCTAAAGCCGGCCTGAAGCCTAGAGAGGCAAGGGTGCTGAGCCTGGGCCAAGGGGGAGCCCTGACCTCCCCTAGAAGTTATTCCTGTGTTTGTGCAATCGCTTGCTGAGTTCCTCCTCCTGCTCCAGGAGGGCAGGACCCGGGTCTTCGCGAGGAGTCCCCTCAAACCGTCCAGCACCCGGTAGCGGCCGGACAGTAGCTGTTGAAATAGACAAGCGTGATGGACGAGTCAGCGAGTGCATGCATTTTGGCAACCCTAGGCCTCCCGCCCTGTGGCCCCCTTGGGGTGTGCGCCCTCACTCCCCAGCTGGCTGGGGGGAGGCTGCTGTGTGTGGACCGGCTGAGTCAGGCCCTCACCCTGGGCCACGTGTTGTGGCTGTCGCTGATCTTGCTGACGGGGCTGAAAATGCATCGCACCTCCCTCTGCAGCCCGCCATTACTCATGGTTGGCGTTTATCCCCAAGCAAGGGATGACCCCGCGGAGCAGCCCGGAGCCTCCCACGTGTTCTGAGGCAGGGGTGGCCGGAGGCTGGACTCCGAGGAGGCACAGCAGGACTTGTGAGCAGCTGCTCTGAGTGCCGTGGCCATATTTTTCTGAGCTGAGAAATGAGGACACAGGATGTAGTGGAGGGTTTTCTCAGATTTGTCTCATCGGAGGTATGAAAGTTAAAGCTTATTTAGCTGTGTAGACAAGGGAGTGTCTTTGCTGAAGAGAACCCGGGTTTCCCAAATCAGGGAGATTCGGGAAATTAATAAGTCAATTTGACTAATCTTTTGGGGGCACCTGGGTCAAGCCTGTCCTTGGTGTTTGCACTACAGCAAGGAGCAAAAACAGGCATGATCCTGGCCTCATGGAACTCGTGTGGGGTGGCTGAGAGTCTGCAAATGATCGCACGGTTCAGGACTGTGAGCATATGTGAGAAGTGCTATATGGGGGGGGGGGGGGGGAAGGGTGCCGGGGGGGGGGGGCGGGGGGGGTCCTGGAGGGCTTCTCTGAAGAATTAATGTTTGAGGGGAAACAGAGCCTCTCAAGGGGAACTGTTGAAGGGATGGGAGTGGGGTGGGGTGGGGATAGCACATTTCAGGCAGGAAGGAGGGCATGTGCAAAGGGCCTGTGGCAGAAAGGAGTGCTGGGAGTCTGAGGGACAGGAGGGCAGCCCAGTGACTGGGATGTGATGAGCGATGGGAAGAGGAAGTTGGAGGTGTCGGCAGGGGCCAGGCCGGGCCGCGCCCGCCAGTCCACGAGTGTGGGGTACGTTCTCCTGCTGGTCGCGGGCAGCCATGGACGGTTTGACACAGGTGTGACCTCACCGTTCCGTGTGGAATGTTGTGATACTGAGGACGATGACGATGCTGGTAATTCTCGAAAGTCTTTAGTGAGTGCTTCCTATGTGCCAAGCACCGGTCCAGCCATTTTACAGATGAGAAAGTGAGGGCTTGAGGGGGAGGGGGAATGCTTTATCCAAGATCACGCAGCTGGTGAATGGCCAAGCCGGAAATCAGACTGACTCCGTCTGGCTCCGAAGGCCCTCGCTCTTGTCCCACACCCAAAGCTGCCCCCCGTCTGGATATAGAAGGCCAAGGGACATGCAGATGACACCCGCCCCCTCCTTGCCTCATGCCTTGCTGTGGTGTTGCCCCCACTCTGCTCTGTGTCCCAGGCCTGGGGACTCTGGGTCACAGAGTCAGGCGGGGCTGGAAAGGCCCGGCTCAGCTCCGTTCCCATTGGGCCTGGCGGCGGGGGGGCGGGGAGGGGGGGGTGGGGGAAGCGGGCGTAAGTAGAGGTTGCGACATCAGAGACTGAGGGTTCTGGAGAAGTTGGGACCCCGGGGGGGGGGGGGAGTGGGTAAGGGCCTCCGCCCTAGCCCGTTCCCTGGGGCGCAGGTCACACTACCGTCCCGGGAGCAGAGCCTCACTCACCTGTTTGAGGGCTAAGGACTTTGAGACGTGACGTCACTATCCCCGGGGAGCAGGGCATCACCCCAGGCGCCCGCTTTCTCCCGTGGAAGCAGGTCCGGATGCCTGTCACACTACAGACTTACCAGTGGCGTTTTAAACCTTCTTCTTCTTCTTCTTTTTTTTTTTTTTTTTTTTTTCTAATTTTTTGCATGTAACAAATTCTTCCTCCCCCAGTGATCCTCGGAGACAGGAAACTCGAAAGCTCACGAGATCGCGCTCCACGGAAAGTAACGAGTGCTGGTGAGGATGCGGAGAAACTGGAACCTTGGGCACCATTTGTGGGGACGTAAAATGGTGCAGCCCCTGTGGAAGAACAGGATGGCGTTTCTTCGAAAAATCAAAAATAGAATTCCCATATGATCCAGCATTTCCACGTCTGGGCATATACCCAAAAGCATCGCAAGCAGGGTCTCAGACAGATACATGTACACCCATGTTCCCTGCGGTGCTATTCACGACAGCCAAAAGGCAGAAACGACACAAGTGTATCCATCGGCGGCGGAAGGGACACACAGCACGTGGGCTATGCGGCCAATGGAATATCATTCAGCCTTAAAAAGGAAGGCAGTCTGGAAGCGGGCTTCGACGTGGATGAGCCTGGAGGACATGGTGCGAAGGGAAATAAACCAGGCACCAAAGGACGAATAGTGTATGATTCCACTCATACCGGGGACTTGGAAGGGGCAAATTCATAGAGGCAGAAAGGAGAATGGTGGGTGCCAATGGCCGAGGGGAGGGGAAATGGGGAGTCTGTGTTTAACGGGTACGGAGTTTAGCAAGATACCAAGAGTTCTGGGGAGGGATGGTGGTGATGGGGGCACACGATGCTGGATGGACTTAATACTCCCAGGCCGCACACTTAAAAATGGCTAAGATCGAAAATTAAACAAAACAAAACAAAAAACAAAAACAGCCCCACCCCCCTGTTATTCTGAATTCTCTCAAGTTGTCAATGGCGGGCTTTCTTTTTAGTTACATTTATAAGAAATAAAATAAGGGCGCCTGGGTGGCTCAGTCGGTTGAGCGTCTTGACCCTTGATTTTGGCTCAGGTCATGGTCTCCCGGTTTGTGAGTTCGAGCCCTGCATCGGGCTCTGCGCTGACAGCACGGAGCCTGCTTGCGATCCTCTGTCTCCCTCTTTCTCTGCCATGTGCGCTCTCTCTCTCTCTCTCTCAAAAATAAATAAAAACTTTTAAAAAAGAGAAATAAATGAAGATATCGGATGGGGGTTGTATTAGAGCAGTTAAGAATCACAGATTCTGGGGTTCTTGGGCGGGCAAGTGACTTCACCTCTCTGAACCTCATTTTTCCTCATGGGGAACTGGGGATAATGATGGTGCCTCCCCCCTGGGGCCACTGAGGACTCCATGATGTCCCCGAGGTGGTCGGCCCAGAGGCCGGTGTTCAGTGAGCGCTCAGCACCCAGCAGCCCTTAGGGCTGGCAAGATGTTCCTCAGGCCCCTGGGGTTTGGGAATACGAACAGCACAGGCCCTCCACAGTCAGTGGAGACAAGACCCCTTGCCACACCATGCACATGGGGACATCGAGGTCCGGAGGGGTCAAGGGACTTGTCTACGGTCTGTCGGCATCCCTTGAACCGGAATGCGGTTTTCCAAATCTGTATCGGTTAGCGAGGCTAGGTTCTGCTGCGGTAACAAATAGGCCTCACATCAAAGTGTCTCAGCACAACAAAAGTTTGTTTTGCAGCCAGCAAGGTGTGCTGGGAGCCCAAGTGATTCTCCGGGGCCGTTGCCCCTCCAGGGATCCAGGCTGCCTCTGTTTTGTGGTACCTCCACGTCCGGGTCACTGAGGCAGGGAAACAGCAACACATCACTTCCTCCCAGAGTTCTTTGGCCATCGCCGGTCACATGGCTTCACCCGGTGCGGGGGGGGGGGGGGGGGGGGGGG